>NC_141687.1:1163520579-1163865579 GCF_964263255.1 Lissotriton vulgaris | reverse complement strand
TTGCACCCGGACTACCTGGGCAAGGAAATATTGTTCTGACTGTCGAAACTTGGTCTGTGGACCCGCCAGACCTTAACTCCAAGTGGGTTCTGTTGAACTCACCCCGCAAGTAACTGAGAGCCACTTAAGATTTTCTCTATTGACTGCAATGATCAAATTTGACAGCTCTGCAAAGTACTGATTTATTGAACACTTTAATATCGATACTTCTGGTTATACGCCTTGTATTGCTTTTCATTTTGGTGTCTAAATTTATATAAAAAGGAAGTCTATTTTTATAAATCAGTTTTGGATTTCTTTTGAATCTTGTAAATTACTTATCGTCAATGTTGGTACTGTAGAATGGTTCACACATGTTCCTCTAAGTAAGTCTGTCTCCTTTTTGCCACTCTACCGGGACTGAGAGAAGAATTACTAATGGGAATCCGAGGTCCACTTTTGGGAATTGTGCTAATATTACACTGGAGGGCCACTCAGCCATACCACATAATATTATCACCTTGCAACAGCATCAGAAACTCTGTAGAAACTCTAAAAGTAAAGAGTCATGTATAACATAAAGCCACACAATCAGAGATGTCAAGAGGGGTCTGTACCTCTTCAAGTCTAAATGGAATCTAATTAAACCCAAGGTGGGTTCACTAATTAAAATGCACAGAGAACATTCAAGAAAAGATGACCTTTTACACATCATAATATGTTTTCCAGTTCCCAGGAAAGAACGTGATGCCTTGTACACTACTCCTATATTCCAAAGGGTTCTTCCAACAGTACCAACTGGTAACACTCCCTTTGTTCTTCATTTAAAATAATTTTTCCTTGCCCACACTTCCTTGCCTCTCTATCTCTGCAATACAATGTGCTTTTCACTAACTAACAAATGCCTTTGGTCTACACCTGTAAAAGGGAAAAATATGCAGAAAAACAACTTTCACATTAAGATTTATTGTCTCAACTTCCAGCTTAAGGCCCACAATCATGCTAACTTAACATTTCTCTGTTAAACATTTTAATTCAATAATCCACATATAATCCAATAAATTAAATCTTTACTAATGAATCAAGCTATAGCGTGTTGTACTCTGATATGTGGCGCAAAAAGTAACCCCTGTCATTTTAAGCCAAAACGATAACTGGTCACAATTTATAAAGAAAACATTTAACACAAATGTGATTCGTTCTCACTTATCCCTGGCAAATGCATTGCATTAAATGCATTTCAGCACACCACCTTACAATTTAGGCCTATAAAGGATATATCAGCAATTCAGATGTTTCTGAAAAGGAAAAATGTTAATAAGCTCACACACATACACATACGTCAAAACACACAATAATGCACTTCTTTACCTTAGGTGTACCTTATTTCATTATTATTAAGTCACACAAGTACATAAGTCTTAATGTAAATATATATGTGGCCTAGCCAGACACAGAACGATGGAGTCAAAATTATGCTACTCCACCTAGGCCCCCTATGATCATGAAACAGGTATTATTCTTGTTCTTCACATTCAGTAACACATAATTCCCTCCACTATTTTCAATATTGTTTTCTTTCACATCATTTTCAACTGTGATACTACACACTATCTAGTTTTTTGTTTTGCCCACAAACAATGGCAAAATGACTAACGATTTCCACAATTACTTCAGTCCAGCTTAATTCATGGACCCATTTTAACTGAGGCTGAATGTCTGTGACCCTCAAACCTTTTCTTCCTCTTAATCACTCCTAATTTGAGTTTTCCTTCCTATCTGCTTCTGTAACTCTCCCCTGCTTTCTTCTTTCCCTTACTTTTACTAATTTTTCTTAAAACATTAAAGTATTTATCATGAATCTAAGACTTCACTGCATTATCACATCTTTCACATCAATATCCTAATATTCCCTAAAGTGTTGTGAAAATTAACATCTCCAATCATCTATAATCTCTCTTGAAAGTAGCTATAATTCATGTGCATCATAATCTGGTCCCCATAGAACTCATGTGACATAATCGTCTATGTATTTGTTGATAGCAACACAGTTATGTTTATGAAAACGTTTCTTTATCTGTCTCCTCTTTCCTCTTTGGAACAAGTCAGTAGGTTCTCTAACCTTCCAGGCCTACAAAATGAGAAAGTATTCTCTGTCTTTTTTCAGGAGTTAGCTCTTCACCTCCGAAAGTAGAAATATAGTTTAGAAACATCTAACTGCATTCTTGCATAGCCTCAAAGAGGGTTTACCCAGTCAATTTAGAAATGCTTCTGGAGGATACATTATACTCTCATTGAGGAATTGTTCTCAGTTTAAGATCTGTGAATGATATCCATTCACTATATAACCCTACCCATTCTCCTAAACTGTACACAGATCTTACTCAAACATTAAATCAGGTCAATTGCACTTTTGTACCACTCCTCATTAGTAGAAGAATTGTGTACTCTCACGTATAAGAATCCAGTTTATACTCCTGACCCTCTTTAAATAAGTTGATCAGGGTGATTCCTGAATGGTGATCAAAATCCTAAGGGCTCTTAGACTTTGACGGCTGCCGCTAAGCAGCTCTATGTAAGTTACATCATACGTGTATGCTGCACTGTATGCGTGTCAATTTTTGACACAATAGCTGACGCAGCTGCGATGCAGAACACAAAGACCAAGACATTTAAAAGGCTTCAGTTAATCTTCCTTACGCATTCCCTTGTGGTACTTAATAGCCAATTAAAATAATGGTTGCGCATACCTTTTAGCATAGGATAAGGATTTATGCATTCACAAACACTGTTTAATTTGATTATAGTACTGAAAGCACTTCATCTGTCCAAAGGTGCAACTCTAATTCATTTACATATATATGTATATAATATGTACAAAGTGTGAATACTGCAAGGCCCTCATTTTAGTTGAATCATTTTTATTAGCACTCCTAAAAATTACTCTAAGAAGCCAACATGATAATATCAGCCAATGCAGCCTAATGAAGCTGGGTGAGCTTCCATTATCATGAAAGAAAGGAGGATGTTTGCAGTCGAACAGGTACGCTGAGTGTGAAAATTTGAGAGATAAGAAAGAGGGAGGTTAAAAAGAAAGGAGTGATATAGAGATGAGACGGCAGACTGTGGGGAAGTATGAGTTTTTGGTTGTAAGGTGAAGGGAAGATTGTGGGAGGAAGAGGGGGGTTAAGAATAATTACGGAAGAAAAGTAGAGAGTAAAGTGTGATGACTCGGAGGGAGGGTGAAGAAGCTTAGAACCAATGATTGAACACATGAAGGGGGAGACGTCATGGTGGTGAATTGGATGGTAAAAGGGTACCTTAAATGCTACATAAATGACACATTAGAATGGTATTCATAGATGATGTGCAGTATAAAACGATCGAGATTACAATGAATTAGAGTTCACAGTTTTTAAAGGATAGTTACTTATATATGTTTTATTGTTATTCACAGTATTTTCCCTGACGAAGGACTATTGGGGTCCGAAATGCATTGGATAAATCAACAAACTGCTTGAAAGGAACCATGCCTTTGTACGTGTTTTTGGTTGAGAGGTTCGAATGGCCTACCAATACATAAAAAGCCTTGGAAATTTGCACTTACCTTGCATGAGGAGAAGGTTAAGAAGGATAATTACATGAAAAGTGATCGTGCAGCGCATTATATAAGGATGAATATATGAAGTGAAAAAGTTTCAGATAAAAGAAAGGTTGCATATGCATTGTTGAAAATGAGGCTGTCGCCACTGAAGTGGGGTTAAAGGAATGCCCTACGATTTTGGTGTTAATATCAGCCAAATTACCACATTTTAGAGAACAATTGCTTGCATGGCATGGTATCACAAAATTTGACTGAAATTCAAAATTATGAAAGTGACTGAAGAGTACTCAATCAAGATAGCCACAATTGAATGCATTGGCTTAAAAAGCACATTCCTGTTAGATTATAACAGAATATTATTTCCAACACTTAAAAAAAAAAAGCAAATGGTGGGGGATTACGGCAACTATAAAGACCACCCAGAAGAAAGATTATTCTTCTAGGCAGACCCAGTCCGCAATCTAGTGAAAGTCAGAGATCATTAACACAAAGGGCAGAGCTACTCCAATGGGCCAAGAAGAGCCTTCAGATATTCTTCAGTTGCCTCAGCCTTTTTAGAACAGTTGGTATTCCCCTCTACCACCAGTCAAAGGTGAGCTGAAAACTTACTGTATGCTTACCATGCAGGCTGATGGAGGACCTCTACATCTCCTGCAACATCTCTAATGATCTGTGGCCGGGCTAGCATCAGGGAAAAACAAGGCTCAGTGCTTTTGGTACAGAACTCTTTCCTTTTGATGCCTTACTCCAGTGTACCCTTTCGTAATGCGTCATCATGCAGGATTACCTGGATGATGCCAAGCTTTTTGTCAATGCTCTTTACTGCTCTCTGGTGGTATGTGGTACATTCTTCAGTTGAATAGGTGGCTTCTCCTCAGATGAGTTCACTTTCATGGTAAGAACGTTCTTCATGTTACTCTTGAGATGCACAAACTCCCCCATACTCCGCCAGCAAACCAATCTTGAATTTGGAGCTCTCTTGGTGTTTTACAGTCTTTCAAGTCTTTCCTTCAATTTCTTTATTGTTATGATGAACTTCTGAATTCGGAAGACTTGCGATTTTTTTCATTCTGTCAGGTTATGACGTCTTCCACTAGAGATCCCTTAGCCTCTGTTTTTTGCCTCACGTCCTCAGTCACATTTACCTGCACCGACATAGACTCCAGCCCAGAATCGACTTCTGTTCCTGTTAATGTATTGAATGTGTGCCTTACAGCACACTTTCAGTTTCTTTTTTTATTTTTATAATGAAAATCCCAAAGCTGGATATTCTTTTTGAAAAGAAAATATGCCACGAGACTCTTGTCATGGGAGTTTTCTCCCATGACATGGGGGTCAGTGAAATGTTTTTACTTTGATATACCGCCATGTCTTGGATGGCGCTAAGCGAAAGTAAAAACCTGATTTATTTGCTCACTCTAAACAGGGTGGGTGGACAAATGACAAAACCTCTGATGGCCCACTCTCAGTAGGGCAGCTGAAGGTATATGTCAGCGGTGGAAACCTTTGGTACGGTGGAACGGGTACTCCATTGCTATTGTAATGTATGGAACTCCTAGGGTTAAACAATACTCAATATGGCTAATGGCAGTCAGAGTTGGCAGTCTCTCCTCCCACTGCAGGCCTCCCCACCTGTGCTGCTCATCTCAGGTAACCTCTCCCTTTATGATGTTCCATAAACTAAAGTGCAACTACCTAGGTTCCAAAAGGCAAGTGAAAGAGAATCCGTTTGGCGCGCACCCTCCCACCATTTATTCAACGAAGAGCTCTGCCTCAGAGGCCCGGCAGGGCCCGTGCATGAGCACTACCAGTTGAACTTGTGCACCATTTAATTCAGTCCTGATTTATGAAGAACCTCTGAGTCTGAGGCCCGGCTGTGCGGTGCAGCACATCATTTAATAAATGAAGACGAGCCTCTGAGGCTTGGCCGGGGCCCGGGGCCCCAGGCATGCGGCTGCACACCATTTCATTTTTTATGAGGCTGGGCGTGCGCAATGAAGAGTCTTGCCGCCTCTGCTGAGTGAGGGAGCCCCTGGAGCGTGGGCCCCCCGCTACTTGGGGGCTGTGGGGGCCTGTGTTACGCCCCTGTTCCTGACAAAAAGAAATCCCGCCTGCAATGGAGGCATCCTTGCACCCCTGTGCAAGGGAACCTATGTTGGCACTAGTCAGCCAATTGTGCTCCAGTGCAGAGGAAAGGATGGGATTGCACTGCATTCCTGTCCTTTTAAATTGGTGTAGGGCAGCACAGCAGGAAGACTTTTGATGCTGCCCTACAATAATTTCTCATAAACTAGGCCGTTTCCCATGTAAATGACAGTCAGACTTCAGACCTAGGGAATCTAAACTAACACACTTAATACACAGTCATCAATTGTGTATATTTTGGATAAATGTTGTGCTGCTTTGCTGATGCCATTGATCTTGTTCTTGAATATTGATACTGGTCTTGTCCTTAAATAATGCTACTGGTCTTATCTTGAATATTCTTGACTACCTCCCCCCCACCTCCACTTATATATCTCAGTATTCATTTTCATCTTCTACACCAACTGCTGTAGCAACAGGGTGTGTCATATCACATGCATGCACCCAAAGGTTATTTTTACACTGTTATCTTTCCTTGAGCAAAACATAGCTACTGAATATACTTCCTTATACACACACACACCGAGAGTAACACTGAATAAGGCTCAATGACAATCGAACTAAAATTTTAGTACTTGATTTTTCAAACTTTTCCATGAGGTTAGATAAAAATAATCTCATTCTATTTATTTAAAGGTACAGCTACTATTATCACTCTTTACTCGACAGTGAAAACTCATGGAGTATTTTATCATACAATTTTTGTTATTTCAATCGACAGCATAGGATTTCTCTTCTTTTGGCCCTGAAAGTGCAGACCCACTGTTACTAGGGCTATTATTGGCACGTAATTAGATTACCGCAACGTGCTGTTACTTGGCAAGGCACGAAATTGCTTACATCCACCAGGTTATGCAGAACTAGGGCACAAAGATGATTAAAAATGAAATGAACAGATAAAACAACTCCCCTACCTATAGGAAGATACAGTAACTTACTGTTGCAGCCAAAATTAATTTTAAATCTATGAATTTCACTTGTGAGCCTTTTTGTGGGGATGAAATACAAGAAAATCAGGCAAAGTTTCATTTATAGGATTCAAATTATGCAATGCCTCTACAGAGGCGTAACGAAAGTTTAAAGTGCCCCACTGTAATGTAAACAGAGGGCCCCTGCTCTGGATTTTATCCAGAGCGTTCAGATCTGAGTACTCTGCTGAGGGGGCCCCCTGCAGCTGCCCCCCCCCCACCACGGGGGATGCAGTGGCCTGTGTTACCCCCCTGATATCGCAACGATCAAGAGAAACTGAAACCAGGTATCGTACTGTGATGTTAGATCACTCTTGGAGCATTCTCTTGTGGTTTACTATTGGATGAAACATGGACAAGCTAAGTGAAAACCCCCAAGGAATGTACATAAATCATAGATAAGCAAGCTAAGGGAGATTAATTAATGCTGTTAAGACCTTACAAAATTTACCTAGTAGATACTCTAGCACGGGTGAGGTTTGCAGAAGGTTCTGGGGCGCTCTACAGAAGTACACTTGAAAGTTGTTGTGAACTCAATTATGAACTATGTGCAGTGCTTTCAGGTGGAGAGATCACCCACTTCCCAGTTGGACGACGAAAATCATGCAGTTTATGCAAAAAAAATGGCTTCCCCAGCATACGCTAATATCAACATGTGTTACATAAATAACAGATATCAACAATTCTTGTCTTTCTTTGTATTTGTTAGGTTTATTCTTATATGTTCTTGTTTAGTTCTTTTTGTTAGCCTCTTTCTAGCCAACACATGTATTGTCGCCCATTGCAGGTGGCGGCGACTTCCTCAGGGCTGTTTCGTTGGTATGCTTAGTGTTATCTTTTACCTGGTTGTAATTCTGTGCCGGTTTCCCCAAATAGTTCCTTGTCTTCATTAGTTATTCTCTCCCAATCATGTCAGTATTATCCCTTATTATGTGTTGTCATCCGTTTTACCGCCTTCAGAGTGTTTGCTTGTGCACCCTTCCGTCAACACTCGGAAGGCGGTAAAATGGATGACAACAAATAATAAGGGATAATACCGATAATGGTGTCTGTAGGTTGCCAAGGCCCTGGCTACTAAAAGCATGAAAGATGGCCTATGCAATGGGTGATTAGACTGTACAACAGATTAAACAGAGAGAGGAATTGAACACGACCACAGAATTTGCTTTGATTTAACGTTGTTCTAGAGAGAAAAAAAACACCAGTTGATGATTGGAAGCACACTACTGCACTGCAATACAATGGAGTAACCAGATCCTAAGGTCGACTTTCTATACATTCTACAGAAAAGAAAAAGTGCCTACCTTGTACAGTTCGCAGCAACACGTGGCTTGCTTTGCTGTTGTGCTGTGCTGCCCAAGCACAGAACTTTTCTCACAAATGATAGAACATTTTTAGAGAAAACTGTCAATTTGTCCTGTTAGGGACAATTAAAATTGCTTTTTTAATCATAAATTTAGTCGAGAAGGAATACGTTGTCACCAAGTGCTCCAAAAACATGTTTGTAGATCACCACCACACTGCAGTTAGCAAAACAGATTCTTGCAGTACCACTACCTGTCCTTGAACACTATCCATGTGTGCACACCTTCCCAACGGTTGACAACTGAATGCCAAAAGTTTACATGCACACACTGGAGAACAACCCTTGACTTAGTAATAGAGAAAGGACAATTATGCTATTCATTACATAATCATTCCGACTCTGTGAATTGTATTTCTTTATATTGTTGCCTTTGTATAGCGCTTACTACCCCTAACACGGACGCTGAAGAGCTTGCCAAGTGGATGGCAGGCTACACCGTGTAGGGTGTGTGGCTGGGGAATAATACCTTGGTTATGCTTGTGACCTTCTCTGGCCTTGCCAAACCTGCCTTTTAGAAGTTTGGCTTGTCTTCTGCTATCCTTACAGAAACCGGTCCAAGGATGCTTGATTCCGGTCCAGGAAAGACATAGCTTGGCAGTTTAGGCTGGGCTGTTCCCATGAGGCACAGGGTCAAGACTGATTTGCATATGGCCATGTCTGAACTGGGGTGGCTTGGTGAACAAAATAACGATGGATTAAACCCAGATCTGGACTGGGGGTGAATGTTTTGCCATTGTGCAACGTTCCGTCCATCATCTTGTGGGTTTTGCTGTTCACCCTATGTGGGAAGGGTATGCCCAGACGTGGGTCCCTTGCTCACTAAGCCACTGGGGTCAAGCTATCCTGGCTGAAGATGGCTGGTAGGCAGAAACCTGTCCTAGGATGCTTGATTCCGGTCTAGGAAAGACATAGCTTGGCAGTTCGGCTGGACTGTTCCCATGAGGCACAGGGTCAAGACTGATTTGCATATGGCCATGTCTGAACTGGGGTGGCTTGTTGAGCAAAATAACGATGGATTAAACCCAGATCTGTGACTGGGGGTGAATGTTTTGCCATTGTGCAACGTTCCGTCCATCATCTTGTGTGTTTTGCTATCCTTACAAAGCATTCCACCTCGAAGCGCATGCAGGTATTTTTTCTTTATATTTATTGCGACTTCAACAAGAATGTGGCAGCTTGGCAAAGTCTGAGAACTTTAAGGAACGCTTAGGCCTACAAAGTCGGCCTCTCCCTCTGCTTTTTAGGTCTCGGCCTGCGTAGGCTGCGCTTGCGCAGTCTCGCTGGCGAGATCTTATGTCTCTAGATACTGGGATTAAACAAGCCAGCTCTTCTCCATCGCTGGCTTCCTAAACAGCGGCCAGCCATTAGAGAAGAGCTTTGCCTGTCACTCTAAGCCCCGTCCGTTTAGGATTGAGGGGCGTGTTTTTTCTTTTCCTTTCTCTCCGTGGCGTCTTCAGGAAAAAATACGCCCCCCATCACGCTGCCTGCACGCCCAAGTCGGCTCTACATTGGTGTTCCAGCTTAACCAGAAAAAACACGCCCCCATCACGCTCCCTGCATGCCCAAGTCGGCTCTACATTGGCGTTCCTTATCAACCAATCAGAGGGCCGACTGGGGCGTGCAGGCAGCGTGAGCAGACACACTGTCCCGTTCCTCCACCCTGCTCTCGCCTCCCCCCTTCCCGCAGCCCTCCTCCGTCCCGCTCTCGCCTCCCCCCTTCCCTCTGCTCGCAGCCCTCCTCCGTCCCGCTCTCGCTTCCCCCCCAAATATGTGCATATCACAGTTGGAGGTAAAATTACACGAATATGTGAGTAGAAACTTCAGTTAATTCAGTGTAACAATTATGTTACAGCCCGATTCACTATAAGTGCAACAAGACTTTACGTGACTATAAGGAAATGTTTGTAAAATAATTACATTGCACCCCAAACAAAGATGGCCGTTATGTTAGGTCACGTAGCGTGACCGACATACTACTCGCATGGGAACAGCCAAGAGAGGCTCGCGCAAGTATGCCCCTTGCTCGGTGAATTGCACGCGGAAGATGCGTCTGCGTGCACCGGCAAAACGCTACAAGACTGTGACCCAGCACGGAAACGGATCCCTAATGTAAAACAATTGGGTTGCACAAAGAGCACAGCTGCTGGTACGGAACAGCTTATTCTCACCCGACGATCAGGCAGGCAGTCGTGAAGTGCTCCAGCTTCCACCTGGAATGAATGACCCCTGATCCCGGTATTCTGCTAACAAACACCGCAGGCAAGTGGTCGATCTGGTGTCTGAGGATATGGGGCAAGGAGCGTTGGACAGCGTGGAAACAGTCATTAAAAAAAGTAAGAGTTCTATGTTTGTGTAGAGTTTAGTAGTTGTATAAATTATTTTACTTACACAAAGAGCACCGGCATTTCTCTAGTGGTAATGACTTCATTAACCTTTAGTTGATAGTGCTAACAGGCCCTGGCAATGCCTGTAGGTCTAACTTGTTCGGTTTAGGTTCATTGCTACGTGCTAAATATGAATGAAGTGGCATTAAACTCACTTAAAGGTACCTAAATACTGGTCATTGATTTACTGGTGAGAAAGTGTCATTCAAAGTGTCGCAAATTTGGCAGTAGAGTGTCACGCACACACACACCAACACCTTAACACACATAAGGTGTATGAAAAGTAGGTAGCTATGCGCGTACGCACACAAATGTCAGTCTGCTTCTTCTCTCCGTAGTAAAGTGGAGATGTACTTTCTGCTAAAATACCCTTGTATCAACCTGATTGCTATACGTATCACCAGCATATTAGCCTTTTTTCTTGCCAGCAAATTCCTGAAAGCCATGTTCAAAACATTCATGCTCAAGCTTTGTTTATGAAAGAATCTCGATGAGCTACAATAATGACTCGAGGACCCATTCCTCCCACAGCAATAGCTCTTCCAAGGACTAATTCTGGTACTTTGCCCAGGGGTTTTGCACTTCATGAGATGGTCTGTTTCCCAAACCGCTCCCTTGACAGTGCTGACTGCTATAATCTTTGCTTTATAAAAAGTTTTCAGGATTTGAGATTTAGATGGCCTTTCAGATGAACTTCCAGCCTGAACCGCACTTAACTTGTGGCATTTGAAAGTCCAAATGTTGTTCTGTGTATTGAATATTGTACCAGATGCAAATGTATTTTTTGATGGATAGGTATGCTTCTTTGCCCCCCATCATTCCTCAAAGCTCAAGCCAAAATAAATATAACTTGTTGCCCTTCGTACTATAGAGGTGTTTATCAACTACGTTCCAGTTTGTGTGTGTGTGTGTGTGTGGCTCTGTGACTCTTTACTACTCACTCTTTCACTCTTTAATACTCACTCTCTAATACTCTCTCTACTACTCACTCTACTACCTCTCTAATACTCACTATACTCATTACTACTCACTATAGTCCTCTCTACAACTCACTTATACACACTCTCTATTAATCACTCTATTACTCTCTAGTACTCACTCTACTACTCTACTACACACTCTCTACTCTTCTACTTCACACACTACTCCTCTACTATGCACTCTCTACTACTCACTCTCTACTACTCACTATTACTCACTCTACTCCTGCGTCTCGCATTGGCGAGAGATTAAGCTATTAGCATTGTAAATGACAATGCCATTTATATATCTGTTTTCAAAACCGACACATAAATAAAAAATGTGTCATTTACAATGCCAATAGCTCTAACTTTGGCAAAGCCGAGACCATTGCATTGAAAATGCTTGTTAATTCCGTCCTCACCAGGGCTTTAAGTGAGCCGGGTCTCACCAGGTCTGAGCACCAGCAGTTTTAAGGGTGCCTCGAAACGGGTCTCGATCAAGCTCTGTTTTGTGCCCTGGCACAGGCAATCCGTTTTTTTCCGGACTGAAGAGACAGCGGGCGCACATCATGAACACCGATGTGCGCCTGCTCACACTTCTCTTCTCACTGGTGGAGAAGGTACAGCATGAAGTCATGCCAGGTGAGCGTTGTAGGAGAAAGGAAATCCATGAAAGAGTCATTTTCTCTCTAGATTTCCCTTCTCTTTTTGAAACTCAGGAGCAGCAACATCGTCGTGATGTCAGCAGGGCTTTAAGTGGAAGCTTTTTCGATATTATATACAACAAGGCATAGTTGCTCCTTATTTATCTTATGCAACTAACAACCATTGACAAAGCCAATAGTCCTGCCTTGATGCAGGTATGATGTTACTTGTTGCATCATATATCTGGATGCAATGAGAGAAACAGAAAAATACAAGTCGGGCGGCACACTATGCTAAGCATAGATTTCTAGCTTTTGTGGTTTTAAGCCACGCATTACTTTGGCCGCGCCCCTTTGAGAGCCCCCCACCAGTTTTTTCATCCCACTTAAAGCTCTGGTCCTCACCATCCACCTTTTTTGTTCTCCTATCTCTGTTTTCCATGCCGAGTTTTTCATGTTGAATACTCAGTATTTCAAGGCACCAGATGAAGGAATGTACAAGCTACACAGACAAAGAAAGCTGCCAGCCTGCCAGCGGGCTGGCACGCACAGCCCGGCTTGGAGAACAGCCGCGCCGCCTCCCTTGCGAGGGCTTCTGGGAACGTCAGGCCCTTCACACGGTCAAGCACTCCCCTCCCACAGCTTCCTTCATTAGCCACGAGGAGCCGCGCTCTTCACAGAACGCGCGCGCGTCAGACGCGAGCATCCTTCCCAGGGTTCACCTCTCAGCTGCTCTAATAAGAAACGCATTCATATTTTGTAAACTGTTTCTCACAGCTTGTTTATTCGGGGTTAGAGCTTGATTTAGGATCCTCGCGGATGGAAGTGTGACTCATTGTTTAATGTGTCAGCTCATTAGCAATATTTTTTTCTAGTATATTCCCTTATAATTCTGTGCCTCCACTAATTGCTAAGCCCACGGTGAGCTCGTTTTGGCAACGAGAGTGAGTAAAATATACAGTTTGCAGCCAGAGCTGTCGCAGCGTGATGAAGGTGAAGGCTGGAAGGAACTGGCCCAACTGCAGGAAGAAGCTTCTAGACAGGGGAGGGCGGAAGTAGTCAGTTATTAATTACCCATGGGGGGAAAAAACCTGAGGGCAGTGCTATGGGCATAAAACAGAGCCTTCCTCTCTGTCCGAGGCCTGAATTTGATTGCGCCATTCCTCTCCTCTTTTAAAGGCACACCGCTAAACTTCAGAAAGTGCTAGCACTCACCGCAGCCCCTGTTTATGGGAGACTCTAGACGTGTCACTTAAAGTGGGAGAGGGAGGTTCAGAGTGTGAGGATGGAATTGGAATTTGACACATTTTGTTTCATTGTTCACAGATATTACACTGGATTGTTAATTTTGTGGTCTCCTGAGGAAGGCAACCACCAGCCGAAACGCACGTAAGCAAATTAGAACAGCAATCGTGAAACATTCACACCCTAATGGGGGAGATTGACAATCTGGCTTCCTGAGGAAGACGACTAGCTGAAACGCGCATAGAATGATTACACTATTTATATTGATTAGGCCACAACTGTGTAACCATTACTTCAATATCAGAATAATCGGTCCACTGTATAATATATAACTAAAATTGATGTTGTTTTCATTAGTGTGTAAGAGAGACGTGAAGATGTATGAATGTGTGTGAGAGTATGACTGAAGAATGAATTATATCTATCTTTTTGGAAACGATATATAATGATTATATATTTGTGTAAACAGAATATATTATATCTACATTGATATTTTCATTTTATCATAATAATAAATAAGATATTTTTCAAATTGCTGCACCTTTTTGTCTCTCTATCTGTCTTAGTATGGGCCTCTTATCTTGTGACATTAATAATTAGTTGTCTGAGTTCTTTCTATATTTTATGTACTTTATCCCTGCCTTGGGCAAATATTCTTCTAGCATTGGACTCTTTTTCCTTACATTAATGTTTTACTGTTTGTCAACGCTTGTGGGCTGAATGGGGGGGTGCTCAGTAGTGGACTATGGGGGAATCAGTGTGATCTCTGATTTTTTATTATCACTGAGCCGTATTTAGAGTGAGCCCCCATGGATCTGATAGTGCCCCAAATCTTACTGTGCCCCGGTGCCGTGTGAGAACCCCAGGACTCATGATGTGACGCCTGAAATGCATCAGACCGAACTCCCCAACATTCCTTTACAGAGGGCGAGCCTGGATCAGCGCCTTCCTTTGTGGCAGCAGTGCTGTAAATGCCTTAAGGATCTGCTGCAAAAAGAAGTGTCCCGAGCAAGTGCTATGGGATAATAGATAACTCAGTCACTGGCCCTCTCAGGCAAATGAGAGAAACCAAATTATATCTTTCATTTTACCAAAACAGTGCTGCTACTACTATGTTTCTTAGTGTCCTCCAAATCTCTTTCTCATGGCCGGAAGTGTTAGCAGCATTGCCATCTGCTCTCCAAGTCAGCACTCAATAATTTGAGCAGTTACTGTGATCATAAGCTTTTGTGTGACCGTCAAGTAGATGCAGTACTGCAGAGTTGCCATTTCCAGCTGAGGCTATCACAAAAAAATTCTACTGTTTATTAATTGACTTGACAGATTGACATTAACGATGGCGTTGACAATGTCTGAGAAATGTTGATCTTCCATGGTGAGTGTTGTAGCAAGGGTGCCATAGGCTGTCATGGGACCATGTTAAACTGACCCCTGCATCCATGTTGGGTAGTAAACGGCAACCATTAGCAGGGCTCAGTGGTTGCCTCACAGCACTGGTGACACTGCACCTACTGCAACAGTGACAGTTAGGTCCTTGTTCAATCTATTAGAACAATACATTTGCCCAGAGTTGGAAAATAGATGCAAGGTAAATAAATATGATGCCAGAACTTGCTGGTGGGCACTAAGAAAGTGCTGTAATATTCTCAGAATTATTTACAGTAGACAATCCTAAAAGAGCTAGTGTATCCTTCC
The DNA here is from genome assembly GCF_964263255.1 of Lissotriton vulgaris. Lineage (NCBI taxonomy): Eukaryota > Metazoa > Chordata > Amphibia > Caudata > Salamandridae > Lissotriton > Lissotriton vulgaris. The sequence continues at coordinate 1,163,850,587 of NC_141687.1, read as the reverse complement.
ACCGCACTAAAGCAATAATTAAGATGCAGATATCCATTTCAAATCACCAATGGTATCTGTTGTCGGTCTACATATGTGTTATATTTCAACAGCTCAAACTGTTTTTTGTGCAGTGTCTGGATACGCGCCTCAGCGCTCCATCAGCATTTTTGGCAAGGTCCACACTTCACAAAAACCTAAACATATTAATTAAGTACATTAAAAGACAACTGCTGCTATAATGCGTCAAGATGTTCAGAATCATGTGCTCTTTAAATACAACAGTTGGATGCTGTTTGCGAGTTAGGGAGGTCAATTTTCCTCTTCTTACCCAGAGGGAACCATCTGTTGAGCTGATGACAGTTGGAAGAAATAACATCCCTTCCTCTTCCTTCTGAAAGCATTAGCAGTAATCACAGTAATAAGGCTGTTCCGACCATCTAGCATTTCTTAACAATTTTGGCGAGATGAGTTACGTGATCCAAAACATGTTTTCAGATACCATCTACCACTTTAAGTTTTTCCCAGATACATTTAGTTACAGGGACAACTAAGCATTATCATAGGTTACACACTGCTGGTGCTCCCGTCCAATCAGGACACTGGAGAGTCTGACATGGACAGCTTGCCTCCCAAGCATCCCTTGACTCCAGTGGCGTAGCGTAAAACGATGCCCCCATATGTCGCATAATGTGAATAAGGGCCCCTGAGTCTCCCAATCTCACGAATATTTGTTGCTCTTCGGCAGAATGGTGCCCCTTACAAGGGACTATGGGCCCATGAGGACGGGGGACCCCCCTGTGGTGCAGAGGCTGTAGTGGCCTGTGTTTCGCTTCTGCGCGACTCTCAGATAGAGGCAGTCGAGCAGTCGAAGCCTAGCTGACAAGAAGTGTTGTGGTACTGGTTTTAGATACAGTTTGACCAAGATGCAAAAAGCTCTGGATATGCAGCCTGGTCTTTGAGTGTAAGTAAAGGCTCAACACTTCAATAATGCCTCAAAACACATTCAAATATATTCACTGAAAAAACAATGGTCAAATCATAACAAGTACACAAATCAAAGAGGCTGATTGTAGATTAATCGACAGTAGTGTACAGGACACAGTACCGGGGGGGGGGGGGGACACTGCCACTTAACTTCTCCATGATCTGGATTTAATGCATGAAAGTCAAATGTGCATAGAAGCAACAAGAGGTGGTGCAGGATGGGAGGTTGATTCTCAGGCAGAGTCACCACTCATCTTAATTGAATTTGGAACAGTTTCTTGTTGATGTAGCCCCACCCATCTGTTTCTTGTGTGTGGTAGAAAGGGCTGCTCTTTTCTGTGTCTACCTCTATGGAGTCTTCTGTGTGGCTGGAGGCTCCTATGCTGCAAGGTCAGCTCAGTAAGGCAAGTCAGCCGAGCTGCAGCTGGGCTTGAGGAATATGAAGCATTCAGCTCCACCTTCTGAAAAAAATACAAAAGAAGTGTCCACTTAGACCTGTGTAAAAGAGGATGCTCCTCAAGTTGAAGCATAGCTTCAGTTTACATTTCCAAGTCCCTGTAGTTAGGCAGCAGCCTTCTGTCAATAAGGAAGAGTGCACCCTTTGTAGTTCAAATATTCAACCAACCATGCTGGGCAGAGTTTCCCCCCTCATCCATCATTTTACGAACGATACCTATTGCCTCCTTACCAGAATACCTGTGGTGGCCACTGCCTACAGACATCATCCATGTGCCTGCTCTGGCCAGAAACCGAGTGCCTTTCCCCAACAGAGATCCTGAGACAAACCGAACGAGTGCAGAAGAAGTGTGGAATTGTGGTGCCATCGTTTTCTGTGGACTGCATCTTTTAAATGAAATGGTCACAAACATTAAGATGTTTGCAATCAGTTAAGGACAATCCCAAAAACCAGTGCCCTGCAAGTATTTGACCACTATGTTCCATCGATACATAATACGATGCTCTCAAACATTTTTGCAAAAAAAATGCACATAATGTTCAGAAACATTTTCACACACAAAAAATAAACAGATAGGGACCTAGTTCTGATTGAGAAGGACTATAGTTTGAAGAGAAGCCAAAAGGGATTACATTTGGGGCCCGCTACTGTAGCCCAAACACTATTAATGTTACAACCAGCCAGGGTCTGCACATAACGGGCTGAAGGGGGCTACTTCATCAAGTTGGAGCTAGAAGACCAACGGAGACTCTCCATATTTCAGGGCAGACCAGTTTCACTCAGGTGAACAGGATGTGCAGTTTGAGGGGTTCCTCATGATGAAGGGTTTCACAAACTGTCGACAAAAAAAAACAAATTCAGTGGAACTTGCCGGGATAAAAAATGGTGAGGCCAGCACAGCTACACTAATGACCAGGGCCTTTTTTCTTACAACTCACTATTCCCAAATTTGACTGAATTGAGAAACTGCTCACCACATGGAGAGTCTTGCTCATCTAACTTTTGAACTTTGTTGAAAGACCATCTGCCTTGCCATAGGAAAATCTGGAAGTTTTGTTCAACAGTGACAACTGATTTGCACTAAGTTATGGCTCACTAGAGCTACTTGGGATTATGGATAGGAGCCTCTTGATCTGCAGGAAGATAAAGGGTGTTCCAAACATGTATGGGTGGAACCCTTTTGATCCCCACCCGATGGCAATGAAATCCTTTTGAATCATTGCACTGTTCTGCTCTCTCAGTGGACACCGATGGGCAATAAAAGTCAGTGGGTGTCCTCGACTCTTCTCTTGGAGTTGACAAAGATTTGCCCCAATGTCATGATAGGATTCAGTGTGTACAATGAAGGGCTGGTAGAGGCTGGCATCTTTAAGACCGGTGCCTCGCAAAAACTTTATTGAGTTTCTCAAAGACCTATTGACAGGTCCAAAGTCCAATGAAATATCTTGTAGTGCATCCAGAAATTCAGGAGAGTGAACATGGATGCAGACAAACCACAATTCGCCACAAAGGTCCTGAGGGGTAGCAGGATCGAAAAATACCAGCACAAGGGTCTTGGTGAGAGGAGTCTCCCAATCATAGACGACCCAAATCCTGGCCTTGAGCGAGTTCACCTTTTCACCACCCACTTTTTGTCAAAGGGGGAGTTGTGAGATTTGCCCAATCGCGCACTTGGGTGCCTTCACAGGGAGTTTTGTTTTCTTCAGTGACGGCAATATCTTCATGAGGTGAACAAGGTGATCTGCTCATGTGAGGTACACCACAGTTTTGTGTAGCAGTCTAGAAGATGACACAGAGTGTATGCTGGACACTCAGGATGTACTTTACCAATCTCTGTAAGGTAGGAAGTATATTCTCTAGCACAAAGGGCATGATCCTGAGCTGACCAGATGTCATGACTTCCTGGAATATCAGGCAAAGTTTGGATACTCTGTGCAGAAGGACATGAGAGATGTATAGAAATATACCTCTAAGATGTGGAGACTGTTGAGGCTGGTTTATTGGAGCCTGTAGCTGTGAGATAATAGCTGGGCCTTCCAGGCCAGACAGAAAAGGAAGCCAAAAAGATTTGCTGTAAGACTGCATTCTATGTAATTTAAGCTGCCTCGTGACAGTAACAAGTTGCCTCGCAGCTGCTTAGTTCTATAGTTCATACTCAATTAGATCATCGTTTTGGCGGTTCTCTGCACCTTTGTTTTGTTATAACCTTTCCCCATGGTTTCCTCCTTGTTTTGACTTTTTATTTCACGGAAGACCAGCATTCGAATTGACTTACAACAGTTGTTTGATAATCAATGTGATGACCACTTCTCTGCGACTCCTTCTGCTCCTGAGCTTCATGAAGGTTGCCAGGTACTTCCTGGGTTCATTATCAGCATTCGCTTAAGGGGCATCAAGTAAGAGCAAAGGGATGGGGAGTGCTATGGAACTGGTATTCTGGAATCACTGCACTTATCATCTACCTTTCTTGTTATGGAGAGACTTGCTGTACCAGCAGTGTGTGTGATTCCTTCCAAGACCTCCAAGGGAGAGCACGCAAGCCAGAGCAGTAAAATATCTATGTGTCTAGGGTGTTTTACATAGCGCAAACTCAGCCCGGAGGTATTAGAGCACCAATTATGTTACAGACGGACACTTTCTATTTTTAGGCACGGTGAGATTAAGTGTCAAAGGTCAAAGTTACTTTATTCGGTTAATTTTAAAACCATCAGAGTACAAATCACAAAGACTAAAAATTCAAGGCACAATACATTGATGCAAAAGGTTCAATCAGATTATCACGCCTTTAACAGATTTCCCATGAGCCATCATATGTTAAAACATTTCTACCCATCGCAGTGTCCATTCGGGGTTTAAATAAATATATAAAATAAAAAGTTTAACCTGATCAAAAGTTCACCATTTACAAAAATTTAGAGAAAACGGGATACAAACTTGATGAATTCATTTAATACGGCACCCACACTGGTTCAGTGAGTCTATTCCTGCGCCTGATTGCTCCTATGATATAACTGGCAACCCCAAAACACACTGTTGGAGATGCCAACATTTGCAGGTACGCCAGGGCTGGCCTGACGTGCTCAAAATTACACCCTCTTAGGAGTCGAATGATAAATTTCCTGCGTAACAAAACAAAAGTTTCAGAAAAATATCATGTGTAGGATATTCTGTTCAGAGAAGTTGTCACAAGGACAGGGACTTAATGACCCTTCTTTAAAAAAAACATTTGGGGAAAGCTTGTAGCCAGGGCACCATATTATGCTTGAATCTAATTAAAGCAAATAGATGATAAGGTTTATTTATGTATATTAAATATGGTTGCAACTGTCTACCAACGCTCAACATGACAAAGCTTCTCACAGTAGGTTTGACTAATTACCTTTCCTCCCTTATTAACATGGATCTATCCAAGAACTGACGCTTCAGATCTCTAATGGCCGACTTACCGAGAGCTCTAGGGCTTAAGAATAAGTCAAGACAGCCAAGAGATTCCATTTGAGTCTTGATATAGCGGACTCAAGGTATATCTTGCCCTTTATCCAAGGAGATACAATCTTGAATGATCAACTGATTCAAATAAGGGGACGGCTGAGCCCAAATTCTCAGCCAGCACAATAGGGGGGCAACCACAATCTGGTCTGAAATAAAACCAGCCTCAAGGTCCTCATGAATATTAGAAACTGGAGTAGAGGCCGGGACCGACAGCAATCTACGAAAAAATTGTTTTCGGCTGCCTGGATTTCACCAGTCTATATATCCCCATACATGACTCCCATAGGTCACCATGGGGAGACACTTAGCATTATAAATCTTCATGAGTGCCGGGAGTGGTTTGGAGCCAATTCTTTTTGCAAACTCTAAAATGGCACCCGAATCTCTAGCGTGGTCCATGAGCGCCTATCATCGAATACCACACCTAGATATGGGAAGGCCGGAACTTTTGTTAGTTCCATGCCCTTACAGTAAAATGTGGCTTTCCTTGCTCTACCTGAACCAATGGACATTGAGTGTGACTTCTTAAAATTTGTAATTAAGTCCAGAGAGTCCATAAAATTAATAAAACAGTCTAAAAGAGATTGCAGCCCTCTCGAAGTCCTTCCCACCAAAACTGCATCGCGGCATAGAGTAATGCCGGGATCATTTTTGTGCCAACTTTTGGGACGTCTTTACAACAGGAAGTCATGGCGCCCCCAAGTTTGTTGGTGTAGAGTGTAAACAACAGGGGAGCCAAAATGCACCCCTGTTGGACCCCTCTTTTGACAGCCCAAGAATCAGTAAGGCTGCCATCCTTATTATATCGTACTGCGGCTATGGTATTTTCATGTATGGCCGCCAAGAACGAAATCAAATATACATCCAAACCAATGCTAAGAAGGGACGCCCAGAGTTTTGATCTATTTACAAGGTCGAAGGCTGAGGTTAGGTCCATAAACGCCAAATGGAGATCCCCACGCTTTGCGACCGTATACTTCCCAATCACTAGGTGAAGATTAAGACATTGACCCAATGTACCCTTTTCCTGTCTAAATCCAAAATTGGAGATCAGAGATGATACTATTTTGATCTAGCCAGTCTGTTAGGCGGGCAAGGACAACTTTTTCCATTATTTTGGCCGCAGAGTCAAAGAGTGAGATTGGCCTGGAACAGGTCGGATCATCTCTGGCTCCCTTTTTAAAGATTGGAATAATTACCGCCTTGGCCCAGATGAAGGAAAGCCGACCTGGCTTGCAGCATTAAAAACGAAAGTTAAAATCTTTGCCCAAAAAATAGGATTTGCTCTGTAAAGATCAGCCGGTATACCATCAGGGCCTGTGGCTTTCGCCCCTGAGGTTGACTTAATTGCCTCGATGACTTCATCAGAAGTAAAGGACAGAGCGTTTGGGACACAGCCAATATCCCCTGGCCATGTAGAAATTTCATGACTCACATCACTATATACACCACTGAATGTTGGACCCATCTCTCGGGGGAAATAAGACAGTCTTTAACAGAATTAGAAGTTTCGTCAAATGAGGGACTGTTCACCACACTACAAAACCTGGTGCTGTTTGCCAAAACGCTCACTTTGCTAAGCTCGTCCCATGCCAATTCTCTTAGCTGCTTCTTTCTATTAGCAACTGCATCTTTATAAGCCCTCCTGGTTTGCATAACCCTGTCCGCAACCCTTGGTTTTCCGTTAAACTCCACCAAGAGTGCTCTTTGTGTGCTCATACAGGCTACATCAAACCAATTTTTGTGTTTCGTGGGCCTTGATTTGCATGGAACCGTCAAATTGACAGCTACTTGCCTAGTTATTCAGTCAAACACATCTAAGATTAGTGATGAGTCGGAGTCCTGAGCCATACAAAAAACAAACTCCTCAACACACTCATTATATAAATTCTCGGGAGTGATTACTTCCAAGTTTAACCTATGCGCTTGATCTTTTTGAGCGATGTTAGTGTTTGTTAAATGCGCCAGGGTTTAACTTTCTCTGTAACAGAAATGTTAATGTCCAAAATCAGTGGGTTATGGTCACTTAGGCAATTATAAGGTACACTAAATGTGCCTAATAAGTCCATCAATAAACCTGAGACTAAAATATAGTCAATGGTACTTTGGTGACCTTGGCCAATATAGGTAGGTGTAGGAAATAAAGTATCTGACTGCACAGGGCAGATCAAATTATGGGTTGATAAATAGCTCTCTAGAAAAGTCCCGGAGTTAGTATGTTCAAAATGCGTTAACCCAAGCGAGCCACACTCCTCTTCTTGTTTGTAGACAATTAATAGGACAAACCAGGATATTAAAATCTCCCAGGACTAATACGTGGTAGTACGTATCAACCTTGGCCTCATAATCAGCCAAGAAGGCGGTGAGAGATCTTAAGTGCTCTAGATCGTTACCTCTCATAAAAGAGTTATAAAAGTTGACCACTAAAAAACTCGGTAGGCTCTTCCCAGTTAGTTCAACTGCTAGGATATTAGGTGAGCAGGAGTCTATTGCCTTGGCTTTGTACAATAGTTTAAGACTGATTAACAGCAAAAGCCCCCGCTGGTCTTCCCATACTAGATGGTACAGCGTGTTTGCAGAAAGACAGATACCCATCCAGGAAATAAGATTCTTTAGAGTCCCAAGTTTCCTGCAGGGCTATAATATGGTGGCTAGCAAGGAAGGATTCCCAATTGAAATCCCCCTTCTTAGACCGAAGGCCTGCTATATTCCATGATAAGATTTTTAAATAGGATCCACTGATTGACCGCCAAGTAGAATTAGATTTGGCGGATCCAGGAGGAATGGGCCGAGGCTCTTCAGTAGAAGGGTTTATTAAAGTTGTTGGGCCAGTCATGAGGAGAGATGTTTCTTCCTCTGCCATTTCTCCTGTATTTAGTGGATCCACTATAGCTAGGTTAATAGCAGGTAGTCAGCCTTGAGCATCTAATCCAGACAACGCCTCAAACCTGTTTGAGACTGAGATGTAAGAGGCTGTCTCCTTCTGGGTTCTCAATGGGGCTTTTAAAAATAGCCAAGTGGCAGAGCCCAAATAGAAGTAGCAAAGAGCGGGTACTAATCCTGTGCCTTAAGGATTGTTTGGGCAACTGCGGGGCTTCGGAAGTTAACAACAACACAGTCCCCCCGATATTCTTTTGTGACTTCCCCACCCATGCAACTCTTCGCACCATCAAAATGCTGTTTCTCATGTTCGCCCTAAAACCTTTACGTCTGGATAGCCAATCAGCAGTTTTATTTCTCAGTTGGGTCCAGGATTCTGTTTGATCAGACCTAAGTGGGGGAACACCAGCCAAGACCACAACAAGAGGACAGTGAGCTGTATTTCGTGCTGGAGAACTGATTCAGCCCTGGATAAAAAAGCGTCCAGCATGAATACCACCCATCCCCCTCCCCTCTGCCCTGTAATTTTACGTTTAGTGGCCCGGGCTACGACGGGCACGGACGGGCCCGTACTTGGCCCTCGCCCGTCCCGTGCTGCGGGAGCCCTGTGTCCGTTTTAAGAGCCTCCAGGCGCAATGGCATTACATGGTGGTGCTGCTGGGGACTCTGGGATGTGTAGTCCCAGCACGTCAGGGCTGCCCAGATGACTCTCACGGCGGTGGGCAGCTGGCAAGCGGCGTCTGCACAGGTAGGGGCCCGTGAAAGCACATCCGGTAATTTGGCTTGGAAGTTGAAAAGGACTCCCACGCTACTTGAGCTCTGCATCCGTTTTAAGTGCCTCCAGGCGCAATGGGAGATTACGTGATTTGCACAGAATAATAGGATGTTGAGTGTCCCTGCTGAGACTCGAACCCATTTCCCCAGCTTCGGGGTCAACCACTGTAGCCGTTATGCTACATGACACCGCCGCCAGTGGGTTTCTCTTTTCTCCCTACCTCCATTTCTCCAGTTACGATCTAGCAGGTTGGAGATTCCTTTTCCTCTGATTACTGTTGCTACATGGTAGAGAGTGATGGCCTAGCATAAGATCTCTCTCTCCTCTCACACTGCTTCAAATAGGTTTGTGACACCAGCCTCTTTAATGGAAAACATCGTTTTTCCAGCTTGAGTACAGGTATCACTAGGCTCACTTAGGGCTTTAGGAGTGCTTAGTTACCCTTGCATCTTAATGATTTCCACCTTGACAATTCCTGGGCTTTCTGTGATATCCTGCAAGTCTTTGACTTCCCTGGGTTGGGTTCCAATCGATGTAAGTTGTAGCTGATAGCCAAATCCCTAATTGATCATTTACATGTCTTTGTTTTCTCACTGGGCAAAGTCACTTTCTGTCCTCAGCACAGTCCTCCACCTGCCTTGCCTGCTGCCCATAAAATCTGTGCCAATACCACTGAAATCTCATTTTTATTTTCAATGTTTTAAGATGGGATATAAGCTTGGATTTCGCAAGAGAGATTGAGCCCGCAGGTGTTAACATACAATGGTTTTATAGGGTTCACACTCGGCTCATACGTAGGTCGACTGTTATTGGTGCATGGTTCAAAACTATTGCTTTCGAATACATTACATAAGATGACCCTTAGAAGTGACAAACTAGTCATAAAAACAAATCAGTTTAGGAAAACGAACTGTGCACAAGAGCGAAAAGTATAGACCCTGTCTACTGACGATAGAAACAGCGGAGGGGAAACGCCTCCCTCACTGTTAAAGCAGCAAGTGTATGGAATTAAGTGCCTGAATATTTGAGACCAATGCCTGAGGAAGTTAAATTCAAAAAGGAACTGAAAACATTCTTACTTAGACTCTAGTGTTGAATGGGGGCAGACAAGCTTATGTCTTACCTCATTTTTGGATGCCTAAAAGCATCATGACTTTCTTTCGAGAAGCCATGCGCTATTGAAAATATTTCATTCAAGGGGTGAACTTCTATGTGTCTGCCAGAACATTGTCCCAGAGTGTTTCTCATGATTGCTCTCTCCTGGGAGTTAGCCTTGTCTGGTGTTCCAGACTTATGTACTATTGGATCTATGGCCACTTCTCATCCACACCCACGGCTGCCTTTAGGGCAGTGCGACTGGTCCAACCGCACTGGGTGGTGACCGGTGGAGTGAGCACCAACCTCAGGGGGGGGGCACTGTGTTTAGCAATAACTTATGATTGGAGAGATAAGGGGCACTTATGCCCAGTGGTAGTTAGAGAATCCGAGGAGGCAGTCATGGGGTGTAGGGGCCCAAAAATGATTGTCGCTCCGGGCGCCAACAGCGCTAAAGCCGGACCTGTCCACACCTGCCAGTGTGCGGGTAGAGCTGAATTCCACTAACAGTATAGTAAGTGAAGAAAAAGGATTTAGACTGATTAGAGGAGTATATTTGTTCTGTTATAAATGTTTCCTCGAAAGCTTTAACTTCACAAACATGTAACACCAACCCTAACCTTGGAAGTCTGCTGGCCATCGCCGGGAGGACGATGGCGGCCGGCTGATAGCTCTCGGTCGGGAGCTCCGTTTTACCAGAGCAGCGTGAGTAAAAGGGTGCTTTCCAATGCCGTTATGCCGTTATGTGTAAACTTCCCGAGCAAGTATAGGAATTGTTGATTAAGCGCCCCCCTGAGAAAAATACCTACCCTGTGCTGAACTGCGGAAAGGCTGGAAAATAGATTGTGAGCTGGGAGCTGGAAACTGCTGGAAACCGCGGCATGATCGACGTGCATTTGCCCGGCTATTCGGAGCAGGGTGTCCCGTCTCGAACCTGGGTCGCGGTTTCCAGTGCAAGGCAAAGCTGCTGCAAAGCGTTCAGCAGGATTCCCTTCCTGTTCCGGGGCACAGAGTGCAGAGTCAGCGGCAGCGGCAGTAAGGAAAGTGGATTAGCACCAGTCTTGACATTCTATGACCAGACGACGACGGCGGGGGCGAAAAACGAAACTAAAAACTTTAAAACTAAACTTGAACCTGAAAAGAAAAACGAATCACTGAATGCCAATAAAAATAAAAGGCTTTATATTTTCCGCACAGATTGTTTGGGACAATTTAAACGGATGCAAGGGAAGATAAGACCTCTCCAGGCTTTAGGGGTAGAAACAGAGGAAAATAACCAGCTACTAGAGATTAAAGGGGCAGGAAAAGCGAACGTTGAATCAATGCAATCACCCATTGGCCACTTACTGCTGACACAAGAACAAGGTGAGGGGGGAGCAGGGAGCAGCAGCCCCAGATATAATTGCAGGGTGCAGCCGTTTCCCCTCAGGGAAGGTAGAAGGTGGAAGTGAAGACAAGCGGGAAGGAGAGACTCAACCCCAAAACATACCAGAGACAATATCAGAAAGTGAGGGCAAAGGAAGGTCAGCTTACTGCCTCAGAAACCGTCAGATTACCAAACAAAACCCTCTGCCTCCCCCAAAAAAGACTGTGACCCCTAAGAGTACAAGGAGGAAACAGAGAGCTCTTCCTAAACTAGTGGAACTCTCAAAAAATATAAAACCAGAGGGACGAGACCAAAAGAACAAGAGACGATACCAGCAAAACAAAGATTCAAAGTGACTCCCTCCTTAACCCCTTCCATGCTGGGCCGATTTTCCTCGTGTGCTAGGCTTTTAAAGAATCAATGGCTTTATGACGGCCCCCAGCCGTCATCAGCACACAAGCACTGTAATGCATGACGGATGGGGGCCGTCATCAGCATGGAAGGGGTTAAGATCCTTCTTCAAAGTCCAACAGACTGTACAAGTGAAGGGGGGCAATCTTTCACCTCATAGCAAGATCACCTCATCACTCTCAACCATTGACGACAAGATATTTAAACTCCTCCCCACAGATAAGGAACCAGAACTAAGTAACTCTGAGGGGGGAGTGCGGATAACAAGTGAAAGAGAAATGTCGATTATACCATCAGGCATGTCGCCCCACACAGTTTCAAATGAGGATCCATCAACACAACCCATAGTAGAAGTCTCTGAATACTTTATACAGCCTGCTGATCAAACTGGTAAGGAACCTTCGATAAACCACCAAACAGGGAAACTAATGGAAATCTTCATGGACAAAATGGATAAAATCATGGGAGAGATGAGGGAAAAATGTGCAATATCAGAAGCAAACCAGAACAAAATACATGAAGTGTGTGAGACCCTAGACCAAAAATTGAATGATCTAGGAGACAGGGTTGCAGCAGTAGAGTCATCAATTGAAACTCTCAACAAAAAGGTAGCCACAAACCAAAAAAGTATAAACTCACAAAAAGAAAATGACTACACTATTAAAGAGAAGCTGGAATCACTGGAGAACCAAGGAAGGAGGAACAACCTAAGAGTCCTGAATGTACCTGAAAACATGGAAGGGTCAGACATTAAGACATTTATCATTAAATTATTTGAGGAATTCTTTCCCTGGACCAAAGAGAGTGACCCGAAGGAGGATATCCAAAGGGTCCACAGAAATCCGTTCAGGAAAACCAAAGAAAGAAAAACACCAAGGAAAATCCTAATCAATTTCAAGACATATACATTAAAGGAGAACATTTTAAGCGAAGGCTTAAAAAGTAGAGCTCTAAATAAAGACAACTGGTCCTTCAGGATTCGTTCTGACATTTGTAAAGCCACACAAGATAGGCAGTGGGAACTTGGACAACAAATGCAAGAACTAAAATTCAAATGTACAGATGAAGTTCCCGGCGGCCCTCAGAATAATGTGGCGCAATAAAATGTACAATATAAGAGAGTCACAAGAGGTAGAAAATTTGATTCAACAGATAAAATATCAGGTTTAAATGGAAAAAGTCGAATAAAAAAATAAAAAATTGAAAAGTTACCTTTTTTAATATATAATAGTTAAAGTAAAAATAATCTGGTGAAACTGGAGCTCAAATCGAGTGGAGATCCTGCCCAAAAGAAGAAGGGAGGCTTCCTCTTGGAGGGGAACTCGATTCTCACAGTTACTTAGTAATGCAAATTTTGTAAAAACATGGGTGGGGAGCAAAATAGGGAAAAAAACATCCTCAATAACCAAAAATTAGGAGCCAAACGGGAGTGTTATAAAACAATTACTAGCCCAGATCAGGTTACTACAAAACTAAATGACAGATGACAAAGGAAAGAGTAGTTAAAGTCCTCTCATGGAACGTTAAAGGCCTTAGAACCCCTAGTAGACGAAGAAGAATCCTGGAATATTTAAAGGAAGCTGAAAGCAAAATCATAATCCTCCAAGAGACACATCTTGTGAGCTCTGAGTGGGAACAAATAGTAAAAAAACTAACTTGGGTGGATGCTTGCATATATACGACACAAGACTGCAATATAAAAGGGGTTGCAATTATTTAAAAAAAATCTCTTAAAGCCAAAATCGAGAGTAAAGTGGTAGACAAAAAGGGAAGATGGGTAGTGACCAAAATCAGAATAGACAACAATGTTCTTACCATAGCCGGCTACTATGGCCCAAACCTGGAGGATCCGTCTCCTCTCCAAGAATTCTACACAGAACTCCTGTCAACCCCGGCCCCCATAATCATAGGGGGTAATTTTAACATTATACTCGACCCAAAACTAGATAGAACTCCACCGAGTAAACAGATGAATCTACCAAAAATGAGAGAATGGTTAGGGAACTATAAGCAAGACTTGGGCTTGGAAGATATGTGGAAACAAAGAGGAGATAAAAGTCACCCTTTTACATTTCATATAAAAAACTGGGTCATAGGTCAAGGATTGATTTCTTCCTTTTAAGTAGGAATTTTCTAGCTAGCGTCAACGGCATTGAACATCTCCCTGCACACCTATCCGACCATTCTGCTGTACAACTAACTCTATTAACACCAAAAACCATAACTCCTCCCAGATGGACAGTTGGGAGAACCATTTTTAATGACCCGCAGGATGTGAGTCAATTAGAAATTATGTCAACGCATTACTTTGAGGACAATTCAGTTGGCACTTCAAAACAAGTTACTTGGGATGCTTACAAAGAGGTGGCCAGGGGGAAATTACTAAACTTAGGAGCCCATAAAACCAAGATTAGGAAATTGGAGATCAGAAAAACGGAAGCGGATATTAAACTAATGAAGATACAACTAGAAAATGGACCTTATTTAGAATAAAAAGAAGCCTTAGAGGAAAAGAACCGAAAGCTTAGAGAAACCCTGGCAGACTATTTGGAGGACATAGTGAGAGAAAAATGGGAAAACAGCAAACTGTCAAACCACGAATACGGGGAAGGATGTGGGAAAATGTTAGCATGGAGAATTAAAACTGATCAAACAAGAAATAATATACCATGCATCCAGTCTCAAGACCAAACGCTACAAAGCTCAGATGACGCTGTAATCATACAAGAGTTCTCAAAGTTTTTCTCTATTCTATATAGAGAAGATATACATCCAACTGAAGAACAGATTAAGAATTACCTGGATACTGTTCAACTCCCAACATTAACAGATGAGGAAATGATAGAACTAAACAGCGAAATCAAACCAGAGGAGGTCATAGCAGTCATAAATGGCCTGAAAAGAGGAAAAGCCGCTGGCCCTGACGCGCTTCCAAACAAATTTTACATGGCCTTAACGGAAACTTTAGTTGATCAACTAACAGAACTAATGAACATTATATATCTTGACCATAAGGAAATTCCAGACTCTTGGAATGATGCAACAATCAGCATTCTCCTAAAATCTGGGAAAAACCCCAAGCTATGTGAGTCATACAGACCCATATCGTTACTTAACTGTGACTACAAAATATTTATGCAAGTTATATCAAAAAGATTAGCAAAAGTCATGCCAAGCCTAATTAACCTAGACCAGAAGGGCTTTATAAAAGGACGGCAAATCCATGAGATTACCCATGAGCTAATCGCAGCAATAGACGTAGCCACATGTGAAAAATTACCCCTAACAATAATTACTTATGATGCTGCCAAAGCCTTTGATAGAGTTAATTGGGTATTCTTAAATGAAATCATTAAGAAAAACAAACTGGGTGAAAGCTTTGGCCACATGGTAAGGGAAGTATATAAAATCCCTAGAGCAAAAATTATAATAAATGGGAACCTGACTGGTAACATCAAAATACACAGGGGCACAAGGCAAGGCTGTTCGCTGTCGCCATTACTTTTTAATCTGTACATAGAATCATTGGCCTGCGACAGATGGGCAAGATGGCGGCGTCAGGCTAGACGCCGGTAGCAGCCTCTGACCAGCGCAGCGGAGCATGCTGCTAAAACGAGTCATCATCTAGCTGCAAAGAAGAAAATGGGAAGAGAGATGGGAAACCTATCGCTATGATCAATATTGCGTCTATACCACTGTAATAGAGATGTCGAAATCGGGCCAAATCACACAGGCGGCTAACTCTAGGATTGTACCTTCCGACTGCCTGATCCCTGCAAGGCGTCACTTTCACTGCTAGCCTCGGCAATCTGATACGCAGTCCTGCGGTTGCTGGTCGGTAACCCCCCCTCGTCAGGTGATCAACTTTTCCTGTGGCGACTGAACTCTGTTAGCAGCACGGACCACGAAGCGCCAGCAAACCTCGCCGACACACAGTGCTCAATGGCCCCGAAAAATGCAGCTGCCGTAGCTTCCGCAGCAGCTAAGAAAAGGACAGCACGCCAAGCCTTGAGGGATCAGGAAGCAGGCAATAGATGCGGCACTACGCGCGGAGAACTGCATGATACTTCAGCTGCGGTGACAGCTGAGAAAACACCGGTTCGGAGAGGCGTTACCTCCGGCAAAACTCCTGTGGCACCTTTGTCAGTGCAGGCTGCCCCAACGGTGATTACAATGTTTCAACGTGCCGCCAGTCAGAAACAATTGACTAAAACGGTGCAACGAAGTAATCAGAAGGATCATTTAACTATTCCTATTGAAGGAGTTACAATATTAGCAGCTGGGGGGAACGAAGAAAACAATGCAGCTATTGCAGAGCTGACGGAGACAACCGTCGATCAGAATGCTCCTGAACCGAGTGAAGGGCAAGAGACTGTCCCTACCCTTGAGAGATCTGATACTACTGATACCACGACCACAGAGGTAAGCCAAACACCTCACTCTGCTTCTGCTCCTTCTGATAGACCTGTTATGCATAAACAGGGGGTTAGCGGTATCTCCCCCAATGCAATAGAGAATTCAGACCCCCCAGAGATGCAAGCAAAAACTCCTAATGATACTACTGAGCCTACTGGTTCGGCCAACACCCCCACTTGTAGTACTAGCAATAACGACATTAACCATACTTCTGAATTGAACTTGGAGCCGAATAGGGAGATGCTGATAAATACTCCGCCTTTGAATATGACACCTGATTTAAATGCAGACTTAAATACAGACTTACACCTGTGGGCTAATAAGACACAACTAATTGCTAAGGAGAAAGAGGTTGCAGAGGCTGCAAAATCAAATGTAGGGGCATCAAAAGTTAACTCGGCGATAAATGAGCACCCCATAGACTCTATTGAGGCTCTGGAAGCAGATAAGGACATAACAGATTTTTACTCCTTCTCAGAAGACATTAGCTGGTCAGGTGATACAGGGGATGAGCTTGATGAAGCAGATGAAGTTGAGAATGATACAGACTCCAACATAAGCTCAGAATCAGATCTTAACCCCCCAAAAGAGCAACGCGATAGGAGGAGAACTATGCTTAAAAAGAAAAAGGGTGGACACCATGGAGCTAATGAATTATCATGAGATTATACCCCGACCGTTTTGACCTTAAATCAGAATCAGATTCCTATTGCAAAATCTCAAGCATCATCCTCAGATCAGGCCCCAAATAGAGAGCAGTCTGATCCACCGGGAGCTACACTGACACAAGTAATGGAAACAGTTTTACAAGCCATAGCAGCTCACCGGGAGGAGACCTCAAAAGACAGTCGTAAAGCCCGAGCGGCACTACAGAAGGTTCAAGGTGTAGTTCGCAAACTCTCCAAGACAATGGGTGCCTTCACAGAAAGATTAAATGACATTGAAGCCGGATTGTAGTAAACGAAACAGAAGCCGCTGCCACAAATGAGCGAGTCGAAGCACATGAAGCACAGTTCCAGGATATTAGATGGAAACTAGAAGATTATGAAAATAGACTTCGTAGAAATAACCTGCGCGCTCTTGGTGTGCCAGAAAAAGCGGAGGGTGAAGACTGTCGTTCCTTTATCATACAACACTTTCGTGATACCCTTCCCAAACTTAACACCTGGGACTGGAGCTATGAAGTACAGCGAGCGCATAGGGTCCCCCTGTCTATAAAACCTACGGCACCCACAGGCAAATATCCACGTGCAATCCTAGTATACTTTGGGAACTTTTTGCTTCGACAAGCTATATCAGAAAAAGTTACACCGGATAAACATCGCAGCAAGGATTCTATATCCTATTTTGTACGTCCTGACTTCTGCCATTGTACAGTGGAAAGGAGATGGCGACTCAGACAGCTTATCAAGCCTTTTCAAGAAAAGAAGGCTGTAGTATACTTGAACAATCCAGCTAAGCTAAAAGTAATTCATGAGGGTCAAACAAAATTTTTCACATCCGAGATCAAGGCTAAAGAATACCTAGAGAGCTTATGATAGATTCTTAAACAATACATCAAGCCCTATTAGCCAATGATGTAAAGATTCACTTGATCTCCGTATCTTTGGGTGGATCCAAGTAATTACATATGAACTACTTATGAATTGGTATACAATACTATGTCTTTTCTTCTCTTTCTTTTGCTATACTTTTCCTTTCTTCTATCTGTTGTTTTGTTCTTTTTTGCTATACACTTAGGATTGCATGCTTCGCTGGTTCTGGTTAGAATATGCTAATCCATCACTATAGACTCTTATGGAGTCTTTTGCCTTTTTTGGGGTTTTGGGGGGTTCAAGGGGGGTGGGGTCAGGGGAGGGTGCTGGGTGGGAATCAGGGCGGACAGGGAGGGGGGGGGGAAATGCAGTGTAAAATGAGCAGGTTCGAGATTACCAAAGGAATATTGAGGAACAGCATAACAATATGCAAGGTTCATGAATACCGTCTAAAACATAAAACAATTAAATGGAGAAGTTAAAATTAGGATGCTGGAATGTGGCAGGTCTCAATGATAAAGGAAAGAGGGCCCAATTTACTCAACTAATGGTTCATAGCTCCTGGGATATCATTTGTATACAGGAAACTCATATTCCTATAGGAGAGATAAGTCAAATAAAATTTCCAGGCTTTAATTTATTGGTCACAACTACACAAACCTCGAAAACTAGAGGAGTCACAATCTTAGCAAGGACAAGATTAGGTACCCCAACACGTAAAAAAGCTGATACCCATGGCAGATGGGCCATTGCTCAACTAGATATAGGCATTACTATCTGTTCTATCTACGGTCCTAATCTTGATGATCCTGCATTATATATCGAGTTAGAATTAGAATTAGCATCATGGACAGGCACTTTAATTCTTTGTGGGGATCTTAACTTAACATTTAATCAACTACAATGTCATCAGAATCAATACAACTATACAGGCCGAAAACCGAGAGTATTCAGGGCAGTACTAAACTTGAATCGTAGCTATAATCTTTGAGACATATGGTCTTTAAAAAATGGAAGAGATCCTGGATACACTTACTTCTCGTATCCTCATAGAAAATATGTATGCATAGATTATATATTTACAACCATGGATATTGCCCTGAATGCTCTTATTTTTAAAGCCCCCAAGACAATATCAGATCATAACTCTCTCTATATTACATTTGAGGTTTCTGGATATAACCGGGTTTACCCACAATGGACATTTGACCGAAAACTTCTGGTTAATCAAGAATACATAGCACACATTACACAATGGACCAAAGAATTCTTCGATATTAATCAATATAGCGCTTCACGCATGATTGTATGGGATAGTTTCAAGGCTGCGTTAAGGGGTGAGACTGCCACTTTTGTTGCTAGCCGTAAAAAAGAACGGGAAAAGATACATACCCAACTAACAAACAGACTAATACATTTAGAACACCTACATGCTAACCAATTACATCATGGTGACCAGGCCGATGATACTTTGAGGAAGATCTTAGTACTTAAAGCCGAGATCAATAATGATTTAACTCAAAAAGCAGCGGAAAGTCTCCAAGCTAACCAAAATAAAATCTATGAGACAGGAGAAAATGTAGGGAGACATCTTACCCTAAGAACTCGGCAAACTCAATCTCGTAACTTCATACAAGGTATTGATTATGGCGGTCAGAAATATACCACCCAGGAGGATATAGCCATATGCTTTCATGATTATTATCAAAAACTAGACCATAATGAAGATAAGCGATCGATCGATGAAACAAAAGAGTTTTTAGTCAACTGGCTCAGAGAGACAAACATGGCAGAAACCATAGATGAAGATACAAAGAAAGAACTAGATAAAGAAATTTCCAGAACAGAAGTAGAGTTGGCCTTAGCTGAATTAGCCGCAGGGAAAGCAGCGGGTCCAGACAAGATACCCCTAGATCTGTATAAAATACTGGGTAACTTAATTATTCCATTCTTGCATGATCTCTTCTTAGGGATTCAGTGGCATGGAAAACCCCCTGAATCGTGGAAGCAAACCAATATAGCTATTTTCAGGAAAAAAGATAAACCACCTGAACTAACAACATCATATCGGCCAATTTCATTGATCAATTCAGATTCCAAAACATATGCCAAAATATTTGCTAACCGCCTGGGCAAGATCGTCGAACATCTAGTCTCTCCCTGGCAACACGGTTTCATACCAGACAAGAGCACCACAGATCATACACGTAGAGTAATCTCTCTTTTTGATATTATGAAAGTAGAGGGGGGTCAGATGTCGATGATCTTGCTGGATGCCGAAAAGGCTTTTGACCGGGTTTCCTGGCAGTTTCTCTGGGAAATATTAGCAATCAATAACATCGGCCCGGTATTCATAAAATCAAATAAAAAAGCCCTTTATGTTGATCCAAAAGCAAGAATTCTGACTGGTGGCTGCGAATCTGAAAATATAAATATTCAGAGAGGCACGCGACAAGGATGCCCGTGCTCTCCATTATTATTCGCACTCTACATCAATCCCTTAATTATCAAACTATTAACATCACCGGCGATCGCACCAATTAAGGTTGGCATCTACAACACTAAAGTCCTTGCTTATGCCGATGACGTGGCAGCTGTAACAACTAACCCTACAGAGGCCATAATTGAAATAGAAGAAACCACCAAATCCTTCGGGCTCTATTCTGGATACTCTCTAAACCAAGATAAAACTATGGTTATATGCACCGAGAATACACCATTTATAAGTCAATACAGAGCCAAAAATGCAAAATACCTAGGAGTGAATATCTCATCAAATACCAATGATATTAATGCATTAAATTACGATCCTCTAATTAAAAAAATAAAAGCAGATCTACTCAGAGTAAACAACCTTCATCTGTCCATAATTGGTAGAAGTAACTATGTCAAAATGACAGTATTCCCAAAGATTCTATATTTGTTTCGAGAATTTCTCCTTTTAATCAATAATGTTTCTATGAAAACGTGGATCAAGCAATATCCTCGTTTATCTGGAATTATGGGAAGATAAGAAGAGCCCTACCTAAGTTAGTATTACCAGTCTCCAGAGGTGGCCTAGCGGTCCCAAATTTAACATACTATTTATGGGCAACCATCTTACAGCAAATGATGTTCCTGCTTACACCCAGTTGCAATGATTATAACGATTTACAGCAACCCATACCATCTATTTATGAATTAACGCTAGGCAGTAAAGCCAGAGGTCTGCTATTAAGACAAATCGAACCTTCCTATTTTAAAAAGATCAAATTCAAAATCATTACAGATGCCTTTAAAATTTGGACTAGAACCACTAAAACACTGCTAATTTCTAAATATACCAAATATACACCCCTATGGTACAGTTCAGGTATACCCCACAACCTTAACGACAAGTAAGTAATACTTTATTGTACAGTTAATAAAAACCATTACAAAAACCATCAGCAGTAAAAAAGGAAAGTATTAAAAATATTTGTAGCAGCATAGATGATGGAGTTATTCAATTTGAGCTATGTTACAAAGTGCAGTTTAAAAAAAAGTTAAAAAGAACGGAGTGTCCGTCTGCCGTTAGGTGCTTGTGTCCTTCTACAGAAAGGGTTTCTTTTGTCAGTCCTGACCCTCATTTCTATACATAGTTAAGTATTGCAGTGCCTATTCCTTTTTGGAAGAAGACTGGCTGGCATTTGCCCTAAATGTTCGTAACTTTTAGTTATAGTATGCCAGTGTTTTAATTCAGTTTAAGTCTCTGAGCTGTCTTGATGTTTTGGCACTCACAGTATTGAGGGTGTGCTGTCCTTGTCCGTTTGTTCTTTCTTTGTGTTGATTCTGCTTTCTACAGCACCGAGGTATTTTACCAGTCGGCAAGCCATTTGCACTTCATCGCCTCTGAAGCAAGCCAGAGTTGCTTGTCTGCACGTCCTGATTCCTTTTTTTATGAATAGGGGTCTCAGTAGTTTCCTGCGATCTTGATGCAGCTCTTTGCAGATGGTAATGAGATGTACTATATTTTCCTCATGAGTTCCACACAGGCGACAGTTTGACGGTTTTGGGGGCCACAGCCAAGGGGCCATGTGGTCAGCTGAGGGTAATACTCCTAATCGTAATTTTAGGAATGTTTCTTTTGGTTTTTTTAGTGAAGCTGGTCAGAAGGTATGTCTGTGGTGTGAGTTTATTGTAGGTTTGTACTGTCAGCCAGCCATGTGCTCTCTCCGTTAGTGATGCTTTGTCTTGTAGGAGGGATTCTTTCCTAACTGTATTGTTTACGGCTTTTTTAAAACCTGCCAGGCTCCCTTGCAGATCCCATAGTTGGCTGGCCCCCAGCTGTTTAATTGCATCCTCTAGAAAGAGTCTTGCTGGGCAGTTGTCTTTGCTTTGTAGATCCTTCCAGAGGAGTGCGTTGAGGGTGTTTGCTTCCTCTCTGCTAATTTTGTGCCAGGTCTTAAGGTATGCTCCCTTGCGAGCAAGCTCTTCCTTAACTTGCCCAAATTCGAGTCGGATCTGCACCGGAGAAGTGTATCTTGGGAGGCCAAACATCATCCGCATTGCTCTCGTAATTACTCCTTCTAAGGTTCCGGTATCTCTGCCTCTCAATGCTTCGCTACCGTATGTAATGGATGGTATCAGTTTGGCTTGTATCAGTTTTAGGAGGGGGGTGAAGCTTGGGCCGATGATCTTATTTTTCAAGTTCCTTAGAGATACAGCTATCATTAAGCCTCTCTTTTTTATCTCCTCGCATTGCGGTTTGAAGCTCCCCCTATGATCAATAGTCACTCCCAAGTAACGATATTTATTTGTGACTTCCAGTTTATTTTTATCCAGGTTCCAAATGAATGTTGGTTTCTTCTTGCAATAGTTGAGGCGCATTACTTTTGTTTTACAGTAATTAATACTGAGTTTATTTGTTTTGGAGTGTTGTGCGGTGATGTCGAGAAGCCGCTGTAGGCCGATCGGGGTCCGGCTAATTAGCACCAGGTCATTAGCATAAAATAAGTTAGACAATTGAGTACCCCCCAGTTTAGGCGCATGAGAGTTGTTTTCGTTTAGTGTGGTAGATAGGTCGGCCATAAAGAGATTAAATAAAGTTGGCGCTAGCACACATCCTTGCTTTACTCCTGTGTTAGTTGGAATTTTCTTAGTTAAAAAGTCGCCGGTACCTAGTTTAACCTGGACCCAAGTGTCGCTGTGCAGGAGGATTAATTGGTTCAGTAGTGTTGCTGGAATTTTCATTCTCTCCAGTTTTTGCCACAGCAGGTTTCTGTTTACGCGGTCGAAGGCAGAGCTGTAGTCAATAAAACACAGGTACAAGGGTTGTTTTCCTTCTAGAGCTGAGTCGATCAGGAGTGACAAGGCAAGGATGTTTGTGGTCGTCCCCATGTTTTTTCTGAAGCCTGTTTGATTGAATGGAATTGCTGAGGTTTCTTCCGCCCATAATGTCAGTTCCTGAAGTAAGAGGCCAGCGTAGTATTTTGCTTCGTTGTCTAATAAGGCAATTAACCGATAGCTTCTTGGATCTTTCCTGTCACCTTTTTTATATATTGGTGAGATTATTGCTCCCCTCCATGATCGTGGAATTGTCGCAGTCTGCCATATTTTTTCAAACATTGGTTTTAGAGTAGGTACCCAGTATTCTGGTGCCTGCTTGAATATTATTGGGGGTATTCCATTGGGGCCTGGAGCTCCCTCTGTTCTCCCTTTGGAAATCCTATTAGTTATTTGTAGAGCCGTAATTGATAGTGCTTCGTTGGATGTCAAGGATTCTTTTAGTGGAGGCAAGTATTCTTTGCTCCTAATGTTGGTTTTGCCAGTTTCTTTCCGTGTTTCGTTGGTGTCGCAGAAGTGTGTGCTAATATGGGTTGTCCAGGCATCTTCCGTCACATGGGATTCCATCGCCTGGCTTTGCTGGTTGATCAGGCCGTTAATCTTTTGCCAGAACTGTGCGCTGTTGTTTGTCTTGGCGTCGTATAGGAGTTTTCCCCAGAATGTCTCATCTGCGTCCTTTTTTAGTTGCCATATTAATTTCCTTCGGTAGCCTTTTAACTGTCTTAAAGCCTGGTAGGCGGAGGGATCTGTTTTTGCTCTTCGCAGAGTGTGATTAATTTGTGTCTTCAGTCTTTTTAGATTGGTATCATTTCGGAAGTTATAGTGGTTCTTGTGTATCGCATCGCTGGTCTTACCTGCTCGCTTTGTGTGCACTTTTCTTTCAGCGATGTCTTTCATTTTTTTGGTGAATACCTCCCAGCGTATTATCAGGTTTGATGATTCGAACTGCGCTTCGTGGAGAGCGTGCTTCGCTTGCTCTAAAAGGTTTTGTGGGTCGGTAACTTTACATTTTACCCGTTTTTCGTTTGTTGTAAAGTCCGTACCCAGGTTGTTGACGCCTGGCGGGTTTGGTATTGTCGGTGTGATTATCGTTGTTTCCTGGGGCAGGTGGTCACTGTAATCCATTGGGCTGATGTGGAAATCTCTTACCCTGTAGTACAGGCTGCAAGAAAGGAAGGTAAAGTCAATTGTAGAGCTTGCCAGTGTACTGTGGAATGTTGCAGACTGCGGTCGATCGCCTGAAAATCTACCATTGAGTGCCCTAAGGCCCAGCTCTTCTAGTTTGGCCAGCAGGCTCCTTGATGTTTTTGTGGTTCTGCCTCCCGAGGTGCAGTCTTGGTGGTTGTACTCCCAGGCGAACGGGTCCTCGTCGTCTTTGGTTTCAGGATCCAAGGTGCTAAGCATATTTAGATTGAAGTCCCCTGTGATAATTAGGCTATTTGTGTTCTCGGTTTTCAATAGTTTTACGAGTTCTTCCTTCAGTTGTTGTGCTCCCTTCTTTTTCTCCCTGGGGTGCAAGTAGAGGTTTACTAAGATGATGTCCTCGTTTGTGTCTTGCCCGCGGAGTGACAGTCGTATCGCTTGCAGTGCATTTGGAGCGGCTATGTTGTAGTCTAGTGGGCGGCCTTCGTTATCACTGAAAGCGCGCTGTATATGGCGAGACCACCTTTCTTGTGGCCGAACACTGAGCTCTGAGTAGGTGGTTGAAAGATCAGATTGTATCCTGATAGCGCTGGTGGAGACTCGGACCAAGTTTCTTGCAGAGAGATAATAGTAAATTTTGTCAAGTAGGATTTTAAGTCCGAGTCTGAGAGCTTGTCGCTTAGGCCGTTGATGTTCCATGAGCATACGCTAAGTGTACTGGTGGAATTCGTTAATTTTGTATTGTTTTGTCATTGATTTGACTCTTTTGAGTTTATGGTCCTTGAGAGCCAGCTCCAGTTAGATAAGGGCTGGCTATCGTTGGCCAGTATTCTGGTGTCAGACTGGTCTAAGTACACTAGGTTCTCTGGTGTTTTGCTTCGTGCTCCTCTTAGAACAGTTTTTTTGATAGATAGCTCTTTTGTTTTCTTTTGTTGACTGTCGTATAATAAGGGGTCTGGATATCTTGTTTGAGAAGGGAGTTCTAATTTAATTCCCCAGGAGTCAAACTTTTATTTTTCTTTTAATATTCTCTTGGGGAGTTCTCCTGTGACCCATACTGTTTTTGTTGATTCTGCTCCGGGTTGCCTCAAGATTTCCATAAATTCTACTGATTCCAAGTCAGCTGATGATATAGTTTTGAGGCTGTCTATGGTTTTCAGCAGCCGTAATATATTTCCCCTGTTAAGGATGTCCATTGGGCCTCTTGATTGGTACTCAGGGTGGAATATTAGTGTGGTAATACCGTCTTGTCCTCTATCGTGCAGCTGAGTATTTTCAGTGGTGTTGGTTAGGGTTTCTCTTTGGTTGGAAGGTTCCTTGGGTCCTGCTACATTGCCTGGGTCGTTCGATTTGTTGGTTTCCTGCAATTCTTGTTTGGGTGTATTTTCCCTCATTATAGCAGTCTGCTCGGGAGTTGCTTGAGGCTGTTTTTCCTCCCTTTTCTTCGTGGGATTTTTGGTGTGGTTTTGAGTGCTCTGTTCGGTTCTTTCTTGATTTTCTCTATCAGGTGAGTCTGTGGCTGTTTGTGAGTTGTGCCTCTTTTCGGTCTTGTCTTTGCCAATCTTCTTGGCTGCTTGTGGCGGGCTCAAGGTATTTTTCTTGCTTTCGGTCGAGGTGCTGTTGATGGAACTTATCTTCGGTGCCGAGTCTATTCCAAGTTTTGTCCCAGGTCCTTTCTTTTCCGTGGTGGTGTGCTCGCACGCTGATATGTCGCCCTTCGCAGTCTGACTCGCTTGTGGTGTGTTTACTGCTGGTTGATCACTGCTCCGGTCCTTGCACCATGCTATAACCCCTGTCAGTTTCCTTTGGTTTCTTCCCTTCCTTTTCTGTTTTCTTCCCACTTTTCCTTTTTGAGGAGGGGTTAATGCTCCGTCTTTTTGGTTCTTTTTAGCAGAGAGCGCTGTACTCTCTGTGGCGGGAGTTTGAGTTTCTTCAAATTGTTGTTTGTTAGTGGCCAGTGTATTCTTATTGTTTGGTTGTTTCCTGAGCGGGAATGGGTCTGTGGGTGTCTTTGAGTTCTCCTGCTTTATAGTCTGTATTTCTTCTTGCACGGATGGCGTGGTTTCTTGCCTTCTCTCTGTGTGATTGAATGGATGGTTGTTTTTGACTGCCGTCCTTATATCATATAGGAGGTTGTCCAATGCTGTTGGAAGCGTTACCAGTTTGTCCACTATGGTGAAACAACAGCAGTTTGAAGCTATTAATTGAGTCTCAGATTGTGCTCTTTTTATCATGCCATTTAACTCGGCTAGCTTGCCATCAATATTAGAGACAAATATTGCCAGGGAGTTGAGGACAGAGAGCTGCAGGTCCATCTTGTCAGATTGGTATTGAATGGCATTTACTGATAGTTCCATTGTCTGCAGGAGGGACGCCCAAATGTCTTCCTTGGGTTTTGGTCTTTCTTTTCCTGGATTATCGCGGATACCCTCTCCTTGCAGTTCTCGTTCTGTATCTGCTGGGTAGGATGCAACCAGTTCTTCCCACTCTTCCGGAGTAAGGTACAAGGTTTCAAGGTCATTTAGCCTCGGTATTGTAAGTCCAGTGCTGGGTAGTATGTCATGTAGTTTGTCATGAGCGGCTGGTTGGCTCTGAACGTTTGTACCGGTTAGTGGTGGGGCGAAACTTTGATCTGCTCCGTCCTTTTGTGGGTCAGTTTTATCACATTTCTCGTGTGCTTGGTCGTTAGTTTGAGGCGAGCACTGGCCGTGTTCCCTTGTTTCCTGTTTTGTTGTGTTAATTGATTGCCCAGCCTCATCAGGATCCGCCCAGGCAGAAGATTCTTTCATGTCCCTGGAGGCAAGCGTTGCTTGATTAACCACTGTCGTTTTCCTTGCGTGTTTGCAGGGTGTTGTTTCCTTTTGGGTTGTTTGATGTGTGTTCGGGGAAAGTTTGCTCGGGTCGACCTGAGGGGGCAGGTCCTGGAGCCCCCATTTAGTTGCCATATCTGGTTCGCCATGACCCTCAGTGGTTCCTGGTGGACCTTGAGTTCTCTTCTGGGGTGTGCGGTGTTCATGACTGTCCTCTTCTTTGCCACTGTATAGATCGTTTTGTCTTGTTGGGCTTGTGAAGGTTATATGATACCTCCCCATAATCGCCTTTGATACGTGGTTTAGGGTTGTTTTGGCCCTTAGGTCTGCCGTTGTTATTTCATTTAAGTGGTCTTGCGCGGTGCCCTTCGCTGTTATTCCTGTGTTTGAATCGTCCCCCTCTTGTCTCTGTCCGTCAACCAGTACTAATTGCTCCCCCGGTGGTCCTATGCTCGCTTCCTCGCTGATTGCAGGTTGGGCCTTGTGGTCAGAGATGAGGTCCCTCTTTTGGGGATTAGGTTGGTTCCTTTCCTCCACCCCCACTCGTTCTGACTTGTGCTTTTCTGAGGTTATTCCATGTACTTTGGTTGGGTTAAGTGGTGATGGTAGGTCAATTGTATTGGCACTATTAAGATAGAGGGCTGCACTAGGGTCTTTGATGAATGCGAATTTTGTATAGATTTTTGGTTGAAAGCAATGTTTGTTGCTGTTGGTACTGCATGGGTGTTCGTAAGCTTTGGAGCCTCCAGGGTTAGTGAGCAAGGGGGAGACCAAGGAGGATCCTTCCTCTACTTCTTTCCCCGGTCCCTTCCGCTTCCATCGCTTTCATCGCTCACGTCCATTAAGTCCCTCTTGAGCTTCTTCTTTGTTTTCCTTAGCCTTTTCGGGGGGTTTGTGGTGGCCGTGTTGTCCCTTTGCCTCCCAGACCTCATTTCTAGTGTTTCTGGTGTTTCCCTTTGTCCCTTTTCGGGCCCTTCTGCCCTTTCTATCCTGGGTCTCTGTGTGTCTCCTTATGTCTTCTTATGCCTCTTGCGGGCTGCTGGCTCTTTGCAGCTGCTGCTGCCTCCTCTACAAAAGTTCTGGCCAACTTCTGACTCGAGCTCTGAGCCTTTTGCACCTCTGATCCTCGAACCCCTCTAGCGTCTCTGGCTCTATTTTTGCTGGTGCTTAAGCGTAAGGGTGAGGGTTGGTAGATTGAGGGGCTTGAAATAGGGTGGAAGATTGAGGTTGGAGCTTAAGGTGGAGGGGTTTTTTCGGGTTAAGCAATCGCGCAACCGGACCTGACAGCAAGAGGGCTATGATGTAGGGGGGTGCTGGGGGGGGCGCACGCTCACCTCTTGCTGCTAGCTCAGCCTGCACCGTCCGAGAGGAGGGAGGAGGAGGAGGAGGAACGTGGAAGCGGTAGGTCAGCTGGGCTGTCCGACTGCTGACTGCAGATCACCGTAACCTGGCCCCCAGCACATCAATCTCGGGCAGCTCGGACACAGGAACCTCTGCTGTCAGGTACGGCTCAGATACGCCATCACCTGCTTTTCTGCTCCAAGCTGAAAACTTGCTTCAAGACTCCCCTGCACCAGGACCGCTTCGGCGCGCCGCGCCCGGTCCTCTCCTCCCCTCAAAGACCCGGTAGGGGCTGGGTCAGAGGCTGTGGACTGGGAGCTGGGAGCCTCAAGATGAATTGGCAAGCACCATGCGTGGGAGCGTAAGGGCACGGTCCGCGAGCAGCTGTTCTCTCCCGTCTCCCGTCTTTCCCCTGCTGCACAAGCACCGAGGATCCTCTGCAGAAGGTTGCCAGAGCTTGCTTGCTGAAGTTGCTACCGCCAAAGGTCACTACAAGACGGCGGACAGCGGTCAGCGGTCAGCGGTCAGCGGGCGGCAAACCCGGCAATGCAGACTCGGCGTCTCGGCGTCTCAAGCTCCTGGTGCAGTGGTAGCAGGTAACGACAATATAACTAAACGTTGGGAGAATTTAGGTCTAATCACTATTGGCGACTTCTTAAATCAAGATGGCAGAACAACATTTGACGAATTATGCACCAAATATCATATCTACTCTACAGATTACCTAAAATGTATCCAAATTTATACATCCCTTAGACAAAATATTCCAAATATAGACTTAAAATCCATACCACTCATAGATCTCATACAAAAACAAACAACCAGAATAAGCAATATATATGACATTCTATTGAGCAACCACCCCGATGACCTCGAATCTATAGAAACTAGCTGGGCCAATAAATTAAATAATCCTAATGTCGACATAGATATGTCTTTTCAATTATCTTCTAAAGTTTTATTAGCGAGTAATCTAAAGGCCCAAATTTACAAAACTATATACAACTTATATTACACACCCTCCAAACTGTTTACCTGGGGTAAGATTGCTCATGATAAATGCCCCAGATGTACACTTGGACCTGCAAATTTGATACATATGTTCTCTGACTGCCCCAAATTAGAACAAATTAAGAAAAGCATTACAAAATACTGGGCTGAGATTTTTGGCCATGAAATAAGAACATCAACAACTCTGTTCCTGTTAGGCTATGATAGTTCTCTAGATCTTAGTAACCCAGACATTTCTATTACTTAAATAGGTACTGCTATCTATAGAATTATCTTAGCAACCAGATGGAAGGACTCTGAGGCTCCAGCTTTTCAGGGATGGCTCAATAGACTTCTAGCAATATACAAACAAGAAGTAGCCATCTATAGAACCAGAGGGAAAAAATCTCGATCACATGGGGAACTAATCTGGTCTTCAATAGCCAATTGGTATGAACAGCAAAGGGATTACAACTAGTTTACGTTAGTATAATGCATGTAAATAGAAGATCTCTAGTTTAAGGTTACACTTCATTTCAAAGAATTTGATCTTTTTGAAATCTGAGTTCTAAAGATATGTCGAGTTAATATGTTATGGTTTTAAAGACTTGAAAACTGAATGTACTCTTTGCTGATTTTTTCATATCCGCCATTCTGAATCTTGCAAGCTTTTTACTTCTGTTATGTATAATACAATATCACTTTTTTGCTATTTATCTAATTATGTATTGTTATTTGTATTTCTCGAATCTGCTCAATAAAAATAAAAAAAAATAAAAAAGAATCATTGGCCTGCTCCATCAGAAAACACCACTCAATAACGCCTTTTAAACATCAAAACTGGTCAAAAAAAGTTGCATTATATGCGGATGACCTTATGATATTTACAGATAATTTTGATTACTCCAAGCAGGCAATAGAAGAAACGATAAACAACTTTAGTAGGGTTTCAGGCTACCTAATAAACCAGGAGAAAACAGAGGCAATGAGCTGGAACACATCTCCTAACATTCCATATAACAAAGACAAAATAAAATACCTTGGAATTATATTGGATAAAGAAATTGATAAAATTCCACAAACAAACCTGAACAGGGTTGCTAAAGACATGAGAAGACTACTCAAAGTCTGGAAGGGACTACCTCTTAGTTTTTTGGGAAGATCCAATGTAATAAAAATTACTATCGTCCCAAAATGTACATACATTTTTAACACAATCCCACTGGAATTCAAAAAAGATACATTGAAGAAGATCCAGGGGGAAATAGCTAGCTTTATCTGGGCTTCTAAAAGCAAGCGAATAGCCTGGAATAAATTAAGGAGGAGGAAAGATCAAGGTCGAATAGCAAGTCCAGATTTATATGAATACTACAGATCATTCCAATTTAAGAACTTTAGACCCTTATTAAATAAACGTCAACTCTACCCAAATTATCTACAGAATCTGACGGACAGAACAGATCACTTCTTATATAAATTTGGCCATCCAAATTTTAAAAATAAAATAAAACAAGATCTTATATAAGGCGGTAAGGCTTTGGAATCAGATCAGAAACAATGTAAATATACCTTACTACAGTATCATGGCACCGATATGGGACTCCCCAGGGACTCCAGAATGCCTGAAAGACTCCCTGTCAATACCATTAAAAAGAGCAGGAGTTGAAAGATGGGGACAACTGATGATAGAAAACTCTATAATAACGTGAGACCAACTATACGTAATCACTGAAGCCAAGCTATCAAAATTCAAATATTATCAACTAACCAGTTGGGCTAACACTTTACTAGAAAGGAAAAAGGGTAACGAGGATCTTGAAAAGGAAATGATAAAAATATCACCCGTGAAGAAAGAAATATCAAAGTGGTACTGGGCTTTCATAGGGGCCGGAGAAGAAGAGTTCTTAATACCGGAAGCAACATGGAAGAAAGACATGCCGGACCAAGATTTAGACTTACAGACCATCTGGCAAAGATCCCTAGAAAAATGCTGTTCCTGTATAAAACCAGCTACACTAAAGAGAAATCATATATTCACCATACCTAGGGCATACTGGTCCCCAAAAAAACTATCTAAATTTAAAGGAACAAGCATAAAGTCCTGCCCTAAATGCAGAGAGTAGAAGCCGGATGACATCCACATGTTTCAGAACTGCCCAGCACTCAGCTCCTACTGGCAAGAAATTGGTAAGACGTTGGCCACAGTATTGGGAACCCAGTTAACTGTAAGTACTACTCTCATTATCTTTGGGATATATAATATCAATGAGGTGGGCATGGGCAAGTTAACTAAAAAACAGGAAGACCTCCTATTTGTTCTGATATTGCTAGCAAGGAGGGAGATTTGTATAAACTGGATTAAACCAACACCACCCTCACACTCTAACTGGTTAAATTCTGTAGTAAGACATAACAAACTTGACAGGAAAGGGAAAAGCTCTAAGAGAGTAAACTTCTGGGAAATATGGGAACAACACTTTCAGACTAGTCATTAACTCCTCTTGGGTCCTCTTGGGCCACCGGAAAATAAACTTCCAATGATTAAAGCGATGACAATAATTTCAGACAGAAAACATTTCTGTCGAGTAGCCAGGAAGTCTAGCTCCCCATCCAACCTCCGGAATTATTGCTAAAAATAAAGAGCATTGGAATTAACTGACTGGTCATAACACTCAAGGGATACTCCCCAAACTCAACCGAAAACAACGGGGCAGTGAAGGCACAAAACTAGGGACCACCAGACTCCTGTAGCCTCCTTATTTACACAATCGCATAATGAGGAAATTAAAAAAAAAGAAACCCTAACCTTACCTCATTTAAGTATTTTGTACAACAGGGATTTCCTAAGGAGTATCGTAACTACACATATTTTGAATGATTGGTGGAGTTTGAAGTTCTACCATCCTACCCTGCCATGTTTCTACTTGCCAGTCTCTGTTAAGGAAACTGTGGGTTTCTTGTAATAGGGCAATGCCAGTATGTTTTGTAGGTAGATAGGCCAGTCATTTATTTCTCTTAACATAGTGCGAATGAGCATGAACATTCAGAGAGGTAATGTTGAACACTCTAGTCCTGGTCAGAGTTAGCATCTGCACTTTCTCTGGTTTAGATCCAAGGAGGAACAAGAGCAAGCCGTAGGTTTTTAGTAAGGTAGGTATAAATTCTCAATCTGGTCTTGGCACCAACAGGCTTGACGATTCGTCTCCCTAATTGAAAAGCTTGTCAGCAAAGGGGTGTTTCTCGCAGATGAAACCCTTTGGATAGATATTGAACTTATGAAGGTGAGATGGTGAAGTGTTTGCAAAACAGTAGAATTAAGGGCTCATTGACCACAGGCTACCTCAAGATGGAAGGCAGTGCTAGGTCAAGTGGTCCCCCGTTGCTTGGTCCAATGGGGGATTGTGGATTAATGTACTATGAAAAAGGGGAGAAGGGTGGTCCTGGAAATGGTAGTGGGGAGGAGTCAAACATGGCTTAGTCCTGGGCTCGTGGCTATTAATTATGTTTCAGAGAATGTTGAAATTCTGGAACTGTGAAGTTCACAAACCTGGGACTTCTTTAGGAGGAAACACTACTACTTAAGCTGGTGAGTTAAAATTCAATCCCTGACATACCAACAA
The DNA here is from genome assembly GCF_964263255.1 of Lissotriton vulgaris. Classification (NCBI taxonomy): domain Eukaryota; kingdom Metazoa; phylum Chordata; class Amphibia; order Caudata; family Salamandridae; genus Lissotriton; species Lissotriton vulgaris. The sequence goes on along the minus strand of NC_141687.1, from coordinate 1,163,817,986 downwards.
CAGAGAACCAGATGTTAATATCTATGGGGATGGTCAAGGAATAGATCGTGGGACTCATTGTAGGAGAGAATAGAGTAATACAATATTATCTACCAGGGGTCCCGTGAAGAGGGATCTTCAGGATTGGGATGCCCCGGTTGTAGGGGAAGAGAATCACTCCACCGGGAGAAGTGGAGTAGCTCAAGCAAGGTAGGTTCCAAGTGGGATGAAATAATAAACAATAAAATGAACAAACACGGTCCGTCCTTTCTGATCATCACAGGAAACAGGGGGCAAAATCTAACTATCCAATCTCTCAAAAACGAAAGTTGCACAAGTGTATTAATCAGTAGGAAAAGTTGCATTGTGTTAGACTCATGAAAGTCTGTATGTATGTATGTAGGTATGTGTTGGTATTCATACAGCATACATCTGTTTTTATGTGGTGTCTCTTTAGGCTGCTGTGTCACCATACACTTTTAAATATGATCTTGTTTTTTTCCCCCGGCTGCGCCAAGGTCTCTGCAACTTTGAAACAGAGAAACTAGAGAAACAGATTCGCAACCAAGCAAGACAGGCTTGTGCCTGCATGTGCCAAGCAGAACGACATTGCTCTTCCTGTAAAGCGACGAAGTGTGACAGCCATGTCCACCTGGCAGAGAACCATCCCAGCTGCCGCTTATTCTGCCTAATGCCCTTTTTCTACCTTGTGTAGCCACCTAACTCTTTTTTCCGCTTGATTGCGGCAGGTGCTCTTCTGTGTTGAGCTCTTCCGTAGAACGTTATCCAACAAGACACGGAGAGGTGATTACTTGAAGGCTCCTTTGAAAAGGTGTTGAATAGCTTTTCAAAGGCACTTCATCTAGAACCTTCTTTCCCTGTCCAAGATGACCATCTCAAGACAACTATTATTGTACTTCCCTATGCAACATGGCATCTATGTGTCTTGATTATGCTTGCCATTTCTTGTTTTAAGTTCTGCCCAGTTTCATTGGTCAGTACTATTTGTGCCATACATTTTTGAGCCTTAGACTCAGCTTTTTAGTGAACACTAGCCTTCTTTCTGGATTTTCTGCTTCAGAACCTTGGGTCCTTGTCAAGACCGCTGGAGGTTTTTTGTGGCTTTGAGGTCTTTTCCTCGGGCTTGGGATTCGTTCCTGAAGATACCAGGTCTTAACACAGCTTTCTAAGCATGGAGCAGAGTGGGTTCTGGGGGTCATCTCCCCTATCTAGGTCAGGTGAGGTTCAATGGCTCCAGCACCCTTTCCAGCCTCGACATTTAGTAGTTTTTTTTTCTAAGTGCTGATGTTGCAGGTAGGTGATTATTTGGTGACAGTGGGATGCTGTAATGGGAAAGATGCTCCCTTCCAAGGCAAGGGCATATCTTTTGGTCAGTATGTCCCTGTCAGCAGGCTCAGGGATCTTTAGCTTGCATTACAGTCATCTGGGTATGCAACTTCCATTATTAAGCAGTCAAGCTAATGAGCATAATTGCAGGCTCAAGGAAGCGTCATGTTACTCTTTCATTGCCTATGTTGTAGCTAGAGAAATCCCTTTCTTTTTAACTTACTGTTGATATAGAAGACTGCTGGGATATGAAATAAATGTTCTTAATAAGAGTAGGGGCCATGTATTTTTTTAGAAAGCTTTGATGAGTTGTCTGGCTTGTTGTTGGTGCAAAAAGCAAGCAATGACTGGATGTTGTGATTTGTTTTGTCTTGGTGCCTCAGTCTGATGCTGTGAGCCCTTGGAATAATTAGAGTACCAGGGAAAATTACATTTTTAGGAGACGATACAGCAAGGTTGACAGAAATGTTTCAATACTGTATTTCCTATGTTTTTCGGGATGCGATAAAAGTGTACATTGCCCTAAATCATTGTGAGAAAAAGATTCTTTTGCAGGTTCACCCCCATTTGTGATGGCCCTGTGAAGCCCTGGGTTCTGCTAACTAGGCTTCATTACATGTGCTCAGGCCCGTAAAAGTGCATGTTTAATTGGTCTTTACCCAATTGGCATAGAGCATAGGTTAACTTACTTATAGGTCCCTAGTATAGGGTACCAGGGTTACCCAGAGACCATAAGTTAAAGCACAAGTGCAACAACATAAGGCATGTGTCCCAGCCTGCCAATGCAGACTGCTAGAGCAGTTTGAAACTGCTAACTCGACTTTGCCACTTAAACTAATGACAAGGTCTTATCTTACCTTTTAATATATGTAAGCCGCCCCAAAGGCAGGCCTAATGAGCACAAAGACAGGGTGCTGTATATTAAAAGGTAGGATATGTGGTTTTGCATTTTCTGACAGTAAAAACCCCACACTGTCGTATTTGCTGTAGAAAGGCTAGCAGCCTCATTAGGGATACAGGGTTACATGCTGACAACTCAGCTGTGCAAACTTCTGAATGGGACTACTAAAGTTGGTGCTACAAGCTATCAAAAGATAGGTTCCATTAAGCCTGACATTTTGGTCAATTTAAATTTAATGTAACTTTTGCACAAATTACTTTAGAAAGTTGCACTTTGTTGCCCAAGTTTTCCATTAACAGTTTACGGTTGCACACAAGCTGCTGCCTTTGAGACAGCCTTCTCCCCCTCCTGGGGAGTGGTGTGAATGACTCTTAGGAAGGAACACAAATGCTCTGCTAAGGTAGGCATGTGACCTCCCAATGGCAGGAAGGCCAAACAAGGCGTGATCCCAAAAGGCTAACTTCAAAGTAGAAGCCACCTTTGAAGGGCAAACAGCAATCACACAGAGGAGAAGCTGTTCTTTTGTTTTTGCAGATAGACTGCCTTCTTGGGCAGGGAGGAAAAAGCTATTGCCAAAGTGTTTTTTCAAAGGAATGAATTCCCCCATGTAGTCACACCTCTGGGGTGAGCTGGGGAGCTCCACACAGCAATAGAAGTGTTCTGCCATGTTGAGATCGGGCAGAATATTGCATTATAATACAGCTAGATGCCATATTTGACAGGAAGCTGTCATCAGCCGGGAAGGGCACTGGGTATCCCATTGGCTACGAGTCACCGCATCCTGAGGGTAAATTCTGAGCATAAAATTGGCACCCAGATCACCGCTCACGTCTGGACTGGAGAGAGAACCAAAGAAGGACTGCCAGTCTATTTCCTGGATCAAGCAAAGAGAGGTTGCACCAAAGACCAGAGTGCACCAGGCTAGCAAAGTGAGAACTGTGGTGCCGTGCTCAAGGAAAAGTGGTCCCTGAGCCCCAGACAGAAGATGTGACTCCATGAGTCAGTTGGCTGGCTTCCTGTTTCAGCTCCAGAGTCACAAAAGCTGAAGAAGCCTGCCTTGGTGAGGTGGTAGCCACAATTGCTTAACCACCACTGACCACTAAAGCTTAGCCTGGAAGACAGAGTCTTGATGCTCACAAGTTGCACCCAAGTCTGCTGGATCTTGGAGTCATCAGGGTGCAGTTTGATAACCCAAGACGGACACTAGCCTTGGTGAAAGGGAACTACTGGTTTTGCTGTAACTGGAGACCTGTAGACCAATAGCAACTATCTTTTGTCTGCACTTCAAACAGACCTTGAGAGACATTATTCCCCATGGCCAAAGGCACCCCACTGTGTTTGTTGATCGAGTGGTGGCCCCAGGAAGAACCTTATCACCAGATCAGCATTTTCAGCATCTTCAACATAGAATCCCTTGCATCAGGACCACTCCATTGCTATGATTGCAAGGTAACTGTCCTGCTAAGCCTTATTGACCCTTATGATATGCTCCTTGCTGGAGTCGGTCGCCCAGAGTGGGTCAAAGTAGTCGAACACAACATTAGTTGTCAAAAGTTTTCCAAGTAACTGCTATTTGCTGTAGTTGCCAATGCTGGTTTGTGATTTGAATGAAAAGCAGCGATTCATTATTTGCTTAAGAATTCATATCTCCTGAACCCTCCAATAGATTTTGTTCACTTTGGTGTCTAAAAATACATAAAAATAAGAGCTATTTTTAAAATTTGCGTCAGATTGTCTTTGTGTCGTGTCTCTTTCTCATTCAACTTCTTTAGTACTTCTGAATGCTTTACTCCTGTTCCTCTGACAAAGTCTAACTGCTCAAAGCCACAGCTACCCAGGGTTGAGTAAAGGTTTTTCAAATGAGCCTAATTGGACCCAAGATAGGTTTGTGAAGTTGCACAACCACACCTTCAAATAAACCGCTTTCCTCACAATCATCATGTCTTCCAGTTCTTTGATTTTGTTGTGGAATTCCAGATTTCCTGCTCCGATCAAACCTGTTGCTAAAGGAGGTTTCTAAGTCATCCAAGCATTTTTACTAGGATCCAAGGTGTCATTGAAAAGCAGCAAAGTCAGATCGGGTGGATCTAATGCCTGCTATACCACTGCTATTTCCTGCATATCTCCTGGGGTTGGTTTAATCGGTTGTGTCTCATTTAAAACTTATGTCCTGTGAGTCTTCGTGATTTTGGATCAGCAGCTATGGGGAGACCTAACTTGAATAAAGAGTGTGCACTGAGTGTGACTCACAAGGACAATGGTGTCACCTACTGCTCGTAAATATCACATAGGACCTTTATGATCAAAATTGGGTGCAGCTCAACTACATGCTCTACCTCTACACACAACGCTGGGTCTAATGAACATCACAAGCACACAGTCAACACCCAACTCACCTCCAATTGGAGCAGTTGGTGACTTTCAAAACACTTTGGAGCATATTATCAAGACAGGTGATACAATTATCGCCGTTTTAGTGGCAGAAAACTGCCGCTAAAATGGCGATAATGGGCTTGATAATATGCTCTACGGTATTCCAATTGAAGCTCAGGTTAGATGTCCTTCACAGACACCCTGCCGCCATGTTCCAAGGGTGCCGGTGCTGCAGGGGCGATTGTTTCTGTCCATTAAAGGACACCTTCCTGCACATAAACTTTCAATAATGGCGATTTGCTCTTTCTATGTGTGTTGCAGAATGCAGCACACAAGGACAGAGCAAAAAACGAGGAGAAATTAATAATTTCTCATCCTATCACAATGGGTGGTGTGAGTGGTCTGAGCGCCGTGGCGCTCAGACAGAGAATGGGAGGCTCGGCCTGGTGGGGAACATGCAAAATGTGCCTGACTGTTTGGCCGGCACTTTCCGGCCAGCCAAGCAGACATGCCCACTTTGTAGTGGAGCAACAACTCCTCCTCCTGGACATCACTGGAGCTCAGCCCCGCCCGCCCAACCTAGCTGGTACTAAAAATAAAATGATATTAACAGAAATAACTTCTGTTATTATCATTTTTATCTTTGCTTTTATACTGTTCCGAGAGCAGTGGGGTGAGGCTCCTCTGCCTTAGGGGAGGAGCCACTACTGGCCTGAGTGGCCCCTATGTCCCGACTATTGCTGCACTGTATTACCCAACCATCACCGTGATCAGTGGGCCCATTACCTTAACCATAGAGCCATTGCTATGCCACTAATATGCACCCATTTGAACATACATGTACATTCAGATAGGTGAGTGGACACGCCTACAACACACCCACCAACTCATGGTCATTTGTAGACACTGGCACAAACTTGGAAAACCTAAGCATCAAATGCATTTTCACATGAACCTGCAAATGCACACGTCTTTAAGAGGTTAAAACACATAGGCTCTCATTATTAGTGGCCCAGTAGGTGGAGTGATATTTATCACACCTAATAAAATCTGACTTCTGAGTCAGCCTTTGTTGAGTGCCATAATTACCAGTCAATTACATGTTTTTTGTGAATAACATGTAGATTTTGGTGCTTACTGCATTAAAATCTGCATGTTCTGGTAAATACCGCCTATATGTGATTTGTTTAGTAACAGAAGTAGAAGCACTAAACCATGGATATTATAACCCCTTCTCTCTTTGACTAACATGCCTAATTGTCTTTGGGCCTTATTACAAGTCTGATGGTCTACGCACCACCAGACTCATTGGGGCTGCGGCAGTGGTGGTCTTCAGACCGCCCTATTATGGCGAGGGCAGTTGCTCTGCCTTGGGGCCACTGCATGGGGGTCTTGAGGTCACAATAAGTTTGGCGGGCTGCTGCTGCTTCGCCAAGCATATTACGAGCTTCATCACAGTCACACTTTTCATGGTGGCGCAACTGCCATGAAAAGTGTGGCAGTGAGGAAACAAAGGGGGCCCTAGAGGGCCCCCTTCAGCCTCTGTGCCATGGGGCTCATGACTGGGTGCATGCACCCCAGTACCAGCACAGCATCGACTGCAGCAGTCCATGCCATGCAGGTACTGATTTTGACGTTCCCATGCGATGCCTATTTCATAGGCACAGCCATGGCAACTACCTGCGAGACAGGAGAAAACTCCTAATCTGGCGGGCGGTCCAAACATGGGTTTGATGGTGCAGGAGTGGGGTGGCCAAACTCATAAAACGCCCTTAGGCTTCTACAATACTTCAAAGTTGCGAGCTTTGGGGATTGGTTATCAATTCTTGTTTTGAATAAAGTACTTAAGTCCTTTTTGGTTTTCACCATCATTTAGTTGTGTAAGGCTGGTCTGTCAGGTTTGGATAGAGGTGCATCCCACTTGTCCTGATGAAGACCCTCTTTCTAATTAATTGGAAAGTTGACATGTAAACACCTCTGAGCTTTGGTTTGCTCTTAAAATGGCCGGTATAAAATGGGCATGATGAATTACTAGACCATTGCTCTGGTTAATGTGATATTGCACCAGTCAATGTTCGCTACAATTTTTTGAGTGATTTCACACTTAGATTGTCACTATTGCCTTAACTCACTTGTTCTGGGCATTTTTTTTCACTTGACGCGCTTTATTGTCTTACTCAGTGTTTCTTGATCTTACAAATATTTAATATAACCCTCTTTGTCTTAATTATAACTGTGAGAATTGAAGATGTTTTGATAATTTTTGGGGAAAGCATTCATAAAGGACCAGTTAGTGAAAAAATCTGAATGAAACCATAAGAAATATCATGGTGCAGTAAGCCATTTGGCTGTACCATGCTGCATTACTCTGGAAGCAAAGGGATGTGTCATATTTGCAGCAATATGATGTATCCCTGAGCTCTCCCATGCGCTGGTGCACAATTGGCTGCCATGTCCAGCCAACGCAGGCATCCTTACCTGCATTGCGGGGATGATTGTTTTTGTGAAGGAAGAGACACCGTCTTGCACAAAAACAATCATGAGAGGTGTTTTCCTGTTTTTGTGTGTGCTGCAGAATGCAGCATACATAGCATACATAGAAAAAGGAAAAAATAAAATCGTTTTTAGTAATAAAGTTGTTGAAAATATTGTTTTTTATTTTTATTTACTGCAATCTATTAATTTTGTTATCATTGTTTGTGAAATTGTTATTATTTTTTACTATAGTTTGTAATTTTAAGTGATTTAGATTTTTAAGTTTAATTGCTAATAGTTATATATAGGGTCATAGTGAGTTATTCGTTTTGAAGGAGGATAAGGTGGGAAGTTAATTATGCAATAATTAATTATTTAAAAAATGTAAGTAAGTATGTGATTAATATTGATTTTGTACAATATGTCATATTGAGTTATTTCTGTTTTATTTCAGGTGCCGGTTGCTAGGTATGTAGGGGTATAGGGCGAGAAAATATTTAAGTAATAATTAAATATAATTTGTTAATAATTTCTATTGCTATTTAAATTGATTGATAAGTATATATATTGTGCAAGAATGATAGATTTCAGGTATATTTTAGCTGTGGGCTGCCGGGTTTGCTGGGTTATATGTTCGGAAGTTTATTATTATTAAGTAATTGCAGATTTATCCCAATTGACCTAGAGCCCGGCAACTGTTGCAAACTCGTTGAGTGTAGTATGAAGTGGGGCTAGGTCTGACATGATTTTTATAGTTCTGGAATTCACGCTAAAGTGGTCAGGACCAAAAGTTGTGATTGGCACTTGCCTCACAAATGGGTACACCCAAGAGCCATTAGTTGTAGACAATTGTTTGAGAAGTCAATAGAGGTCAGTGCCTCTTAATCAGTTGTAATAAATAGGATAATAATTTCAAAGATCCAAAGTTCTTTTGTACTTTTCATGCACAGTATGCCGTTTTAATTGTTCAATCCAACAGTACAATAACAAAAAGAACAGTGGACATGTGTTTCACCCGATTGGCCAGCCGGTCAAGGGGTTTTTCAAGGCAAGAGAATCTTGTTGAGGTCCTGAAATTAAATGAAGATGTAGCGACGTGATCTCTGCGGTCCAAGGAAGGTTAAGTTCCCGGCCCTTAGAACTTGAAAAAGAAAATGATAATCAACCTGTTTTATTATGGTTTTATTTTTCAGGTTTTGAGACTGCTGGCATGGTGGGGCGATGCTCCCCAGCCATAGCGGAGGAGCCACTTGCTGGCGCAGCTTTCGCAGCTGACTGTAGCCCGCCCATGCCATGCAACGTAAAGGATGTTTGCTTCAAGGGAATATGGTCTGGTGGGCAAGCAAGGGTTTGCACCAGTATCGTAGGCCCAAGCTATGAGCAAGAGACTCCCGTGGGGCAATCCCTGGTTACAGCAGGCAGGACGGCTCCATAGGCAAAGACACAATTCTGCTTCCCACGCATTTTCCACTGTGTTGCGTGGGGCAATGAGGAGATGCTACTCCAGGGAGGAGAGAGCAACAGGGAGTACAGAAATCCCTGCGGCCAGCGGGTATGTAATATTCATTCTGTGAGTGCAGTCAGGGAGTGAGAAGCCTCAGAAGCTGCCAGGAAAGTCAGTGTTGCAGTGGGATCACAATGTTGGGTGCCAGGTTTCACGCCTGGGTGAAAGAGCTGGAGGGAGTTAGCATAGGCTAGGCCTTCGGGGGTTGCTACTTGGTCCGAAACGCTGGAGACGTAGCCAGTAGTGGTGGGTGGTGGAAAATGTAATGGGTCGGAGGGATCCCCAAGGAGAAGGAGGTTCAGCGGGTCCAAGATGGCCAACCTCAGAGTCCAAAGGCCAGCAGGAGGATGTTGGGGCCCACTCCAAACCCCCGGTGGTGCAGTTCTTGAAGTGGTGGATTCGTGTTTAGATATTACCCCCATGCTGAATTGAGGGGGGAGTCGAGGCCCAATTAAAGGAAGAGGGCAATCAGGTCCCCCCTGCGTGTCTGGTGATGATGGCAATGCAGAGGGGCTTACACTTGTGTAAGCCACCAGTGGATGAAGAGAAGTGGGGGCCCATTACTCAAGTGAAGGGAGCACTGCTGGCAGCTCACAGAGGCCCCAGGATTATGGTGCTTCAACATTAGAGGCAGGAAGCCTCGCGCGCGTCCCAGTCTGGACGCCAAGGGCTATGATCAGGGGGCTCACTCATGCAGGGATCAGCAATCTCGGCCAATCAGGCAGTCAGTGAAGGCCAACAGGGTGCGGTTCTGTTTGCAGTGAGCGCTGGAGTGCCTTACACAGGAGCGGATGCCACTTCGGTGCAGGGGCTCGACTCCCCCTTCGTGCTTTCCGATAGGATATGCCGATGTGAGGTGCTGTGGAGACAGGGGAGTCTCAAGGGAAGTGAAGGTCGGCGTGCTCCTCGCGCACGAGGGCATTTCCGCAGTAGCTCACCTGTGTCACACAGGCAAAGCACAGGCCTCTGGCATCCCAGCATCAGAGCCTGCAGCCCCAGGGCCCTGTTCCACATAGGGGGCCAAGGAGTGACCCCACCTGTCGGGGTCACAGCTGCAGGACAATGTCCCCTCACAGATCTGGTCAGTAGTCCCTCAGCCTCAACCCACTCAGCATGATCACGGGTGGCCTGCCATCTGCAGTGTCATCTTTGTTGGCTGCATGGGCTGTGCTGGACCAACAGTGAGGGTTGCAGACCACTTTAGTGGGCCTAGGTTGTCACAGGAATCGCCCGGTGGCCAGTGAGCAAGGCCCCAGGGAAGGATGATTGACAATTATGCGGGCTGGCTAATCAAGCTTCATAGGCTTGTGTCCGCCATCTTGGCTGGCTCAGCCAAGCCATATAGATATATATATATATATTACCTACTGGCAGTCACCAGTATAGCTATAGATATAGTTAGGACCTATTTTCCCTAGGAAATCTGCAACATTCTATTTGGAAAATCTTTGGCGCCGGTTGACGAAAGTCTTGGGGTGATTCGTCAAGCGGGGGACGAGAAAAAGGGGGGTGCCAAAACATGTTTTCCCCATGCAATTTCCCATAGGAACCTTTATTCGCAGCTACAGCCCGAACTGCTGAATGGAATTACACCAAATTTGGCAAAGAGATAGCCTTTGGTTCAGGGTCATGCCGTTTGGTTAAATTGTGTAAATCAAAAGTAAAATCACATATATATCTATGCCCGCGGAGGATCCGCGCACCCTGCCGAGCATGAGCTGCATGCTAATTGGCTGTCAACACTCCAAACCAGGCAGTGTTGGCAGCCATCTTATGCCTTGGTAGAACCGAGGCACAAGAAAGCAGTGAAAAAATACTTGAAAAACACGCAAAGGGGTCAGGGTAGAAAGACCCTGACTCCTTAGGCCTGTTCAGGGGGTCCCACAAGGGATACGCATACTGAAGGTACCTGGTGGGCTAGTTGGCCCCCAGGGTCCCTCAGGATTGAGGAGGAATTAATTCTCCAACTTAAAACGCGCCACAGGGCATGTTTGCAGAAATGTCGCCTCAGCCCACGCCCCCTTACTTCATCATTCTGCAAAAGCACCCCGTGGCGAGTTGTAAGTTGGGGAATTAATTCTCTTTCAATACTGAGGGTCTCAGAGGGCCAACTAGCCCAACAGGTATCTCCAGTATGCACCAGGGAGCTGCGTTGCAGACAGGTGTTCAGAGGCCATGCCCCTTTTTACAGCTCTCTGCGATGCAGCTCTGTGGCGCTTACTGTAGGTACCTAGTGAGCTAGTTTGAGCCTAGGGACCCTTAGGATTGAAGGGGACTTAATCTCTCAACTTAGAACAGCCATAGGGCGCGTTTACACAGTGGTGAAGGGAGAGGACGGGGCTTGAGGTGACGTGTGCAAACACGCCCTGTGGCGTGTTTTAAGTTGGGGAAATAATTCCCCTTCAATCCTGAGGGACTCTGGGGGCCAATTAGCCCACCAGGTGCTTCCAGTAAGTGCCACTGCGCTGTGTTGCAGAGAGGTGGTGCAGGCCCTGCCCCTTTTTACACCTCTCTGCAATGGCGCTTACTGGAGGTACCTAGTGGGTAATTTGCCCCTAGGGACCCTTGGGATTCAAGGGGAGTTATTCTCCCAACTTAAAACAGCCACAGGGTGTGTTTACTCGGTGGGGAAGGGAGGGGACGGGGTCTGAGGTGACGTGTGCAAACACGTCCTGTGGCATGTTTTAAGTTGGGGAAATGATTCCCCTTGAATCCTGAATGCTCATGGGGGCTAACTAGCACACCAAGTGCTTCCAGTAAGCGCTACTGCGCTGTGTTGCAGAGAGGTGGTCCAGACCGTGCCACTTTTTACAACTCTATGCAAAGCAGCTATTTGGCACTTACTGGAGGTATCTAGTGGGCTAGTTGGACCCTAGGGACCGTCAGGATTCAAGGGGACCTAATCTCCCAACTTAAAACGGACACAGGGCGTGTTCACACAGTGGAGAAGGGTGGAGGACAGGGCCTGAGGTGACGTGTGCAACACTCCCTGTGGCGCATTTTAAGTTGGAGAAATAATTCCCATTCAAACCAGAGGGCACGTGGGGGCCAACTAGCCCACCAGGTGCTTCCAGTAAGCGTCACTGCACTGCTTTGCAGAGAGGTGAACTAGGCCGTGCCCCTTTTTACACCGCTATTCAACACAGCTCTGTGGCGCTTTCTGGAGATACCTAGTGGGCTAGGTGGACCCTAGGGACCGTCAGGATTCAAGGGGACCTAATCTCCCAACTTAAAACGGACACAGGGCGTGTTCACACAGTGGAGAAGGGTGGAGGACAGGGCCTGAGGTGACGTGTGCAACACTCCCTGTGGCGCATTTTAAGTTGGAGAAATAATTCCCATTCAAACCAGAGGGCACGTGGGGGCCAACTAGCCCACCAGGTGCTTCCAGTAAGCGTCACTGCACTGCTTTGCAGAGAGGTGAACTAGGCCGTGCCCCTTTTTACACCGCTATTCAACACAGCTCTGTGGCGCTTTCTGGAGATACCTAGTGGGCTAGGTGGACCCTAGGGACCCTCAGGATTCAAGGGAACTTAATCGCCCAACTTAAAATGGCCACAGAGCGTGTTTGCACAATGGTGAAGGGAGAGGGCGGGGCCTGAGGTGACGGGTGCAAACACGCCCTTTGGCGCATTTTAAGAGGTAGTTTTAATCCCCCGGCCCTATTTTATACTAGGGGCTTACAGAAGAGGTCATGATAATCACAGGGGGACCCCAATGCATAGTGTTCACTTGTGTATGTAGGTGTCTTCACTGTATTCTAAGTGTCTTTTAACACAGCACTGGCTCTAGCACTGGTTAGTCAGACTCCATTACCACCATTCCTAGGTTTACAAAAGATTGTAAACCAGTATCTGTCTGAAAAAGTTGTGGGTACAGGATGATTTGGAAATAAGGCTTCTTTCTGCTCTTCTGTTTGTTCTTTCTGCACGTTTTCCTTCTTCCTGCACTTTTATTCGTCTTTGAGGACTTCTCTCGCCTCTTTCTGCGTTTCTTTTTTTTCTGTGCGTTTTCTCTTCTTTCTTCACATGTCCTATCTCTGTAGGCATAGTTAAAAAAGTAGCATTTAAAAAACCTTTGAAATTCACTGAAAAAAACATAGGTTTTAGGCATGTTATAGTTAGGAATTAGCATTTAAAAAACCTTAGAAATTCACTGAAAAAAACATAGATTTCAGGGGCCTTATAGTTAGCTGGACATTTCACTCATACAAAACCATTGAAATCCCCCTGTTATAGTTAGTTCAGCTAACTATAACTCACGCGCCGGCAATGCACTGCTGATGACGTCACATATTACATCACTCATGACATGGTCAGTGACATCACTCATGACAGCACTGATGATATCTCAAATGACATCACTGATGACATCATCCTTGTGATAGAGTGGCAGACCTCCTCTCACCCTAATATAACCTTTGATACACACATACAAAAATAGAAACTCAAATTTTCAAAACAATGGACATACCAATACCAGTTACAACAACCTATTCTGTAATTCTAAAATCTACATGCACATCCACTCATTCACCAACATTCCTATATAGTCACTCATACATGTAGTCACTCATCATATGTACTCATACACCTATACATCCTGTTACACACTGCCACTCATCCATAGAGTAACTCACACACATAGTCACTCATGCTAATAAAGAATCAAATACCCAGTTACTTGCATATACAGTTATACACACACCACACACTTACTTCTACAAAAACTTACACATACTTTTTCTTTTGAAGAATCACTTATAGAAACACATATTTATTCATACAGGAACTCTTCCAATCTCTCACTCTCACATATACTCACTTATATACACCAATACTCACATATACTAGTTTAAAATATATGTAGTTACCTATAAACACACTATTGAGAAAGTTATTCACTCACTAACACACACATAGACACACTTAGCCACCCATACAGTCCTGCACACATATTGTCTTCAAAACATACAAATAGTAACTCACTCATTCATGCATGTATGCACTAAGTAATAATCCCCACTGAACCATACAGACACTACGACACTCATACTGATACTCGAAAAACCAACTAATAACCCATATAGACACTCATGTATCTACTCACCAACCCGTGCAGCCACTTATACACAAAGTGAGAGACTGATACAGATATTTACATATTTAAACATTACTCTGTAACCCATGTATTGACTAAGATACACTTAATCAGTCAGTTAGACAATCAATTTTACAAAAAAAACCATCCATTTAGACGCTTATTTATTCATTTATTCTTCCATCAACCTTGAGATATACATATATAAAAAATATTTAATTTTTAGAAATACACACATTCACTGGATGATGTCATCAGTGATGTCATTTGAGATGTCATCAGTGATTTCATGAGTGATGTCACTGACCATGTCATGAGTGATGTAATATGTGATGTCATCTGCAGTGCATTGCGGGCGCGCGAGTTATAGTTAGATGAACTAACTATAACGGAGGAATTTCTATGGTTTTGTGAGAGTGAAGTGTCCACCTAACGATAACACCCCCGAAACCTATGTTTTTTTTAGTGAATTTCAAAGGTTTTTTAAATGCTAATTTCTAACTATAATGTCCCTGAAACCTACGTTTTTTTCAATGAATTTCAAATGTTTTTTAAATGCTAATTTCTAACTATAACGTCCCTGAAACCTATAGTTTTTTCAGTGAATTTCAAAGGTTTTTTAAATGGTAATTTTTAAGGATAATAGTAGTTATACCTATTTTTGGATCTATGACAGAATTTCGACAGACAGAATTTCGACCTACACAAATATCGGCGTAATTATATCGATAGCAAAAATATCGACGCCCTATGTACAACATGGTAAGTACCAAAATATCGAAAAATTAATATCGATGTTAAAAATATCGTTGTTAAATATATCGATTTTTTTTTAATTTAAAATAACATTAAAAAACTGTAAATAATACTTATTAATTACTTAAACATATATAAATAGATGTAATAATTGTTAAAAAAATAATAATACATATTTAATAAAAAAATAAAATGATAAATCATATATAATATATAATTACTTAACAATAATTACTATTCCCACTCCAGTGGGTGCAACAGTAGGGAAAACTGACCCTGAACACTAAAAATACCCCTTTACCCAAAAACCTAAAACTGACCCTGAACCCTAAAAATACCCCTTTACCCATAAACTGAAAACTGACCCTGAACCCTAAAAATACCCCTTTACCAAAGAACTGAAAACTGACCCTGAACCCTAAAAATACCCCTTTACCAAAGAACTGAAAACTGACCCTGAACCCAAAAAAGACCCCTTTACCCAAAAACTGAAAACTGACCCTGAACCCTAAAAATACCCCTTTACCCAAAAACAGAAAACTGACCCTGAACCCTAAAAATACCCCTTTACCCAAAAACTGAAAACTGACCCTGAACCCTAAAAATACCCCTTTACCCAAAAACTGAAAACTGACTCTGAACCCTAAAAATACCCCTTTACCAAAGAACTGAAAACTGACCCTGAACCCTAAAAATACCCCTTTACCCAAAAACTGAAAACTGACCCTGAACCCTAAAAATACCCCTTTACCCAAAAACTGAAAACTGACCCTGAACACTAAAAATACCCCTTTACCCAAAAACTGAAAACTGACCCTGAACCCTAAAAATACCCCTTTACCCAAAAACTGAAAACTGGCCCTGAACCCTAAAAATACCCCTTTACCCAAAAACTGAAAACTGACCCTGAACCCTAAAAATACCCCTTTACCAAAGAACTGAAAACTGACCCTGAACCCTAAAAATACCCCTTTACCCAAAAACTGAAAACTGACCCTGAACCCTAAAAATACCCCTTTACCCAAAAACTGAAAACTGACCCTGAACCCTAAAAATACCCCTTTACCCAAAAACTGAAAACTGACCCTGAACCCTAAAAATACCCCTTTACCCAAAATAATTAATATTACAAATAAATTACTTCCCACCCTATTCCCCTATAAACCCACAACCCGCTCCAGTAGTAAAACATATAATTTAGTTAAAAATATACATAAAATATCAATTAATTAATCAATTAATCAATTAAAATAAATCATTGCCAATTAATATTTAATTGCAAAATAAATTAATCATTGAAAAATAATTATTTAATTACAAATAAATTACTTCCCACCCTATTCCCCTATAAACCCACAACCCGCTGTGGTAGTAAAACATATTATTTACTTTTATATATTTTAAATTATAAAAACATATTAAACACATATTATAACAATTAATTTAAATACTTAACTAATATTTCTAACACATATTAGTAAATCGAAATTACTTACATCGATATATATGCTATCGATATTAGTGATTTCGATATTACTTACCTTAGGGTCGATATTCTGGCCATCGATATTCTGGACATCGATATTCTGTCCCATCGATATTAGCAACTCGATATTAGTGTAGGTCGAAAATAAAAACTCGATATTTTGACTGTTTACCCCTATTTTTATGTACTGAATTTCTACAGTTTTTTAACTGCTTATTTATAAATATTTTAATTATTAAACAACATTATATATTTTTCTGAAAATGGCAAAAAACAAATTACACTGAAATATTGTTGATTTTATTTTGTAATTTTAATATATTTATATTATTTTCTTTTTTCCAGAATCTCCCACAGCTTACCTACCATGGAGGGTGCGCGTATTCTAGCTGCCATTTTGGAAAAGTCGTGAAGGATCCGCGTACGGTGTGTGACGGGTACGCGTTTTTCAGTTATGTCATATATGTATAATGTTATGTGGTGTGCACGACCGGTCCGCGACACCTGCTTCCGCGTATTTGCGACACATGCGCCTTACGGTACCTGATTCTTGCGCGATGGCAGGCCCCACTTGAAGTCATATACTTGGATCTGCGCACCCAGCGCGTTCACACCAAGGGGCCGCGCTGAGCGTAGGACTAGGGTCGTGACTCAAAAATTTTCATTGAAAAAACCCAGCTCCTACCACTAATTTCTATTCGCCCCCGGGACCCCATTCCCCGGGGCCTATCTACTTAGATGGAGACCGTGGTGAGAGCTCCAATGCCACCACGGTTCCGCCGGCTCCCCGCGTCCTGCGAGAGCCGGCATTGCTTTTCCACATGGGGAGCTGCTTACATGCAGCTCCCCATGTGGAAAAGCAATTCTGCTTTGGATTTTGGAAGAGAGAGCAGGTGTCCCTGCTCTTTCTTCCAAAATCCATACCAGAGTTTGCTACGGTAGGGCAGGAGACGTGCTCCCGCCCTACCGTAGCAAACAGCAGTGTCCCAGGGGTGGGCACCCTGGGACACTGCTGGAGCCAGCCCTGGATGGTGGTGGTCCCATGGCCATCAAAGGCTCCAGAAGGGCCCCCCTTCCAACAATTACAAAGCCCCAGGGAGGTGGTGGTCCCCAGGCATAATTTAAAAAATAAAACCCCGTGGTGGCGGTCCCCGGGGCTGCAGGGGACCTGGCCCACCCGGGCGTTAAAAATAACGAAGCAAGGAATCCTTCACTTTGTTTTTTATATTTTTCGCTTGGATCCGCGCACCGAGTGTGTTCACACCAGGGAGCTGCGCTGTGCGTCGTGCTAGGGTCGCGACTCCATATTTTTTGTAAAAAAACCCTGGCTCCTACCACTAAATTCTATTCGACCCAGAACCCCATCCCCCGGGGCCTATCTAGTTAGGTGGAGACAGTGGGGGAAGCCCCAAAGCACCCACAGTCCCGCCGGCTCCTCGCGTCCTGCGATAACCGGGATTGCTTTTCCACATGGGGAGCTGCTAACATGCACCTCCCCATATATTATAGAACCTAGTTTCCATAGGAAGAAAATTATTTTTTTTGCTTATAACTTTGGCGTTGTTTGATGAAGCTTCATGAAATTTTCTAAACTAATCTTTGTTCATATCAGCACCTATGTTGAAAGATTGGATTCGTCAAGGGGGGCCGAGAAAAAAGGGGGTCCCAAAAAGTGTTTTCTCCATGTTAATTTCCCATAGGAAACTTTAGACAAGGCTACAGGTTGAACCAGTGAACGGAATTACCCCCAATTTGGCAGGGTGAAGGGTCTTGGTCTAGAAAGCACGCTTTTGTTTATTTGGTGTAAATTCGTTCAGTAGTTTTGGCGAAATATAGAAATTTACAGATATCAATATTTGGGAATTCTGCCATCAGATTGGCTGAGGCGTTATGAGCACAAGCTTGCTGCTTATTGGCTGCAAAGGCTGAGAGCGTTTGCAACTAGGAAGTGTGGGCAGCCATTTTGTAATTCCACTGAAGTGAGTAAGGGGGAAAAAAGGGCAAAAAAAGTAGGAAAGAGGAGGGGAGGAGCACTGTAACCTTTGTGGGGTGTTTAGGGGATGCTATAGAGGGGGTGCAAAGCAAAGTGTTCACCCCTAACAGTGTGAAAGGGCTGGGCTACGGAAATTTAGTGAGGTATTGCGTAGAGTCTGATGCTGGTAAGGTGAGCTGGTGTGGGAGCGTGAGCCCAAATTCTGTGCTTTATGCTGTGAAGTCATGTGCCGTGGCCACTGTACTACACCTGTTGAAGTAGTGTCAGCATGTGTTTATACCTACCAGGACGAACTACTGAATCCTACTTATCTGAATGTCCTGGGGTACAGAAAATATGTGAGGTACTGTCTAGAGTCTCATGCTGCGAAGCTGAGCTGCTGCGGACTCGGGGATGAAAGCTTGAGCCCAAACTGCGTGTCATATGCTGTGAAGTCATGTGCTCTGGCCGCTGTGCCACATCTGTCCAAGTAGTGTCCGCATGTAGTTTACCTACTCGGAGGAGCTTTTGTTTCGAACATTGTAACTTGTGTATGGTGCTTAGGGAGTGTTATATAGGGAGTGCAAACGTAAATTTGCGCGTATCAAATTATTTGGTATTTGTAAAGTGGAAAGCACTGACTCCTACAGGTCTGATGGCACTGGCAGCGTAAGCGGAGGTGATGCTGGAGTTGGGCATAAAGCTGATGAACTACTGTCCCCTATTGTGAAATTTCAACCTGCACGTGCCATTAAATCTTTGATAAAATGTTGCAAAACTATATCATTAGGTTAAAAAATAATTGATGAACTTTTAATCTGCAGGTGTCGTAGAATATTCCAGAAAGCGTGGTGATAAAATAGGTTGAACTTCTGACCTGTATGTGGTGCGAAATATTAAGTAGCTTTTCGTATGGAAGATTCAAAATTAACCAATGGAGATACATTTTGGAATGTCGTTCAAGGAATGAAGTATTCAGATTTTTTCTTTACATGTATTAATGTGTGGAGTGACAGAGAAATTGTGCCATTACTGGTTCCATTCTTGATGAAAGCGGTGCTTTACATGTAGTGTGTGACAAAGAAAGAATTCCATGCGTGTGTGATATTTGCAATCTGCATACCAACTACAAAGGTGAGGTAGAAATGAACTAGGTGTGTTATGTGTTCTGTAGTAGTGATTAAGTATTTGAGGTGATGTTTTTAAGTTCGAAAGTATTTTTTATTTCAAAATAATATAGTGTTAATAAAGTGTGGTGTTTCATATTAGTTATAAAATATGCATGAAGTTTGACCTGTTGTTAAATAAGTACTTTATATATGTTTAGGAACTTTTCACAAAGAAGAAGTGTAGTTTGTCATCTTTAAAAGACTGTATAGTTTTGAAAATGAGGTACTGCGTTAATTTGGGTTTGCTAATGTATTCGGGCGAGATAAACAAAATGTCCCACGTTCGCAAATTATACTTTTGTGGAAATAGTGGGGTGGGAGGTAGGAGACATATGTGTTATTAAATTAAAAGCGATAAAACGAAACCCAAAAATTTTATGTGGGCAGGTTGTGGTCTCATTTTTGACACTGAGAGGTAGATTTGAATTGAAGTCGAAGTAGGTTGTTGTACTGTGATGCTATCTATAGTGTTTTGAGATTATATGGAGAGGAGATGGAGATAGTAAAAGTAATACTTTCCTTTTATATGTACGCATAGTTTGAATCATTAGATCATAGGTTGAGATATAATATGAACATGGTTTCTGGTTTGCATTTGGGTATAGTTAATAGTTTTAGTAGTTTCTGACACGTGAATAATAAAAAGGTAAATATACTAAAATATATGGTAGTAAACATATTAATGATTGTCTGTTCCTATGGCATATAAGTGGTTGGGGAGTGCTTCTTTAGAAGAAATATTTTATAAATGTGTGAGACATAAAAAAGAAATGAAAATCAGCAGTAAATTTTCTGTATGACTTTGTTGACATTAGTAAAGTACATGTGATTATAAGTGATACTATTTGTCAGGCTGTGTCCCTGTGCTGGATATACGCAGGTGTTGAAGTGGTCTGGGTTTTACCGGTGCTCAGCTTCACTATTCCTTTTGAGACACTCGTCATTTTTTTCATTCCATTGAATGTCTTTAATATAGATACAGTAAAGGGACGGTATATCAAAAGTTTGGGAATTACAACTTAGTTTACTCTCCCCATCCCCTGCTATACACTCTACAGAGTGTTTAAACGACTTTAGTAACATATAGATGTCTAGCTAGTAAAGGTGGTGTAGTTCCACTGGGCCCATTTATAAACAGTGCTATGGGGTGGTTTATGTTGTACCCGCCAATTTGCATGTTTGAATATTTTTTGCTGATAAGTGTTCCAGCAGACACCTGTTAAAATTAACCCCGTCTATGGGTATAGTGGTGCTACTGGGAATGGTGGGAGTTTCTGTTTGATTTCGTACGGTTAAGCAAGGACGGGGGCGGGTGTGGGGGAGGTGGGTATGTTGGTGATTAAAACACAGAATTTAGTAACATGCAGATGTCGAGCTTCTAAAGGTGATGTAGTACCACTGGGAGCATTTATAAAGCGCCCTATGGCATGGTATATGTTTTACCCGCAAATTTGCATGTTTTAATACGTTTTGCTGATGAGTGTTTCGGGAGACATCTGTTGTATTTAAGCCTCTGTACGGCTATAGTTTAGCATCTTCGTTTGATGGGTCTCTTTATTTTATTGTGTAAAGTTAAACAAGGGTGGGTGGGGAGGTGGTGTGGTGGTACTGCGACTATTTATAAACCGTCTTCAGGTATGGTGTATGTTTTAATTACAAAACTGTAGGTTTTAATAGCTTTTGCTGATGAGCGTTCCGGCAGACACCTGTTGACATTAAGTCTATGTATGGCTATAGTGGCGATAACTGGAGTGCTGGGGCTCGTGGTTTGATTTTGTAAGGTTAAGCAAGGGCAGGGGTGGGGGTGGGGGGAGGTGTGTATGTCTCTGATTATAACACGGACATTTGTAACGTGGACATGTGTAGCTAGTAAAGGTAATGTAGTGTCACTGGGCCCATTTATAAACCGGGCTATGGGATGGTTTATGTGTTACACGCCAATTTGCCTGTTTGAATACTTATCGGTGATAAGTGTTCTGGCAGACTCCTGTTAAAATTTACCCTGTGTATGGGTACAGTGGCGCTACTAGGAATGGTGGGGCCTTTCTGCTTGATTTTGTACGGTTAAGCAAGGGCGGGGGTGGGTATGGAGGAGGTGGGTATGTTGGTGATTAAAAGACAGAATTTAGTATTGTGGAGATGTCGAGCTACTAAAGGTGATCTAGTACCACTGGGAGCACTTATAAAGTGCCCTATGGCATGGTATATGTTTTCTCGCAAATGTGTATAATACGCTTTGCTGATGAGCGTTCGGCAGACAGTTTTTGAAATGAAGTTCCTCTATTGCTATAGTGGCTCTACTAGGTGCTGATAGACACTCTTGCACTGTGGTAGAAGGCTGCCAGCATTGATGGCAATTATGAAACTTGGCGCCATTGTAGATTTCAATGGAAGCTTAGACTTTTTTTTTTGTTACTATGTTGTAGTCAGGGTTTTAACCCATTGGCTGCTTCGAAAGTTCTGCGCCAGTGCTGAACGTTGGAAAAACGGGTGGGGCCGTGTCGGCCAACGTACATGCATAGCACTACCGAGGTAGTGCTCGCAACAACCGTCGGCCGACGGCAGCAGCCAACGGGTTAAGTGAGAAAAAATAAACTGGGGTGCTCAAAAAGAGGGGGGCAAACCTCTTAAAGGGGTTTGGGCTATGCAAGTAGGGGCGTGGTCTAAATAAAGATAAGTAGCATTGTGTGCTTTAGAAAATTCCTCCAATTATCCTACGTTCGGAAAAAAACATTCTTTAAAGGATTTCCTTTCCATCTACAATGTGGCTCACCTAGCATGCTGTCTCTAGTTCTCAGTAGTGAGCAACATTAGCATGGGTACATCGATGTGCATGCTGCCACTACAGTGCAATAAAAAAAATGACTATGTTTGCGAGGGCCGAAAATAGAGCCCGATAGAGACCCGTTTGGAGGCTCCCTGAAAATAACTGCCGGTCCTCAGACCCGGCCCAATTAAAACCCAACATCCATCCATCCTAAGCACTGCACCATCCAACCATCTTTTAATTGGTGCATACATTCCTACTTATATACATACATACATTTGTTCCTGCACTTATCTTAAGGATCTATCAGCCCAGTCGCCTATGGTAAGTACTGTGCCATCCATGCAGCCATGCGCCTATATATCCATAGATACATCTGTCCCAGAACCAATCCTAAGCATCTATCAGCCCACCAGTCTATCCTCAGTACTGGTCCATGCATTCATTTATCCTTCCATCCATACATTGATACATCCATCCATCTACCTATCCATTCATCCATCTGGCCATGCATCCACTCGCCCTTTATTCAACTATCCGTTCTTATTTCGGTGCACAATCCACCCCCGATCCTAAATACGGAGTATTATACTCTTTCACCAAGCCTCTTAGTGTCGAAAAGGCTGGCGATAAGCATTGACAGGCAGATGTTTCTTATAAAGAACAACAAAGCTTTGAGCTGCTCTTTGTGGAACATAGTTCACCAACCTTCTCTGGTGGTGTTTTAAACATAGGTTCATCTAGCGAAAGAAATGTAAAGGAGGTTTTCAGTGTAAGACGTTAATTTAGAAACATAGGGGCAGATTTACAATAAGTGGCGCAACCCTGCATATCAGCAGGGATGCGCCACTTATTGTGCGCCATGCCTCCGCCATCATGGATGCGCCGCATTTACAATGCGGCGCACCATGGGGCAAAAAGGCAGAGATGCGTCACGCATCTGTGCCGTAAAAGTGGCGCATTGCTGGAATTGCGTCGCAAGCGCGACGCAGCTCCAGAAATGCTCTAGAGGGGCCTATTCTCACAATGCTGCGTCAATTCTTACGCCTGCTTCAAGCAGGCGCAGGGTTTTGACGCAGCATGGGCCCCAAAGTGACTGAGTGAAATCTTATAGATTTCACTCAGCCACTTTTAGGAGGCGTTCATGCGCCGGAATGCCCCCCCTGCGCCAGAACGCCTCCTTTTGGGGCAGATTTACAATAAGTGGCGCATCCCTGCATATCAGCAGGGATGCGCCACTTATTGTGCACCATGCCTCCGCCACCATTGATGCGCGGCATCTACAATGCGGCACACCAATGGGCAAAAACGGCACAGATGCGTCACGCATCTATGACGAAAAAGCGGCGCATTGCTGGAGTTGCGTCGCAAGCGCGACCCAGCTCCAGCAAGGCACTGGGGGGGGCCCTATCTTGTTAATGCTGCGTCAATCCTTACGCCTGCTTCAAGCAGGCGCAGGGTTTTGACGCAGCATGGGCCCCAAAGTGACTGCGTGAAATCTTGTAGATTTCACTCAGCCACTTTTAGGAGGCATTCCTGCACAGGAACGACCCCCCTGCGCAGGAACGCCTCCTTCTGGCGCAGGGCTTTACAATGTGACGCATCTTCCAGATGCGTCAGGTTGTAAGTACCCCGCACCATGGTGCTTCTTTTGCGCCGCCGCTGCATCACAAAAGTGACGCAACGGCAGCGTAAAAGGCACGCAAGGGGCTTGTAAATCTGCCCCTTTGACTCAGGGCTTTACAACGTGACGCATCTCCCAGATGCGTCACGTTGTAAATATCCCGCACCATGGCGCATCTTTTGCGCCGCCGCTGCATCACATAAGTGACGCAACAGCAGCGTAAAAGAGGCGCAAGGGGCTTGTAAATCTGCCCCATAACATTTTGTCCAGTTGTATATAGGAACACTGCTTTAGAGTGGCCGTGACTCACCGATACTGAATACCTGTACTTCTTACAATTGAGAGGGTACACCAAAGAGCTAATTTGGGATGGTGAGAACCTGCAGTTTTATATTTCCATGTGAAGCACAGTACAGGAATATCAAAGGAATTGCAAAGCTTTTATCTTCATATTAAAGACAGGGTGTGAGAACTAACAGGCACATGCATCAAAGGATTTTGCGATCGCCAACGGTGCGAATCGCAAAAATCGGCCATTTGCGATTGCAAAATCTGCTTTTGGAATGCATGAAGGGTGAAGGCCCTCGCAATTTGAGAATTCGCAAATATTTGCGAATTCTCAAATTGCGATTGCATTTAAGGAATCGCATTTTGCGAATCCTTAAATGCAATGTATGAAACTTAAAAAAATTCTGATTTCGTAATTAGGGGGAGCATTTTAGGTTGAACCTCATGGTAATTTGCGAAAACTGTGAAAAATGCACTTTTGTGCATTTTTCAAAGTTTCATGTTGTGCACACACATGCCCTAAGGATGTGTGTGTGCACAACATATGTGCACAGATTGATTTCAGGGGTGCAACAGGGTGTCCTTTGGACACCCCTGCACCCTTGAAATCGCATTCTCAATTTGCGATTCGCTAATTGCTAATCGTAAATTGAGAATGTCTTCCCATTCATTCCTATGGGCCTCTAGGCCCATAGGAATGAATGGGGAGGTATTCCTTAATTGTGACTCGCAATTTGCGAGTCACAATTAAGGAATATTAAGAAATCGCAATTTATTTAGCGATTTCTTGAAGCATTGCATTTTGCAATTCCTTAATTGCGATTCCTTATTTTTCGCAATTAAGGAATCGCAAAAAGCAATATTGATGCATGTACCTGTTAGGGAGCCAGGCAAAGAATGTGTTTTCGTAGCACTAAAACAAGACTCGGTGTAAGGTCAGAGCAGGGTCATGCTGGAGTGGCCTGCTTGTGGTCTGGCGCAACCAGAGCAAAATTTCAGGAAAGCCTAATTCTTTCAGCAATAAGCAGAGTGGAGATGTAGGAGCTGTAAAAAGGGGTGAAAAACAACAGTCTCATTTACAAAAAAAATGGTCTTTTGAAGACCTGTGAAGTACTCGGGTGCGGCTCTGTGTGTGCTCCCGAGAAGCTAACTCAGAGAGACCAGGGCAATGGGCGTTGCGCTCCTGGTGGTCTGTCTGCTAATCACCCTGATGATGTTGTTCCTGCATTGCAAAAAGAGAAGGGAAATCCTTTGAGAAAACGTCTCTCTTTAAAGGTTGTCCCTTCTCCTACAATGCGAATCACCTGGCATGATGTCTGCACTTCTCAGTAGTGAGTAATGTGCATGCTCTCACAGTCTCACTTCAGTGCAATAAAAAAAAAAGGACTACCTTTGCGAGGCCCAAAAATAGAACCCCATAAAGACCTGTTTTGAGGCCCCCAAAAATAAAGAGCTGGTGCTCAGACACCCCTCCAATTAATGCCCTGGGTGCAGTGCTATATTTGCGAAGTTGTAGATAAAATTGTTAGGCTAATAATGGTAAGTTTTGTGTGTGCCATTTGGTTGATAATATCATATAAGTACATAGATTACAATTTTTAAAAATACTATCTAAAAGTTGTCTGCTGTGGGTTGCATAGAGAGTGTTGTGGGGTGGAGGGTGCGGCGGAGAGGAGAAAAGTATGAGGTAGTGCAGTTACATATAAATTGTAAAGTTGTATGTAAATATTTAAATAAATAATTGCTGTATGTTTTATGGCACTACTTGTCATCCTATTGCTCCCCTATCGTGCTCCATTACGTTGCAGCACTGGGTCTGGAAGTCGTTAGTAGAAGTTTTGTAATTGTATGTTATTATTTTAACATAGTGAACAGATGTAACAAATAATTGAATCTATTTTTTGTTTTTCAGAAAATTATTTCACTTGAACTAAAATTTGCAAATGGCTGGAAGAAGTAAAAAAAAGAAAAGAGAAGAAAAATATATATTTGACCAAAAGGAAAGAACTTCAATTAGAGAAAAATCAGTTTAGTACAGAAACAGTTACTTCTAGTAAAAGAACTAGACAATTTGTGAAAAAAAATTACAAACATTTAATAAGAAAACATCACACAAAGCAAAAACAAGAATTTTTCACGTAAGGTGAAGTAGACTTCAATTTCAAATACCAGGAAAAGGAAACATGATAAAGAAACAATATCTGTTACTCAGAGACAAAAGCAATTTCAAGAAATTCATCAGAAACTTTTTTGATCTAGAGTGAGTCAGAATTTAATGAAAACATGCTGCAAATATAAAAGGAAAGTGTTGCAATTCAAAGAGAAGCAGCATAGTGAAAGTATAGTGGACACTGCTTTCAATTTAAAACAGAAGTTATTCATTCAGATTTTGAAGAGAATCAAACTGTTGGATAAAATAGTCAAAGTGTTGAAAGACAAAAGTAGAAAAAAGAGACTTGTGATCAGAACCAACTTTTGCTAAATCTTTAGTGGACATTGGAAACATACTTCTACTAGTGAGCCTTCTTTTAATGAGGAAAATTTCTTCCAGGAAAATATTTTACTATTTGCAGTTGATACTGGAGGTCGTTGCTCCGAAGTTCAGGATGGTTGTCCTCTTCCAAAGGAGGAAATGATTGGTAAAAGTGCAGAAGAGTTAATATCTGAAGAAGTGCAAGGGAAACGTCCACAAGCTCCTTTGTATAAGTGGGGTTATAGTAGTATTTGTAGTATTCAACAGGAATTTATTGATATAATGCGAAATTCCAGAGTCAAGGGAGCCACCGAGTTCCTGAAAGTGTTAAAAGTCAAAAGTTAACCCATAAATGTGGGAAATGGGCTAATCGATGCAGCGCCTCTCTGTGTGCACTTAATACTCGTGCCGTTTTTGATACGCCTTAATCGATTGGCGTAGCTTTCATATATTTCACCATGAGCCGAGTTTTCAATTTTATTGTGCTCTTCAGAGATCAAGTCGGCCTCCCTGCTCCTCTTGTGTCTCTCCGTAATCTAGGATCTAGATTACGGAGAGACGTCGATTAAGGCGTATCAAAAACGGCACGAGTATTAAGTGCACACAGCGAGGCGCTGCATCGATTAGCCCATTTCCCACATTTATGGGTTAACTTTTGACTTTTAACACTTTCACGAACTCGGTGGCTCCCTTGACTCTGGAATAGTATTCTTGACAGACAAGACCCAGTAGCAGCATACTATTAATGAAAACCGTAGTGCTCTAAACATCCATAGAAAATAAAAAGTTTGGATTTAAGACTGACCAATGTGGTGGTAACTTGGGACCATCCACATAACATTGATATCACAAGAACCCTGTCCTGATGAAGGTCCTATCGTTCTACCGAAATGCTGCATCGACAACATTTGTAACAAATATATGTTTTTAATATTCCTTATATCGATGGACGCAATTTTTTAACTATTTTTCTTTGGCACTGAAAAGTTTTTAAAAAGAAAATTGTTTTATGAATGTATGACTTCTATAATAAATTGTACAATTTTCTATACACATTTTGTAATTGTTTTTATCTCTGTGTATCTTTTTATGTGATTCAATATACATGTGGTCATAGTGGGTACTTAAGAGCTATGAGAATCTTTTTTGGATTTAATGTATGTCCTTTTCTCCCAATTTAACGGTTAGCTAGGGATTCTCTGATACTTCCTTACACTGCTCCTTGTCCCTGATTGGAACTTAAAGGAGACCTCCCTTTCTTTATTAAAGTTAAAACAGGTAACTGTCACCAACAGACTTGCAAAGAGGGCTGAAAGTAAGAGTGATGTACTTATCTTTGGATTTTAAGCAAAATATTGAAACTATTGCTGGAGAGAAAAAGGAAAATGAGGCAGTAGTTATTTTAGTAAATGGTGTACCAACAAAGAGTCGGAAAATATGGCAAGAATTTGTGGATGTTAATAAAGCTGAAAAGGCTACCTTATATCTTATAGAGAACAATATTTATTAAAAAAATTGTAAATGTGGATGAACAGGTAATACGTTTAGAATATGAATCTGAAATTTCAAGTGGTCAAATAGAGAAAGTGGACAAGTCAAGGACTAAAGAGATTTATGAACATGACACAATATGTCCTTTGCATTCAAAAGAAGTAATATGAAGCAACATTGAGTTATTTCAAATGAAAAAATGCACAGGAAACTCCACTGAGTGTATGGGAAAAAAGCTTGGAAGCTCGTTTTCCCCAGCTGTTTCCTACTGGAGAAGGTGGACGATATGATGACTGACCTGTACGGATTCCAGCTTCAGAATATCGGTCAACAAGATTATATTCTGAAGATTCTAGATTTTGACAGTGCATTCCATACATATTTCACCTTTTGTTGGAAAGTGATCTGTTTTTTCTGTTGTATGCAGTGAACCACATACTTAAAACTGGAGTTCATCAATCACTTCTTTCTGTGAAAGAATTTGCGGAGAAAGTTCAAGAAACAGATGAAAATTTAGTAGCACAGTTAATCAATTTGATGGCATGTCAACGTGGAACAAATGAGTATTGGTATCGTCGTCATGGAGAACTCAAGTGTATGTTATGGAACTTAGGTACACCAACATGGTTTGTCACACTTAGCTGTGCAGCAGAGTATGCATGGGAAGATTTACTTGAGTTTCTAAGAGAAGCGAATTTCAATATAAAAAAATTTGAAATAAAGAATCCTGGTGAACTGTGTTCATTGGATCCTGTACATGTGTGCAGATATTTTAATCATAGGTTTCAAGCTATGATGTCTTTTATCTGCAATAAAAATAATCCACCTCTTGGAGAAGTTACCGATTTCTTGTGGAGTATCAAGCAAGAGGTGCACCTTCTATACATATGCTACTATGGATCAAGGATGCACCTAAATTTGGAAATGATTCTGATGAAATAGTATTGTCTTTCATCAAACAGTATGTGACATGTGAGATTCCTAGAGAAGAAGGAAATAGAAGCTTTAGACAGCAAGTTTTACCTTTCCAAAGTCATCGTTGTGGAAAGTTTTGCAGAAGAAAATACAAGTCTAAAGGAAAATTTTACACCAAATGTCGGTTTGGTTTTTCCTGTCCAGTCATTTCTAAAGGAATAGTAAATTCTTTTTTTTTCTTCTGTAATGCACACAATAACTCGGAAATCTCCAAAGAATACCTACAACTTAAAAGGAACAGAAGGGTCAAAGTATATCAATGACTACAATCCAGTAATTTTAAAAATGTGGAATGCGAACATGGACATATAGTATGTTGCAGATAACTCAATTGCTGTTGCACGTTATGTTACATCGTACATAACAAAATCAGAAAAAACAGAGATTAAACAAATGTGGGAAAAAATTGCACAAGAGATAAGCCTTAGCAAAAAAATTGTACAGCTTTACTTTGAAAATGCTTTCCGACCAAGAAATCGGATCCTTTGAATGTTCAGACCGCTTGTGCTCTTCAAGTTTATATTCAAAGTCACGAGGAATCATTTGGGTAAGTTTAGGTCTTGCCTGCAAACGAAATACAGTGTTGAAATCTTTGGAAAAAATTGAACAATTAGCAAAAAATTAACCAGACAGTACAGACAGTCTCTTCTTGCCTTCTGCTCCCCTGATTGCACTCGTTTTTCTTTCCTCTGCTCCCCTGATTGTACCCGTTTTTTGTGCCTTCTGCTCCCCTGATTGCACTCGTTTTTCTTGTCTTCTGCTTCCCTGATTGCACTCGTTTTTCTTGCCTCTGCTTCCCTGATTGTACCCATTTTTCGTGTCTTCTGCTGCCCTGATTGCACTTGTTTTTCTTGCGTTCTGCTCCCCTGATGGTACTCGTTTTTCTTGCCTCTACTCCCCTTTGTGCCTCTATGCCTCTAGTTTCCACATTTTTTGTGACCTTTCTGCCCTTTCTTGGGACCTTTGTGCCTCTGTGCCACTCGTTTCCCCCCATTTTTTGTGACCTTTTCTGCCCCTTCTTGTGACCTTTCTGCCTCTGTGCCACTCGTTTCCCCCCATTTTCTGTGACCTTTTCTGCCCTTTCTTGTGACCTTTCTGCCTCTGTGCCACTCGTTTCCCCCGTTTTTTGTGACCTTTTCTGCTCTTTCTTGTGACCTTCCTGCCTCTGTGCCACTCGTTTCCCCCGTTTTTTGTGACCTTTGACCCTGCTTGCAGGCAGATCGCCCCCACGCCGCTGATCGTCACCAAACTGCATGGTACCTGCCTCCTTGCTGCCTCCTTTTATCCTGGGTTTTTCCCTCCCCTCTGCCCAGTGCACCAGTTCCCCCATCCGACCCTTTCCTGCCGCTGCATCCCTGCGGCCCCGACCCCCCTGCACACCCATTCGCCTCACCGCTTCCGCCTCCCAGCTGCTTCTCCCTCCCAAGCCACCTCATATGCAGGCCGAGATCCAGCCGCATAGCTGACAAGTGCAGGAGGGGGCGCCGTTGACGCGCCGCGCCCATCCGCGCCAGGACCACGCCCAGTGGCAGAACCCCTGACCCCGCGAACGCCACGACACCAGAATCCACTACGACACCAACACCCTCCATGCACTCATCGCCGGCCGAAACCACACCTGCATCCAGGCCGCCCCGAAACAGACCCACGGACCCTTCTCCTGCCACACCTGCAGCTTCACCTGCGACAGAACCACCAAACCTCCAAGGACTGAACCCAACCACCTCCGCTGCATACTCCTCAACACCCGCTCCGCACGCAAACATGCGGTCGAGCTCTGGGATCTGCTCGACACCTCCGCCCCAGACGTGGCCTTCCTGACCGAGACCTGGTGGAACGACTCCTCGGCGCCCGACATCGTCATAGCCTTACGCAGGGATCGCACCAACGGAATCGGAGGAGGAATAGCCATCGTCCACAAGTCCACCCTCAAGGTCGCCACCACGCAGACGACACCCTCAACACCGCCGAACACCTGCACTTCCGGATCCACACCGACCCCAACACCACCCTCAGAGGAACACTCGTCTACAGCCCCCCGGGACCCCGGGCTCAGTTCAGCGACTCCATCGCCGACCTTGCCAACACCCACGCACTCGCCTCCACGGACTACATCCTCCTCGGGGACCTGAACTTCCACCTCGAGAATAACAACAACGCCAACTCCGCCACTCTGATCGACAACCTCACCAACCTGGGCCTCAGACAACTTGTCACCGCACCCACCCATGCCGCCTGCCACACGCTGGATCCCATCTTCTCCACAGACTCCCACGTTGCCTTCGACCACACCACCGAACTCCACTGGACCAACCACCGCTGCATCCATTTCACCTTCCTGAAACCAACCACGCACCACCACACCCAACAGCTGCCTCGCCGCTGCTGGAGCAAAGTCACCGAAGACCAGCTGATCACCTCCCTCACCAAGAACCCACCCACTGACCCCACCAACCCAGATGCAGCAGCCCGAAACTTCAGACAGTGGATCGACTACTGCGCCAACACCCTCACCGTGCTCAAGAAAACTTCCAACAGCCACGCCAACAAGAGAGCCACCTGGTTCACCGACGAGCTCCAGGTCTCTAAACGCGCATGCCGGAAACTGGAGAAGACATGGTTCTACGAACGCACACCGGACAACCACGCAGCCCACAAGGACGCCACCCGCAGACACCACCACCTCATCAGATTAGCCAAGAGATCCTCCTTCAAAGATCGCTTGGATAACAACGCACACCACAGCAAAGAGCTCTTCAGCATCGTAAAGGAACTCTCCAACCCCAGCGCCAATGACATCCCGCACTCACAAGAACTGTGCGACTCACTAGCCATCTTCTTCAGCCACAAGATTGCTGACATCCACAACAGCTTCAACACCATGACCGCCCCCGACTACGCCAGACTCCACCTCCCCTGTGAACACCACCAGCGCCAACCGCCTGACCTCCTGGTCCAACGTCAATCACGACGAGACACGCAAGGTCATGAACTCCATTCACTCAGGATCTCTGTCTGACCCGTGCCCACACCACGTATTCAACAAAGCAGATGCAGCCATCGCACCCCAACTACGGAAGGTCATCAACATCTCCTTCGAAACAGCGACATTCCCGGAAAGCTGGAAGCACGGCGAAATCAATGCCCTCCTCAAGAAGCCGAAAGAGGACCCCAAGGACCTCAATGACTTCCGGCACATCTCCCTGCTCCTGTTCCCCGCAAAGGTCAACAAGAAAATCGTCAACATACAACTGGCCTGCCACCTAGATGACAACAACATCTTGGACCTGTCCCAGTCCAGATTCAGATGAAACCACAGCACCGAGACAGCCCTCATCGCCGCCACAGACGACATCAGGTGCCAACGAGACAATGGCGAAACATCAACCCTCATCCTTCTGGACCTGTTAGCCGCCTTCGACACGGTCTGCCATCGCACTCTAAAGACACACCTCCTAGAAGCCGGAATCCAAGAGAAGGCTCTTGACTGGACCACCTCCTTCCTCTCTCTCAGAACCCAGAGCGTCCGTCTCCCACCCTTCCGATCCCAAGCCCCCGACATCATCTGTGGCGTCCCCCAGGGCTCATCCCTCAGCCCAATGATGTTCAACGTCTACATGGCTCCCCTCGCACAAGTGGCCCGCAATCACGACCTCAACATCACCTCCTACGCTGACGACACCCAGCTCATCCTCTCCCTCACCAAGGACCCACAGACCGCCAAAACCAACCTCCACGAGGGAATGAAGGCCGTTGCCGATTGGATGAGGAGCAGCCGTCTGAAGCTGAACTCGGACAAGATGGAGGTCCTCATCCTCAAACCCACCGCCTCTGCGTGGGACGACTCCTGGTGGCCGACCACACTGGGAACAGCACCAACAGCCACCGACCATGCACGCAATCTAGGATTTATCCTCAACTTCTCCCTCTCCGTGTCTAAGCAGATTAATGCAGTCTCCTCCTCCTGCTACAACACCCTCTGCATGCTCTGCAGGATCTACAAGTGGATCCCGACCGAAACAAGAAGAAAGGTGACACAGGCCCTTGTCAGCAGCAGACTGGACTACGGCAACGCACCCTACGCAGGAATCCCAGCCAAACACCTCCAACGACTACAACACATCCAAAACGCCTCCACCCGACTGATCGTCAATGTCCTCCGCCACAGCCACATCACCCCCCACCTGAGAGACCTACACTGGCTTCCCATTGACAAGAGGATCACCTTCAAGCTCCTCACCCACGTACACAAAGCACTCCACAAAGCCGGACCAGCCTACCTGAACAGCAGACTCAGCTTCCACACCCCACCCGCCAGTTCTGCTCCGCCAGCCTCGCCCTCGCCGCTGTCACTGGCATCCAACGGATGATCTCCGGCGACAGATCCTTCTTCTACCTCGCCGTCAAGACCTGGACAACCCTCCCTACCCATATACGGTAGACCCAAAACCTACTCGCCTTCAGAAGACTCCTCAAGACCTGGCTCTTCGAGCAGTAGCAGCACCCCCCCTCCCCTCTGCGCCTTGGGACCCTCACGGGTAAGTAGCGCGCTTTACAAGTACTCTGATTGATTGACTGATTGATTAAAATGAATATGTTGGACACATACTATCCGAAAAGGAGTCAACATCTGGAACAGCTATTTCAGTATGAAGTACTTCAACATTACAGCTTCAAAAGAAATGTTAAACAGAATTTAAAAGAAGGAAAATTTGCAGTAGTTGGATGTCATGGTTTTTTAGTAAAACATGCAAAGGGTAATCTTATAAACCACTGAAACTTAGTTGTGAAATTCCAGATAAGTGAGAATTTTACTATTTAGCACTTCTGCAACTGTATAAACCATGGCGTAGCGAAAGTGAATTACTTGGAGACTTTTACTGCTACGAAAATTCTTTTAATGCATGTAGAGATAGCATTGGATGTACAATTTTCCCTACATATTTGAAAATGTTGAATGATGAAGTTGAACAGGAAACGACTATTACAGCTGAAATAGTTCATGAAAGTTCTCAAGATAGTCAAAGTAGTAGTCCATGTAGTCAAGATCCTCTTGGACAACCAATGCTGGAAAATGAGGCAGTGATTGCTATGCATGAAGTCGAAATTGCAATGCAACAAGCACACAAGGAGAATATTACATTGGAAAACTTAGAAGAACAAGTACATGTTGAACAGGAAAAAATATATGTGCAAGAGAGAGAATGGATAGAACATAGTTTGTTGCATGAAAAAAATGAATGTATGTGTTCATCATTTAAACCTCTTCTGAAGTACATAAGTGGTCAAGCTGGGACAGGTAAAAGTTTTTTAATTAAAGTTTTGACCAGTTATCTTAAAAAACGACTGGTTTACATTTATGTTGTGTGGTAACAGCTCCAACTGGATTAGCTGCACACAATGTTAAAGGAGTTACTTTGCATAGTTTATTGATGTTACTAGTTGAGCATGATAATAAATTAGAATACCAGAAGTTGTCCGGAGAAGCTTCTTATGAAGTGTCAAGAGTGCTGAAGAAAATGAAACTTTTATTATTGAGGAGGTGAGCATGGTCTCAAACTTAATGCTTGCTTTTGTACACTTAAGAATTCAACAGGTATTAAAAACAGATTACGACGTTCTCTTTGGAGGAAAACATTTAATTGTATTTGGAGATCTGCTACAACTAACCCCTGTAAAAGGAGAACCAGTGTTTAAAACTCTTCTACATGAAGACACTAAGAAATCTTTGGGAAGTATTGGAAATGTGAATCTGTGGTTACATTTTGAATATAAAGAACTGACGCAGAATATGCGACAAGCAAGAGATGAAGATTATGCAAATATTCTAAAAGATGTAAGAATAGGTGTTCTAAGCAAACATGGTAAACAAGCTTTTCAAAGTCGTCTACTAAAGAACTTGTTTACGAATGAAAACACACCAGCAGAAGTAATGTACAAGAAAATGAAAGAAAAAAGTTTATAGTTTGCTTAATGCCTACAGTGGAAGAGTGTTATACATTTAATAGAGAGCTTATGAAATTGGAAAATCAAGAAATAGTTCACATTGAAGCTATTGATAAAATCGAGCATCAAGGAATAACAATTGTTCTTTCAGAAAAACTACAGACTAAATTGGATTCTTTGGAAAAGTCTGTATAAAAAACTGCTGGCTTAGAAAAAAATGTAGATGTATGTTTAAACTGTCGGGTAATTTTGAAGCGAAATCTGAATATAAAAGAAGGTTTAGTGAATGAAGCAACGGGGAAAGTTGTTGATTTTGTGAACTATCACAATAGAAATGGAATTGAATTCTTGAAAGTTAAATTTGATCAGATTACAGAGGTAAGACAGATTGCGGGCTCGGCTGCACTCTTTTTGCTTGTAAAAGACTTGTATGTTCGTAGAAAACAGTTTCCCTTCTGTTTAGCAAACGCAATAACCATTCATAAATCTCAAGTTTTAAGTGTAGATAATGCTTTGGTAAATGTTGGAAGAACTGTGTTTAAAGAGGGTATGGTGTATGTTGCATTATCTTGTGTTAGAACATTGTCTGGTTTGTATTTGAATTTGATGAGAAGAAAGTTAGTGCTGATGTTAATTGTGTAAGAGAATATAATTGTTTGAGAAGGCTTTATGCTCCAAGTTTAGGTAAATATTCTATTTATGAGAAACGTGTTGTGTGTTCAAAATGCAAACATGTTGAAAAATCAACTACGGTTGAAAAGCAGAAATAAAATTAAGAGAAAAGAAAAAATGTAAAGAAGCAGAAAATACAAACAAGTGATGATGTTGTTGGATATCAATTAGAAAATGCTTCTGGTGTCAACTGTTATGGTAATGTTATTCTAATTGTTATATTTTATCTTGAAGATGTTTATGGTGAAATTATGGAAAGACAGGAAAAAAGATTATGTTCGCCACTTTATACTTTATTTCAAGAATTGAGAACTGATAGAAGTAAGATCCATTCTGCTTCTGGTTTTCGCCAACTATTGTATACATGTACTGGATCTTTAACGTTTAGTGCTAATATACAACAAGATGCACAAGAATTTCTGATGGTTATGCTTGGAGTACTAGAAGATGAAGAAATTCAGACTGAGACTTTATTTGGACTTAGTTACAAATGGGAACATAAATGTAAAGAGTATTCATTAACTTCAAGCACTATAGTTGACAGAGAACGATTTCTATATTTAACAATACCTGACTGAAAATCTGTACCATTTTCTAAATTAGTACAAGAAGCTGGTCACGAGATGATGTGTTCTCGTTGTAAATCAACAATGCTATCTACATTTTGCCTACAAAGATATGGAAAATATTTGATTATAATGCTGCAACGCTGTAGACCAAATGGAAGAAAAGTGGAAACCAAAACAAAAAATGTTGTTGCTAGTAAAGTATCTATTTCTGGAAGAACTTTTGCAACAGTTGCTATTGTTTTCCATGCTGGAAGTACTACTACAAGTGGACATTATACAGTTTATTTAAAGTGTATTAATGGTTGGAGTCACTGCAACGATACACACATGGAAATGAAACTGAGATTGCCTTATGAATTACCCAACTCATACTTGATTTTTCTGAAACAAAGATTTTAGATACACCATTCGGCTTTGTGGGAAGGTGCAAAGATACTTTAGGAATTCATACTGGATGCTTTTAAAGCAAACGTTTTGATACATTATTTGGCGTATTGGGAAAATATGCACAGAAACTACGAAATAAAGGTAAGATTTGAAGATTGAAAATAGTATTGGATGTATTATTTGTGTTGATTTTGTATTATATTTGTGAGAATTAGGGATTTTTTTTTTTTTAACAATCTAGTTGATTA
Source organism: Lissotriton vulgaris (assembly GCF_964263255.1). Lineage (NCBI taxonomy): Eukaryota > Metazoa > Chordata > Amphibia > Caudata > Salamandridae > Lissotriton > Lissotriton vulgaris. Next base: position 1,163,781,484 of record NC_141687.1, on the reverse strand, counting down.
TTTTTTTCCCCTGCTCTTTATAATGAAACTACTCTGACATCACTGTGAATAGTGAAATTAAGTAGTAGCGTATGACAGCAAAAAAAGGGAGAAAAATTGTTATCTGAATGTTAAATTATTTTGTATTATTTAAAAACTCATTGTAATTTCTGGAATGTATTATAATACATAGCACTTTTGAAGTTTATTTTATGTAGTTGAAAAGTTAGAAAAAACAGTACTAATGACAAATACACAATAGTAGTTCGATATTTAAAAAACCTTTGAAAGTCACTGAAAAAAAACATAGGTTTTACAGACGTTATAGTTAGAAATTGGCATTTAAAAAACCTTAGAAATTTACTGAAAAAACCATAGGTTTCAGGGACGTTTTAGTTAGAAATTAGCATTTAAAAAAACCTTAGAAATTCACTGAAAGTTATAGTTAGGTGGACATTTGACTCATATAAAACCAGAGAAATTAGCCTGTTATAGTTAGTTGAGCTAACTACAACTTGCGCGCCCGCAATGCACTGCTGATGACGTCATATATTGCATCACTCATGACATGGTCAGTGACATCACTCATGACATCTCAAATGACATCACTGATGACATCATCCATGGGATAGTCTGAGACACCTCTTCACTATCTAATATAACCTTTGATTCACACACTCTAAAATACAGACTACCATTTTCGAAACCATAGACACACCAATACCAGATAGTAGGTACTCATCCACTGATTCCTATCTATATATTGTGAACCAGATATACACTGATACAGTCACTCATACATGCTGTCACTCATTACATTAGTATAATATCCACTCATACACCTATACATACATTCACACAGTGCTACTGATGCATAGTTACTCACACATCTACTCAGTCATGCCAAAAATCAATCACACACATGTACGCACATATGCAGATATATACACACCACCTGACTTATTTATATACACACCACTTCCCTTATTTATATAGATACTATCACATATTTACTCTCTTATACACATTTGTGTATGTAGACACTTTTGCAATCACTCTCTCTCATGTATAGTCAATTATACACCCCAACACTCACATATACTGTCTAAAGACATATATAGTTATTCACATATATACAACTGAGACATCAATTCACTAATCAACACCCCTGTACACACAGTCAGCAACACATGCAGCCATTCCGAAATACACTTTTGAAGTTATAGAACCAGTGAATCAGCAATTTAGACATGTATGCACAGTCAGACACCCCCACCCACCAACATAGACACTCAGACACACATACTGATACTCATGCATTCAATCAATAACCTATATAGACACTGATGTAGCTACTCACCAACCCATGCACCTGCTAACACACCAACTGAGAGATTAATAAAGACATTCACACAGTTTAGTCACTAACTCATGCATTCAGTAACATACGTTCAATCAGTGACTTATAGAGTCAGTCATGCATCTACTAAATAATGCATTCAGGCACTTGTACATCCACTCATTCTTCAATAGACTTTGGCATAGATATATATGAAAAACATTTAAACCTAACAGAAACACACATTCACTGGATGATGTAATCAGTGATGTCATTTGAGACGTCATCAGTGATGTCACTGACCATGTCATGAGTGATGTAATATGTGACGACATCAGCAGTGCATTCCGGGCGCGCGAGATATAGTTAGCGTAACTAACTATAACAGGTGAATTTCTCTGGTTTGGTTGAGTCAAATGTCCAAAAAACTATAACGTCTCTGAAACCTATGTTTTTTTTCAGTGAATTTCTAAGGTTTTTTAAATGCTAGTTTCTAACTATAACGTCCCTGAAACCTAGGTTTTTTCAGTGAATATATATAGATTGTTTGGTTCAGCTCCTAATAAAACTTGTGCCTGAAGTAAGCTATTGGATCTGCGTGATTTCCTGGGTCGCTGTGGTCGGAGCCTGGGAGGTTGCACTTGCTGGAATATATATATATATATATATATATATATATATATATATATATATATATATATATATATATATATATATATATATCCAACACGTGACTCCTCTGATCTCTCGGTGTCTCAGCAATCACGCAGCACACCAGCAAACAGGAAGGAGACGGACCACAGCACATCAGCAGAGTTGTTTTATTGAACAATAGAAAGCAGCCACGCGTTTCTGGCAAGTTGTGCCCTTGTTCACGCTGCAACTAGTACATCAAACTCAATGCTGTTTTATATGCTAATTACACATAGTGACCAACCCCTCACAGTGACATAGTGAGTCATGTGACTTTATAGAAATAAACAACATACTTCCACAGTAAAGTGACAGTGTATCCAATGGAACATTACCAAAAGACAGAAAAACATCACTGGTTAAATCCAGATATCTATATACATGATTCATAAATTCTCACCGGTTAAATCCATTATGGCATTCATGTATCTCATAAAACCTATGTATAATAGAAAAAATTCCCTTACTTAAAAAACAGATAAACATCTGTTTAGTGTTAAACAATAACAGGGAAATTCTAATATATACAATTCAGGCATATGGGTATATCCGTCAATATACTAGTAGTCGTATGGAAAAGTGCTAAGTGAGTAAAGTGCAACATTTGTAAAAAAGTGCATGAGAAAGAAAAGCTAAACCAGCTAAAGTGCAATACCAGTCATTATATCAAGTACGATAAGCAAATATACATAGTGACAGATGGATAAATAGAGGGTTATAGATTATCCTATCATTTCATGTGTATATGTCACGTACTTTAATAATAATAAATAGTATAAATAGTAAAAATGGAAGGAACCTAGAACCATATACCAAATCTGGGTTTAAGATAATCATATGTCGATATCTAATGACCTTTCAATTTCATAGGTCTACCTATACACAATTCTAAACCTCATATTTACAACCCACAATAATTTACATATGCTTATTTACAAAGTTCACCTCCATTGTCCTATTGATTAATCATATATGTACAAGAGTAGAAAATAGGAAAATAGAAAAATAGAAAAAACAGTAGCTACATATATATATATGTATTTTACACAAAGAGTCTGGGGTGCCTTTTTCTTTGTAAATTCACCTTAGTAGGTTCCGTACTCAGTTCGAGTCTTTAATCAACATTTTTATGCCCTGGTTCTTTGTGTAAAATGAATTTAACGGCAGTTCCGTGTCATGGAGAAGCACAACCGAAATGAGGGCCATGGAAACCATAGAACAATGCAGAGTTTCCCCTTGGAGTTTTCTAACAGCACCTGTGATGGCTCATCGTGTCCTGGGGGCCCACTGAAGGGCATAAAAATGTTAATTAAAGACTCGAACTGAGTACGGAACCTACTAAGGTGAATTTACAAAGAAAAAGGCACCCCAGACTATTTTAGTAAAAAAACACGGACTCAAAGTACCATCATGCAAATGGATGTCAATTACCCACGTAAAGAATAAAAACGTGTAAAAAAAAAATGGTGCCGGCTTCATTTCTGTAACAGCCGAGAACAGCCTGTGATCAAGGAGAAGGAATACTCCGAAACGCGTAAGGCACATGATAATTTACTCGAGGAAGCATGAACCATCGTGCGCAATTATGTTGGAAAACAGTGTGCTCTCCGAAGCTCTGGTTCTTTGTGTAAAATATATATATGTCCTGGAACACATGAGATCCATTGACAACAAAGTCCAGAATTCACCAATTGCATGTCACTTCGAAGAACTACACAAAAGCAACAGAAATTTGTTGAAGTTCTTCGTAATTGACAAGCTTCCTGCCATGAAAAGAGGTGGTGACAAAATCCGCAAGTTAAGACAAATGGAGAACAGGTATATTCTTGAGCTAGACACCCTAATGCCCAGAGGCTTGAACTCTGAGGAAGAAATGAAATGGCATCTAGGGGATTAGGATACAGGCTGTATTCCTCGTTTAGTGAAAAGTTTCTGTTCAAGAATTGAGTATGTCTGTTTGGTATTGTAATGTGATTTGGGTTCAAGGTCTATACTGTGCCTACTGCTGATTTTAATGTAAATTGTATTGAATTGATAATTTTGTTTCACTACTTAATTCACTTAGTTGGTGACTCATAGCCAATTTGGCAGCCTCTTGGTATGCTTTAATTCACAAATATTCTGATTGGCCTATTCTTCTTTTTGTGTTTCAACTGTAGGTATTGACAATGTAAAGGTGCACAGGAAGAAAAATCCTACTGAGGCATTGATACTTGGATTGGTTCGAGTGTATGCACTGTTTCATAATCTCACTTGGGACTATATACCTTATGAAAAATACTTTATTTACTTTAATGCATTAATTTGTTATAGTTTGTGCAACATAACTCACTGGAGTTGGGAACAAGTAACAAACGACTTGAGATATTAATATTGAAAAGATGCAATGTATATAATCTCACTAGGGCTTGGACAAAAATGTTAATTTCTAGAATTATGGTATGACAACTCACTTGAGGTGGTATTACGTTGAATTTTGTTCCTAGTATGCAACATAGCTAGAATGCTATTTTGACGGGAAACGCATGATTAGCGCTAGCTGTGATTACAATTCTTTTGATATAATGGGTGAATATATCTGAAAAAGTATAAACAAAGTATTTTGAAACACTTTTGTTAAATGTACATACATTGTTGGCCATTCGTTTTATGTAAGCGCACTCCACTCCAAGATGGCCGCGACATTTAAGCTATGAGTCTGTTGTTTATTTTTGTCACTTACTCACGTGAAACTTTATTTATTGTTTGCTCATTGTTTTTGGAATCACCCGTGACCAAGGCGAGTTTCCTCGCCGAAACGCGTTGGGTTGTTTTCCGTGTTTCATCACGATGCTGCATTTGAATGAATAAATGGATTTGGAAAAGCACACTTTGCATTGAATTGTGATCCCTGGTTTCTCGAGGAGAGTGCAGAAGCGTAGCGTTGCTACGCATTATGGACCTGAATATTTACACAGGGTTACCTTTGCCCCTGAACTGCACCACTGTCTTGGTGTCCTGGCGTTGCGAAGGATGTGGACCTGAATATATATATATATATATATATATATATATATATATATATATATATATATATATATATATATATATATATATATATATATATATATATATATACTCACTGAAAAAACCATAGGTTCACACCAGTTATAGTTAGCTGGAAATTTTACTGACATAAAACCATTAAAATTCCCACGTTATAGTTAGTTGGACTCACTATAACTTGCGCGTGCAATGCACTGCTGATGACGTCACATATTACATCACTCATGACATGGTCAGTGACATCACTCATGACATCACTGATGACACCATCCAGTGAATGTGTGTCTTTCTGAAAAATAAATATTAGTGAGTAATGTTTAAATTTTTAAATATATGTATTAGTGTTTCACTTTGTGTATAAGTAGCTGCATGGGTTGGTGAGTAGCTACATGTGTATGTACATGGGTTATTAGATGTTTTTCTTAGTATCAGTATGAGTGTCTATATGGTTTGGTGGGGGTATTACTTACCACATAGATGCATGATTGACTGACTCTCTGTTTGTATGTGTTTTGAAGACAGCATATGTGCAGGACTGTATGGGTGAATGAGTGTGTATATGTGTATGTTAGTGAGTGAATGACTGTCTCACTAGTGTCTTTATCAGTAACTACAAATGTTTTAATCTAGTATATGTGAATATTGATGTATATAAGTGAGTATATGTGAGAGTAAGAGATTGTAAGAGTTCCTGTTTAAATAAGTATGTGTTTCTATAAGGGATTGTTTAGGAGAATAAATATGTTTAAATTTCAATAGAAGTAAGGTGGTAGTGTGTGTATAGCTCTATATGCAAATAAATGGATGTTCAATTGTTTATTTGCATGTGTGAGTATGTGTGTGAGTAACTTTTGGATGACTGTCGGTGTGTAACAGGATGTATAGATGTATCACTACATATGATGAGTGACTATATGTATGAGTAAGTATATTGAACTGTTTGGGAATGAGTAGATGTGTATATAGATGGTGGATTACTGAATTGGTTGTTGTAACTGGTATAGGTATCTCCATTTTTTTTAAATTTTAGTTTCTATTTTTGAATATGTGTTTCAAGGGTTACATTACAGTGAAAGGAGGTCTGTCACTCTGTCACAAGGATGGTGTCATCAGTGATATCATGAGTGATGTCACTGACCATGTCATGAGTGATGTAATATGTGATGTCATCAGCAGTGCATTGCACGGGCAAGTTATAGTGAGTCCAACTAACTATAACGTGGGAATTTCAATGGTTTTATGTCAGTAAAATTTCCAGCTAACTATAACTGGTGTGAAACCTATGGTTTTTTCAGTGAATTTAATAGGTTTTTAAAAAGCTAATTCCTAACTATAGCTGGTGTGAAACCTATGGTTTGTTCAGTGAATTTCAAAGGTTTTTTTAAATGCTAATTCCTAACTATAAGTCTCAGTTTATAAGTAAGACTGTTAGCGCTCAGCTGCTTCATGACCGAGCTTCGCCAGCCATACGGACGTAGGTGGAAAGGCTCCTTTGATGCATGATCGAGGTCACTAATTGATTACGCAGGTCCTACCACAGCAGCCTGGGGATAACTATCTACAGCGACTGTGGGACGTACAACAATACAGGAACTCCTCCTGTTCCAGTGCCTGACCCCACAGGTTGTATCCCCTTAACCCAGCAGCCCATTATGGGCTCCACTTTTCTTTAGTTTATGAGCACCTTTTTGGTCCTGATGAATTGCCGTGATGGCATGAAACATGTCGACCAGATCACTTTTTGAGGGTTGAACGGGCTTCCCACACATAGTTTGGTTGCAATCCCATACCCCTCTTAGTTTTAATAAAGTAGGTAGCTACAGGAATAAAATACCTAGAGTAGACTACACTAACTTTTTTTAGAATCACCACACGTTACGCTCACTACTTCACTATTAGGGCCCCTCACACCCACTCAAACATCGGCTTTGGAATAAAAGATCTCCAACAAAGTGTAGCACTATGTGCTACCCGTCAGGCATTGCAGCGCCGGCTTGACGCAGGAGCAGGAAGCCGATGATGACACGAAGCAATCAGTTGGGAATGTGACAGTAGCCACAGAACCAACCTGTTGTGTGAGGTTTCCCTATATTCCGAAAAGGGACAATCAGCCCCTGACTTCTGGATACAACCCCCCTTGCTGAGATAGGTAGTTAGTCTATTCTCTAGTGTATAGATACCACCCCCAGGGGAGCTTTGTGCAATCGTTTGGAATACAGTTCATTGGGACATGCACACTGGACCCCTATAAATATTGTCCCCTCACTGTCCCCCTTTTTTGTTGTTAAATATCATGAGTGATGTCACTGACCATGTCATGAGTGATGTAATATGTGACGTCATCAGCAGTGCATTGCACGGGCAAGTTATAGTGAGTCCAACTAACTATAACGTGGGAATTTCAATGGTTTTATGTCAGTAAAATTTCCAGCTAACTATAACTGGTGTGAAACCTATGGTTTTTTCAGTGAATTTAATAGGTTTTTAAAATGCTAATTCCTAACTATAGCTGGTGTGAAACCTATGGTTTTTTCAGTGAATTGCAAAGGTTTTTTTAAATGCTAATTCCTAACTATAAGTCTCAGTTTATAAGTAAGACTGTTAGCGCTCTAGTTGTTCTTTAGAACACTCTGGGACATTCTGCCATTGGGCTATATTTGGGCTACATCTGGCTGATATTTGGGCTACATTTGGTTTTTTTTGTCTCTGGTGGCCATCTTTGGGCTACATTGGGCTACATTGGGCTACATTTGGGCTCTAACATATATATAGCCCAATGTAGCCCAATATATATTTTTTCAAAGTTAATATTCGTAATAACCACTTGAGCTTATATCTTGAGACATAGCAAAGGCACATCGGGCTACCAGTCCCTACAATTTTGCCAATTTTTTTTTCTATATTGTTTTTTAAAAAAAAAAAAATTTGCCTTGGAGCGCTCCCGGTGCGCGCCCCAGTGAGCGCCCCGGAAAGCGTAATTATATGAAGCGCCCCGGGGCGCGCACCGGGGAGCGTCCCGTAAGCGCCAATATCGCGAACGAAAACATGATTGTGACGTATCGAGTAGCCGTGTCCGCGTGATATGCACAGCGTAAGCGCACCCGGAAGCCCTCGAGCGAAGACGATCGCGCAACGTAGGCGTCTGACGCACTTACGGGATGCACCCCTGGGCGTGCCCCCGGATGCACCCCGGGGCGCGTAGCGTTAGCACGTCGGGTCATGTGACCTGAAAATAACACTTTTCATTGGTTCATAACAGTTTTGGTTTCATAATGATGAAGCCCCTGGTCATGTGACCTGAAAATAAAACTTTTCATTGGTTCAATACATTTTTTTTTTCAAAAGGATGAAAGACCCCACCTTTATTCCTTATTCTGACTTTGTCCTTTGACTTAGGAAGACCTGTTTGTACCTCTCTGTACCTTTTTGATCTTTATAATGGCTTCAGTAGCAGCAGCAGCTGGTGCATCTGCACCACCACCACAACCACCAAGAGGACCACCACAAGATATCTTTGGTGGTCAACAAGAGGAGGAAGAGGAGGAGGAGGAGGAAGAGGGGAGGAGAAGATGGCTTGAAGAACAAAATACCCCATACCAGCCAAGACCACACATTATATGGGAGTTTTTTTCGATCCCACAGGGGAAGAAAAAAGTAAATGCAGCCAAGGTGACTTGCCTAATCTGTTGCATGGAACTTTCTAGGGGGAACCCTAATAAAAAATATTAATTTGGAAACAACACGATGATTCGCCACATGCAGCGCAAGCATCCAATAAACTATTCTGCTGCAGAGATGAGGGAACTGGCCAGTAACCCTCCCCAATCCACAAGCACCACCTCAAAAGAAAGCAACCCACTCCGTCGGCACCAGAGGAAAGTGAGACGATGCCTTGCATTCAGCCACGATTTGCAGATTTCCGAATTATCTGTAAATATTGTGGGAAGACCATCTCCTACGGAGAACAGAGCGTAAAGCTTATCGTCCTTGCTGGGGACAACCACAAATGCCCCAATAAACCCTAATTATTTCTTTTCTTTTTTTTGTGCTCCAGTTGAGCCATTTTCAATTCCTTGTTTTTTCGTTTCTCCCCATGAAAAATACAAAAAAATATAAAAGTGTTCAGAAAACCCCAAAAAAGTTTAAAATGTTCAAAAAACAATAAAAAAATATAAAACAACAAAAAGAAGAAAAAAAAACGTTCTTTTTAGAACTACCTCCAATTTCTTAAAAAAGGCTACATTTTTTAAAAACTCTATTTTTCATTTTTCCCCATGGGACGCTCCCCGGTCCGCTCCCCAGTGCGCGTACCGGGCGCTCCCCCCGCGCAAATAAAAAAAGAATATTTTTTTTTGCCCCGCTGGGCTTTTTTATGGCCCCCACATCAAACCTAGGGGGTCAGGGGGGTCTATCCCTGCCCCCTTATGGTCATTTCCCCCTTTGATTTTTCCACCTCCTATGTCTCGATTTTACTGAGACACAAGATGGCGGCCGCTCCGGACTGTTTCGAATGTTTACAGACACCCGAGAGCCAATCAGCTTTCTGTGCGCAAGTCGCGTGGCGCGCCCGGAGCGCTCCCCGGTGCGCGTACCGGGGCGTTGCCATAGATATATATATTTTTTTAACCTAAATTAATCAATGGCGCTCTTTGCAGGAGGTGCGTAGCTTTACGGCAGAACCACGCCGTTACATATTCCCCAACATCTTCCTCAAAGAAAGAAAGTAAGCCGCACACCAACAGCGGAGCCTTTGTGTTTTTATTGTAAGTGTTTTTCTCTCACCCGGCAGTCCTGACATGTTTCGCTCGACCTTCGAGCTTTTTCAAAGGTGCGCCGTGAGTCCTTGTCCTTTCAGCTGATGGAAACCATGCTCTCATGCTTTTTCCGTTTTGACACGCCCCCAATGGCTGCTAAGACTCCTGGTCTTTGTAGTCTATAATGGTTCCCAGGCTGAAAGGAAATGTTTTTCAATTTCAATTATTACACAAAAAGTCCGTTGTGCCACTGTGAGCCCATTTTCAAAGCTCACTGTGGTCCATTACCAAAGTCAGTCTTTGGCATTCACCGCACTGCCCTTAGCATTTCTGTGACTCCAACTCCGGTTCCCTTCGGGCAGGCATGGCGCTCTTTGCAGGAGGTGCGTAGCTTTACGGCAAACCCACGCCGTTACATATTCACCAACATCTTCCTCAAAGAAAGAAAGTAAGCCGCACACCAACAGCGGAGCCTTTGTGTTTTTATTGTAAGTGTTTTTCTCTCACCCGGCAGTTCTGACATGTTTCGCTCGACCTTCGAGCTTTTTCAAAGGTGCGCCGTGAGTCCTTGTCCTTTCAGCTGATGGAAACCATGCTCTCATGCTTTTTCCATTTTGACACGTCCCCAATGGCTGCTAAGACTCCTGGTCTTTGTAGTCTATAATGGTTCCCAGGCTGAAAGGTAATGTTTTTCAATTTCAATTATTACACAAAAAGTCCGTTGTGCCACTGTGAGCCCATTTTCAAAGCTCACTGTGGTCCATTACCAAAGTCAGTCTTTGGCGTTCACCGCACTGCCCTTAGCATTTCTGTGACTCCAACTCCGGTTCCCTTCGGGCAGGCATGGCGCTCTTTGCAGGAGGTGCGTAGCTTTACGGCAGAACCACGCCGTTACATATTCCCCAACATCTTCCTCAAAGAAAGAAAGTAAGCCGCACACCAACAGCGGAGCCTTTGTGTTTTTATTGTAAGTGTTTTTCTCTCACCCGGCAGTCCTGACATGTTACGCTCGACCTTCGAGCTTTTTCAAAGGTGCGCCGTGAGTCCTTGTCCTTTCAGCTGATGGAAACCATGCTCTCATGCTTTTTCCGTTTTGACATGCCCCCAATGGCTGCTAAGACTCCTGGTCTTTGTAGTCTATAATGGTTCCCAGGCTGAAAGGTAATGTTTTTCAATTTCAATTATTACACAAAAAGTCCGTTTTGCCACTCTGAGCCCATTTTCAAAGCTCACTGTGGTCCATTACCAAAGTCAGTCTTTGGCGTTCACCGCACTGCCCTTAGCATTTCTGTGACTCCAACTCCGGTTCCCTTCGGGCAGGCATGGCGCTCTTTGCAGGAGGTACGTAGCTTTACGGCAGAACCACGCCGTTACATATTCCCCAACATCTTCCTCAAAGAAAGAAAGTAAGCCGCACACCAACAGCGGAGCCTTTGTGTTTTTATTGTAAGTGTTTTTCTCTCACCCGGCAGTCCTGACATGTTTCGCTCGACCTTCGAGCTTTTTCAAAGGTGCACCGTGAGTCCTTGTCCTTTCAGCTGATGGAAACCATGCTCTCATGCTTTTTCCGTTTTGACACGCCCCCAATGGCTGCTAAGACTCCTGGTCTTTGTAGTCTTTAATGGTTCCCAGGATGAAAGGTAATGTTTTTCAATTTCAATTATTACACAAAAAGTCTGTTGTGCCACTGTGAGCCCATTTTCAAAGCTCACTGTGGTCCATTACCAAAGTCAGTCTTTGGCGTTCACCGCACTGCCCTTAGCATTTCTGCGACTCCAACTCCGGTTCCCTTCGGGCAGGCATGGCGCTCTTTGCAGGAGGTGCGTAGCTTTACGGCAGAACCACGCCGTTACATATTCCCCAACATCTTCCTCAAAGAAAGAAAGTAAGCCGCACACCAACAGCGGAGCCTTTGTGTTTTCATGTGATCAAGCCTCCTGAGGCGAAACGCGTCATGCGGGCCTGCTGGGTTACTATTTTTTAAAATGAATTAAATCACTGCACTGGAATTATTTCTGGGTCTGCCTTATTCGTTTTTTCCTATCGGTCTGGATTTGACTGTTGATGCTGTGTGAGCGGTATCGAGTGAAGTAAGAGGATATATGTATATATGTATATATATATATATATATACATGAAAATCCACAAGTTTGCCCATAAGCAAAGTCGCGCACTCAAGGAGATTCAATCAGGAAAGTTTTATTCACCGGATACCGCTACGCGTTTCGACACGCCAAGGTGTCTTGATCACACAATATACATATATACATATATACAATATATACATGTATATATATATATATTAATGCACAATGAATTATGAGTATTTTACCGATATTTTACTGTGACAAAAACATGTAGATATATGAACTGAATGTTTTTAAAGATACCATAGGGAGCGTCAGGTATTTTCCCCGAGTATGTCTTCCCTTTCCACACTTTTTCAGCCCTGACACGTGATGTTGTTTAAAACAATCTCGGGCCCTTTAAATAGACTGAGTTGTATTTGGAACACTGTCATGTGAACAAGGCTCGCTGAGAGCCGAAACGTCATGCGCTAACTTGAGCTGAATAAATACTTGCACGAAATGGTCCGTGTCTGCGTCTCCTTGTTCTGGGGAAAAGCCTGAGTGAAGGAAGCAAGACGTGGTATCCTGGATCTATATATATATATATATATATATTCACTGAAAAAACCATAGGTTATAGACCATATATAGTTAGGGATTAGCATTTACAAAACCTTAATTTACTCGCACAAAACCATTGAAATTCGCATATATAGTTAGTTGCACTAACTATATATTGCGCAACCGCAATCCACTGCTGATGATGTCACATATTACATCATTCATGACATGATGTCACTGACCTTGTCATGAATGATGTAATATGTGACATCATCAGCAGTGGATTGCGGTTGCGCAATATATAGTTAGTGCAACTAACTATATATGCGAATTTCAATGGTTTTGTGCGAGTAAATTAAGGTTTTGTAAATGCTAATCCCTAACTATATATGGTCTATAACCTATAGTTTTTTCAGTGAATTTTCAAGGTTTTGTAAATGCTAATTCCTAACTATATATGGTCTATAACCTATGGTTTTTTCAGTGAATTTCAATGGTTTTTTAATAGCAAATATGAAAAGCTTTAAAATGTCAAGTACGTGGTAGGTAAAAACATTTTCGTGTTTATGCACGCTGATGTGCTTTGAACGCTACCCCCCCCCCCCTCTTTTCTTTTAGGAGTATTCTCTCTTTGCAGATAGTGAAGGGTAGGTAACGCAGGCCTTTGCCCCCGTTGTAATCCGTCGTGCCTGCTTCTCTCTCCATTTCATTAATTGTTATCCAGGTGTGTTACTCTTACAACGCATCTTTTACGTCGCATTCCGTTACAACGCAGATTTTACAACGCGGGATCCATTACATCGGATGTCATTACAATGCATGGCATTACATCGCAGATGCTATTACAACGCATACTATTACATCGTAAGTATTGGTAAGTATTTATTTTTTTATTTTTTTATTTAATATTATTTAATTCATTTAATTATTATTAAAAAAAAAATTATTTTTGTTTTTAATTATTATAAATTTAATATATTAATTTAAGTGATTTTTTAAATAAGTGTGAGTATAGGAGTATATGTTTTGGGGTACAGGGGTGTTTTTAGGTTTTAGGGTAGGGTTTGGGTTTTGGGATACAGGGGTGTTTTTAGGTTTTAGGGCAGGGTTTGGGTTTTGGGGTACAGGGGTGTTTTTAGGATTTAGGGCAGGGTTTTGGGTTTTGGGGTACAGGGGTGTTTTTAGGTTTTAGGGCAGGGTTTGGGTTTTGGGGTACAGGGGTGTTTTTAGGTTTTAGGGCAGGGTTTGGGTTTTGGGGTACAGGGGTGTTTTTAGGTTTTAGGGCAGGGTTTTGGGTTTTGGGGTACAGGGGTGTTTTTAGGTTTTAGGGCAGGGTTTGGGTTTTGGGGTACAGGGGTGTTTTTAGGTTTTAGGGCAGGGTTTGGGTTTTGTGGTACAGGGGTGTTTTTAGGTTTTAGGGCAGGGTTTTGGGTTTTGGGGTACAGGGGTGTTTTTAGGTTTTAGGGCAGGGTTTGGGTTTTGGGGTACAGGGGTGTTTTTAGGTTTTATGGCAGGGTTTGGGTTTTGGGGTACAGGGGTGTTTTTAGGTTTTAGGGCAGGGTTTGGGTTTTGGGGTACAGGGGTGTTTTTAGGATTTAGGGCAGGGTTTTGGGTTTTGGGGTACAGGGGTGTTTTTAGGTTTTAGGGCAGGGTTTGGGTTTTGGGGTACAGGGGTGTTTTTAGGTTTTAGGGCAGGGTTTGGGTTTTGGGGTACAGGGGTGTTTTTAGGTTTTAGGGCAGGGTTTGGGTTTTGGGGTACAGGGGTGTTTTTAGGTTTTAGGGCAGGGTTTGGGTTTAGGGATAATTAAATTATATTTACCATTTTAAAATAAATTGAAATATATTTAATAAATTAAATTAATTATTTTACATTAATTACATTTTTTAATTAAATTAATTAAATTAAATAAAATATTATTATTAATTTAATTTAATTATAAAAAAATATGTACATTAAACTAATTATTTTTTTATTAAATTGAATTAATTACAATTTTAAATATAATTACATTTATTAAATATTTATTATTTTATTAAATTAAATTAATGACAATTTTTAAATGTCTTTTAATTAAATCATTTAAAAAAAATTAATTACAATAAACTAAATAACATTTTTAAAAAAAGGTATACTTACCTATACTTACGATGTAATGCCATGCGTTGTAATAGCATCTGCATTGTATTGACATCCGTTGTAATGGATCTCGCGTTGTAAAATCTGCGTTGTAACGGAATGCGTTGTAACACAACGCGTTGTACTGACACCAATCCGTTATCCAAGCATTTACTGTTTTAGAATTGGTTCTCTTTGGTTCATTCTCTATTTACAAACAAGCACAGAGTCGCAATACTCTGTTTAGTCTTTGCAGATAGTGAAAAATCGTTTAAAAAAACAAAAGGAATCAAGCAAAATCAGTAGGCCACTAATGGGATCTCTTTTTGACCTCGCTAAAATAGAAACATTAGGAACAACCCCTCATGAGAAATACGAAACTAATGACATGAACTGAGCTCGACACCATGATGGCTGCAAGACAGCTCGGCTCCGCCACCCACCCCGCCCAAAATAACGACAAACCCTATGCAAATATTATAAATATATACAACACACCAGCAAAGTAACAGGGTAAAACGTTTTATTAAATATCTATTTACATGGCAGCCTGCTGCAACATCCATCACTATTCCTGTCGAGGTACCATAGCTGGCGGCCTAGGGGTGGAGAACCGTTGTGCAAATTACCCGGGGACGACACCATGCACCAAGACTCGTCCCCAGTACATCCAGAGCTGATGTCCGACAAGTTGTGTGTGAGGATGCCTTGCTGATGCCGCCACCCCCATCACCACCTTTTTGTTGCCTGATCCGGCTAGCTCAATCGATCGAGCATGAGACTCATGCACTCTGATCTCCTTGGCCTCAGTCAAGCATCAATAGTAACATTTTCATACGTGAGTATAGGTTCATGGTTTTCCATCCACAGACTAAAAGCCTGGAGTGGGAATGAAAGAACAATAACTAGGTAACAAGGAAGGCAGACGCTGTGGGAAGGACTCTGGATATGGTATGTTCCTTGGTCCCTGAGTTACTTCGATGTCACTTCCTTGCACCAATGGCATAAGTCATGGATGTTGGGTGCCATAGTTGAGGGTTCCGAGCAGCGCTTGTAACACTGTCTGCAGTTTATTTGCACCTGCTGCAGCTTCACTATTCTCAAAGTAAGTGGGGGCTGTTTGTGGACATGACTGCATTGGAAATCAATGTGATGCGGTGCCTCCCTGAACCGCTTGACGGAGGCCCCCGAGGGGCGGTGTAATGGCGCTGACCCCCTCCCCAAATCTTGTTGCCTTGGTGTGGCCTGAGATCGCCCCCAACATAGGCGGCCGGCTCCCGGGGTCAAGCGGAACTTTTTGCCTTTTGGTGACTCTTCCATTCTGAACATTGTCCCACAATCCGTTTGACCTGAAGACACGTCCAGCGGTGCCCTAGTCCGACCATCACATATTCCTGCGCCAGGACACGGGAGACGGCGTGGGATGCACTAGAAGGGAGAGGCGGCGCGAACGAGCCTCCCCCACCTCCCCAGGTGGAGGTTTCTCAGGTACACCCCAGCGCTTCACGCAACCAGCTGAGTTGCGCCCGCTCTTGCGGCTACAGCGTCTCGCCCACCATCCATTTAACGGAACCTTTTTGGACTGCCGAAAGGGGTTTTGGTCCGACCGCTGGTTGGTGGAGACATTTTGACTATATTCTGGACCTGCGTTGTCGCGTAATGCATCATATGACGCGCCGCGTTAGCGCACCCGGAAGTGCTCCGGTGCGCAAGGCGCAGCTTCCCGGAAACGATCCAGAGCGCGGAGCGCAGCGCGTAACGTAAGCATAACAGGTCATGTGACTTGTTAATAAAACTTTTCATTGGTTCATTTTACTTTTGTTATTCTAATGATGGAAGGCTTGATTATATGACCTAAAAATAACGCTTTTCATTGCTTTCGAACATTTTTTTTTCCCAAATGATGAAACCCCCACCTTTTTTTTTCTCGCTCTGACTTGTAAAGCAAAGGACCCAGATGCATTTACAGTTTATCACTAACAATGTTCCAGGCTAATGTATTTTCCCGGGAAATTTACAACTGTCCTGCAAGTAAAATATTCCTATTTCGAGAAAAAGGGCGTTTCTTCGTCCCATGAGGGAGCCGTTGAGCAAAAGAGGCTCGGCCTGCTGTCTTAGTCGCTGATAGGCATGAATATCGGATTCTTATCGATCACTTTATGTTGCAGGAGTGGAAAACACAACAGCCCTTGACCATTTATCTTTACTGCGTTCCTGCGTATTATACCTTTTAACAGTCATGTAATCGGGCTGCTTTATTTCACTTGCCTTTTACTGATTCGAAAACAGTGGGTATTATTCAAAACTTTACCAAAAATGGTACTACTACCATGTTTTGTTTTAAAAACCTTTATTGTGAGCAAACTGGAATCGTATATGATGAGGGGACATTTACACTGTAGAAGAACGTATCGGGCGGGCCATTAGGTTGCAAGAAGTAAGGTGTCAAACAGTTGCGGAATCGATGGACGTACATTTTATAATTAAAGTACAACAGGACCAGTTACAATAAAATTATCTAGATATACATTTGCGGGTAAGTACCATGGGTGACGTAAATTCGAACTTTCAATAGTACAGTAATCAATAACACATCAGAACTTAATATCAATAGGGATGTCCAAATGTTCAATCAGTACTCGTCCCCGCCCGCCATGTGCTTCAAAACTGCATATGTATCTCGTGATATCAAGGTTGGGCAACCAGTACACAACAAGGAGTTACGAGTCCCATTTATACCGGCGCCATTTTGGGCGAGGCCGGGCAGGTCCAGGATATAGTCAAAATGTCTCCACCAACCAGCGGTCGGACCAGAACCCCTTTTGGCAGTCCAAAAAGGTTCCGTTAAATGACAACAGAAGAGATAGGCAACAAGAACAATCAGTCAAAAGAGGGGACGCTTTCGTGAATGGGGCCCATGCCCTAGCAGGCAAGCGTCCGAGTTCCAAGGTGTCCCAGGGCCATTTTAGTGGACCAGGCCCAAATCCAAAGAGCCGGCCGCCATTTTGAAAGTCTTGTTGCAGCCGCCTTTCGCTGCACCGCAAAAGTAAATGCAACTCAGCTGGATGGGGGGTGAGGCACTGTGCCGCAAATGCGGGCGCAATGCAGCTGGAAGGCGAGTGAAACGCTAAGGGGTGCCCCACTGCAGATGAGGTACCTCCACCTGGGGAGGCGGGAGAGGGCCGTTTGCAGCCGCCTCCACCGCCCCCCCCCCCGGGCACCCCACGCCGTCTTTCGGCGCAGCATTGTAGGATGGCCACACCAGTGCGGCAACTTGCTGGACACCACCTCGGTGCCATCCGGATCTCTGCGCGTTCGAGTCGCTGTGCCGCAAGAGTGGGAGGAAAACAGCTGGATGGCGGGTGAGTCGCTGCACAGCAAGAGAGGGCGGAACTCAGCTGGATGGCGGGTGAGTCACTGTACCGCAAGAGTGGCCGAAACTCAGCTGGATGGCGGGTGAGTCGCTGTACCGCAAGAGTGGGAGGAAAACAGCTGGATGACGGGTGAGTCACTGTACCGGAAGTGCGGCCGCAACTCTGCTGAACGGCGAGTGAAACGGCAAAGGGCGCCGCACTGCACATGAGGTGCCTCCACCTGGGGAGGCGGGAGAGGGCCGCTTGCGCTGCCCCCCCCCCCACCCCACGCCGTATTTCAGCACAGCATTGTAGGATAGCCACACCAGTGCGGCAACTTGCTGGACACCAACTCGGTGCCATCCGGATCTCGACGCGTTCTGCTGCCTTCGGCCTATTCGCACATCGGTCCGCTGACGCCGCCTCACAGGCCAACGGATTTTGTAGGCTTTTTATAGCCCAAAGCCGCATAACAGGTCATGCGACTTTTTATAAAACTTTTCATCGGTTCATTTTACTTTTGGTTTCCTAATGATGAAATGCTTGATCATATGACCTAAAAATAACAATTTTCATTGGCTTGAAACATTTTTTTTTCCCAAACGATGAAAGCCCCGCCTTTTTTTTTCTCACTCGGCAATCCAAAAAGGTTCCGTTAGATGAAAACAGAGGGGACAGGCAACAAGAACCATCAGTCAAAAGAGGGGAGGGCAAGTTCTTCCCTACCGGGTCACGTTGAGCCTCCACCGGAAGTCATCGAATTGATAGTCTACAGTGTTTCTGGATGTTTCAGACTGAAGCTGGCGTCAGCATGAGAGCACCACCATCTCGTAGCTCCGTCGTGGCCATTCTGCAAGCAATCATGGCAGCCGCTCCCCACCGGAAGCCTGCGGGAGTCGGGGGCCCCCAAGACTTTTGAAGAATCTTCAAGGCTGAGGGGACGCTTTCGAGAATGGAGCCCAAGCCCTAGCAGACAAGCGTCCGAGTTCCAAGGTGCCCCGGGGCGCCCCACGCCGTTTTTCGGGGCAGCATTGTAGGATGCCAAAACCAGTTGGGCAAGTAAAGGACATCACCTGGGTGCCGTCCAGATCTCGGCGCGTTGTGCTACCTTGGGACTATTCGCACAACAGACCGCTACTGACAAAAAACAGTGCAGGAAAAGCGGGCGGAAAACCGCTGAATGGCAAGGGGGTGCCGTCCAGATCTCGGCGCGTTGTGCTGCCTTCGGACTATTCGCACAAAAGACCGCTACTTACCATTGTTGCTGTGTTAATTTTTTTTTTTTTACGTGTTTACTGTTTTTTGTGCTTTGTATATATTTATAAGTTATTAAAGTGTTATAATCCTACTACTTTGTTGGAGTGCTATATATTTTTAATGTGACACATAATTATGAAGACTTTGATGTACAAAAAAGCATCCCTGGAATCTTCCTTTTCAGGCTCGGTCCCACACACCCTCACAGTGGGAATCCCCTCCCCAATCACAATACAGGATCGTTATCAGATAGTAGGAACGCGTGTGGTGTGACGGATCTCATGGGGTGGGGGGCCTTGATCTACTGTAACTCCTTTGAAGAGGGGTGATTCTTTACAGTTGAGGCCATAAACTACATCCGCAGGGCTAGGTGATAGCCTGGGACCGGCCTGGACAATCGGACACAGAGGAAGAGGAGTGTCAGAGGTTGCAGTAGTGAATAGGGTGGAAGGGTGGTGTCGGGCGGGCACAGGGTGTGATTCTCAGGGAAGAGCAGCGCAGATGGGGGGAGGTTTATGGCCCATGCATAAGAGAGAGAGCGGGGGTGACCAGTGCGTGGGGGAGATGCTTGCGAGGGTGGGGAGCCATGCTGAGGATCGGTGGCCTGCAGAGAGTGGGTCTGGTCAAGGCATCTAAAATGGCTGCCGTGCACGACAAAAGTGTGGCATTAGAAAAAAAGCAAGATGGCGCAGACAATGTTTATCAATACGGATTAATTTATAACAATTATTTTTAACAATATATTTACTCGCAGTGTAAAAATGCGGTCAACACTTCCTGATTTCCTTCGAATCGAACGTTAACAGACGTCACGATTGGCGTCGTGCAGAGAGTGGGTCTGGTCAAGGCATCTAAAATGGCTGCCGTGCACGACAAAAGTGTGGCATTGGAAAAAAAGCAAGATGGCGCAGACAATGTTTATCAATACGGATTAATTTAGAACAATTATTTTTAACAATATATTTACTCGCAGTGTCAAAATGGCGGTCAACACTTCCTGATTTCCTTCGAATCGAACGTTAACAGACGTCACGCAGCAAAAAAAAAAAAAACGCTCACGCGCAGCCGCTGGAAGACAAATATCAAAATATATGAGCATCCTCAGCCACCCTCAGAAAACATAGGGGGTCAGGATACGTCTCCCGTACCCCCTTATACCCATTTCTCACATTTTTTTTCCTCCATCTTGTAATTTAATTAAAACGAAACACAAAATGGCGAATTCCCGTTTCGCGTCCCGATTCGCTACCCGGTTCGCGAACCGGAAAGCGCTTCTTCCGCAAAATTTTTTTTTTATTTGCCCCACGGGACCCTTTAATAACCCCAACATCATTCCTAGGGGGTCAAGAAGGGTCTACCTTGCCCCCTTTCATTAAATTCGCCCTTCGTTTTTCTCCTCTTCTTGTCTCTCGATCCTACCGAGAGACAAGATGGCGGCCGCACCGGACTGTTTAGAATGTTGACAGACGCCGGAGAGCCAATCAGCTTCGCTTCGCAAAGCTTCGTTACGCAAAAAGTTCGCGAACTGGAGCGCTACCCGGGACGCTGTCACAGATATATCTGTTTTTTAAAACGTTAATTTCTCAAAATCCACTGGAGCACATATATTGAGACCCAGCAAAGGCACATCGGGCTAACAGTCCCTACAATTTTGCCAAGTTTCGTGCAAATCCATTCAGCCGTTCGAGCTAAAAGTGAGGCCAAACGCCCTATGGAAAAATGAATGGGAAAAACGCGTTTTGGGACCCCCCTTTTTTCTCGGCCCCCCTTGACGAAACCCCCCCAAATTTTCAGGGGCTGCTCAGAAACAAAATGTGCCATTTTCCTGAAAATTTGAGCCGATTCCGTCCACAAACGCCAAAGTTATTAGACATAGAATTTTCAAAAGTTCCATAGAGAAAAAATCCTAACTATATATACCTACTGGCGACCGCCAGTAGGTAATATATATATATATATATATATATATATATATATATATATATATATATATATATATATATATATATATATACACACCAAATCCAACTCCATATGAAGAAGGCACGTACACAAGGCTGTCAAGATGTGGCAATATTTATTTTCTTGGGTCTCCCCCCCGACCCTGTGACTGAGAGACGTGTTTCGGCTGCGCAGCAGCCTTTGTCAAACTGCTTACAGTAAGATATATATATATATGTGTGTGTATGACAGGCATTAGCCTGATTTAGACTGTGTACTACTGGAATCATTAAAGCACTTTTATATATACTATTAAATGTTAGTGGAATTTATTTTATGTACATTGTATTAAAATGTATATAATAAAATATTTATCATGTACTACTTTAAGTTGTGTTTATAATACAAAAATCAATATTTTTGTATTTTTTTATGCTATTATGCCAAATATATTTTTTTCCAAGTTTTGTACTTATCATTATAGGTATAGGGATATAGTATTTTGCTAAATTATATTTTTGTTACACAATATTGTTTACTCGATATTATGTCAGTGATCCACATGAAGAAGATATAGACAAGCCACCCATTGACTATCACCCATACCTTGTCCAGAGATGGGGTGCACCTCTAGAGTCCAGTCCATTTGATATCAGTTCTGGCAAGTCAAAGCAGAGGATAGACAGGCATTAGTAGGCCCTATAACAGTTCCTACAAAAAGAACAATTGATGGAGAGGATGCAGAACAATGTCATACATTCACCCCAGTACAGAGACCTGGGCCTAAATCCATCATTTATTTGCTCACTGTGCCCTTCCAGTTTGGACCCAGTCATATGCAAATCAGTCTTGACCCTGCACCCAATGGGAACAGTCCAACCTGAACTGCCAGGCCAGGTCCTCCCTTGACTGGAAACAAGCATCCTAGGACTGGTTTCGGACTTTCAACCATCATCAGCCAGGATAGCTTGACTTCAGTGTCATAAAGAGCACTGGATCCACGTCTGGGCATACCTGTCCCACTCGAGGTGACAAATGCAAAATGACCAATTGATGGACAGAATGCAGAACAATGTCATACATTCACCCCAGTACAGAGATCACTTGCTCATACCTTAAAATGTCTCTGAGTCCTATGGACTCAGGGCCAAATTTATCAAGAAATGAACTCAACGCAGCAAGCCACTTTGTTGTGCTGTACTGCGTGAAATGGAGAGGGCAGAAATGCGCTGTATTTAACATTATGTGGTGCATTACTGCTCGCTGCCTATGCTGGTGCACCATCTGCTACATTACGGCAATACAGACACCCTAGCACTATGGTGTAAAGCTGCCTGTGTTGCAGGCAGGATTCTTTTTGTGCAGGAACGGGCACCTTCCTGAACAAAAAAAATCCTCAAATGCATTTGTCTCTTTCTAAGTGTGCAGCAGAATCCATCACACATAGAAAGAGGAAACAACGAGGAGAAATTAACATATTTCTCCTTGTAGCGCCTCATTTGGGGCAGCGTTTGACGCATTCCTGGGTCTACCAATAAGGGTAAATCTGGGAATGCGCCAAAATCCATGCGTGGATGCTTGGCTCCACCCACGCTCCACCCATTGAACGTCTCTCTGGGGCAGAGCAATGCAAGGTAGCGATTAGCGCTGACTTGCTTTACTCAGGGCCAGGAAAGGTGGCCTAGAGTGGCTTTAGAAATCTCTCTTAGGTTTTGCGTCACCTTTAGTGGCTCAAGGACAACGCAAATCCTTAATAAATTTGCCCCTCAGTTCAGAAAAGTTGGCGTGAAGGGAAGTAATCCTATCAAACACACCTTCCTTTCTGGCGCGCGCTTGCAGGGTTCCCCGGAAGCTGCATCACATGACTCACAGCTGCCTGGCCCACTTACGAAACTGTTCAAATAAAAATGACGGAGGATAAAATGAAAACGCTGTCATTTTTTCTTTCCAAGAAAATGTGCAATAAAACCCCGCATGTTAGCGACAGAAGTAGCAGAAAGGCAGTTTAAGAGATTTATGGACGTTTGACTCCTGTTTAAGTGAGGCAGCAATGCCTTTTCCCGCCCGGCTCCTCATCTACCACATACCTCGCTATGCAAACTCTGGGACCTCTCCCGCGGGCAGCAGAGTGGCGAATAATGGCACCTAATCTGAATTTCATCAGATATCATTTCCTTTTTCCGACGAGCCGAAGCTGATTTATTGAAAGACCCACCCCTTCCTATTCTTCCTATTGTGCCCCAACTTTTAACTTTCAAGGAAAACTGCTGAATTATATTTATGCATTTTCCAGACAACGCTGTCAAATAATGCAGCCATTATTCTGGAAGGGCTCGGAGCAGTGCTTATGCGTTCATCCATCACAATATTGAATAATAATTGGGTCATAAAACAGTACTGGCGCGTGGAGCGCCCTTCTGTGGCAGATGCTTGCCGGAAAGAACCGGGCTCCCTGCCTTCATAATCTGATCCGAATTAATTCTGTCAGTTTAGTGGTTAACTAGGTTTGATGGTCTGGTGGAGGGGGAGCAGCAAGGATTTCACCAGGTCGAGAGAATATTTTGAAGAACAAGCCTAAACAACAGAGGCTTATTAAAGGGCAGGTGTACCATATTGGGAATATGATTTCTTGGGCTGGAACCATAACTACCTGTTGGTAGTCTGTGTGGACGCATTTCATGTTCTTTTGATGTGATGTGATCCGGTGTCAGAGGGGGCATGGCTGGTTGTACGAGGGTGGAACAGCACACAAACCTGATCTAGCCCCCACCCTGCTCCTCCAGTGGTTAATTTGTATAAAAAATATGTGTTGGGGCTCTAGTCAGGCGGCAGCTTGCACCAGCCGATTTCTCCTGATAGCGACGCCTAAAACAGAACCAACCATTAACCATGAAAGTGGGGAGAGGATGTGGCCTAATGGCCAGACCTCCGACTTTGGAGCTGGGGAAGCAATGTCTCTGCGTCGTCTCAACATCCTGTGATTCCTGGCAAATCACTTTATCTCCCCATGCCTACCATAATTGAATGAGTCCTCATCTGGTGCTCATGAAAAAAGCCAGTGTTGATGAATAAGGTGCAGGTGCTGAGCCCTGGAAACACCTGCCTCAAATTAAGCACTGATATAAACAAACAATGGTCCGAGACCTATATATTTCTGAATGAACAATGAATCAAAACTTATTCAATTGAAGGGCATATGTTATTTAAACAGCCCTGCTCAATTAATGATAGACATAAAAGAACGGCAACAGCAACAAACTCCAAATGTATGCAATATTTTTAATCTATTGTCATATTCAAGATTTTAAACACAGGTCACAAATTATACACATTGCCCCGTATTAGAGCGTGCAGTATAGCAAAGGGTGTCAAAGAACGTGAAGGTGATGAAGATGAAAAGAAAAGAAATCACACAAGATTATAAATAAAAACAATTTAAATAATTTCAAAAAACATCCAGCCAGTAAATGCCGGAACAGTACAACTTGACCACTTCAAATAGTCCACAGAAACTCCCTAATATTATTCTCAGACATGGAATGTGATAAATGTCTGCACTATATCACAGAGAGAGAGATAATTAGTGGTACAGGTTTTTTAGATAAGTGTCGACGTTTCGACTCGTCTTGCGGCCTTGCGGTTGATTATGCCTGGGCCATGCGAGTCTTCTTCAGGACATATTAGACGGGGCAACACAGGGATCTCTTTGGTCACCCTGTGAAAGATATAGAGGACCATAAAAGTGGGGCTGTTACCTGATCACTAAACCAAGGACAAAAGTCCAGGCGTGCTTACCCTTCTCGGGGAGTAGTGGTCGTAATTCCCACTTCAACTAGGATCAGTCCATGTAATCCAAAAATCCTATTGCATAAACTGCTAAATTGACCAGGTTTCTGAAAAACAATGGGGAACCTATGTAAAAATTATATATATGGTTCCATAGTCATAGATTCAAAACATTCACTTCAGGGAAAAACATGAAGGTTACCTCTTCAATAATTTTGGGTTTCCTATCCTTGATAGATGTATACTTTCAAATCGATGTCTTGACAACAGGAAGCTGTAACAATTATAACAGCACTAGTAAAAGATTGGACCAAACGGGCGAAATTATAAATAACCACTATTTATAAGGAGCTCACCGTGTGTCAAAATCCAGAGCCCAATCTTGAGTATTCTATTATTTCACTATACGATTTTTTACTGGGGCAAATCCTCACACTGTAAAACATAAAAGAAGAAGGACCAGTTGGTGAGGAGACCCTCTCAATATTTGGTGCTTCCAAGTTTATAACAAGTTTTAGGAATTCATTACCTGGATTGGTGAATTCTGTTGTATTAACTATATCCAAAATCAAAGATAGTCAAATGCCAGTGTTTAATAAACTTTCAGGCAGCTGAAACAAGAGAAACCCCATCACGAGTGCCTGTTTTTGTTAAAACCGGGGAAGAGTTTTAATAGCCGGTGGTCTAAGATCTCATGGGACGCTTACCGTTTACATAACGGAGTTCCATGTTTTGACACGCGTCTCCGGGAATACTGAGGAAACTGCTCTCAGGGGAACGCGGCGTCTGCACCAGCCCCACGGATATGTTTGAGCCGGTAATCTTACTAGCAGTGAACAGCGGCGAAGGACTACGCCGATCTTTTTCTTATGACTCTTTCAGTCATGTAAACAAAACAAATCGGGCAAAGCGAAGTGGTAGCCTCATTTGTTAACGATGAATGGTATCGTGGCAATTATGTACCCATCGAAACCGGAGTTTAAGCAAAAATATATGAGCCTGCACAATTGCTGCTAGTATTTACAAAACGCTCCTAAATCAATTTTAAACAGTTATATAAATATTCTCTAATTATAAACTGAATCTCCAAAGGTAATATCAAACAATGATGAAAAATGTGGCGGCCATCTTAGTTTGGGAATACATCTACAACCCAGCGTTTCCCATTGGTGTACTCAATTAAAACGATTTGCCTTATATACATATTTACAAAGACATTTTTACAAAAACTTTTCATTATATTTACAAAACATTTAACAAAAAAACTTTACACATATGTACATACAAACATATATTAGTGTTTCATACAGTCATTATCATCAACGGCTAGTTATACAAAGTTAGAGAATTGCCACCTGTCTGTTTATTTCCTCCAATTCATTTAATCCCTTATTGGCCGTGTCAAGAAGATATATCCAACGGCATTCCCTTCTGCTCAAAATACTTTGGAGATCACCTCCTCTTGGGTTTACTTGCACCTTCTCTATTACCCACCATTTGATACTCTCAGGTTCATGGGCAAATGTTGTGAAGTGTTGCACGAGAGGGGCTCCCACAGTTTTGCATCGTATACGACTGACATGTTGGAGAATCCTACATTTTATTCTCTGTATTGTCTGTCCGACGTACATAAAACCACAGGGGCACAAGATGGCATAGATCACCCCTGTGGTATTGCAATTACTGTCTACTCTCAACGTGTGTACCTGATCGTTATGTGAGAAGGTGGTACATTCTAAAGTCAAGGGACATGCTTTGCAATTCCCACACTTTTTGTGGCCCATTACTGGGGGTAAACCCCATAGTGTGGTCTGAGAGGGAACTGTCGTTACTGGAAGGAGTGATTTAATTAAGTGGTCCCTGATGCTTCTCCCTTTTCTGAATGCGTGTAAGGGTGTCTGAAGTCCACCCACTTCATTTTGTACCAGATGCCAATGTCGATTTATGGCTTTTTTAATCTGATTGCTTCTGGTGTTAAACGTTGTTACACACACCAACCTTTCTTCACTCTTACCCTTCTCTTGTACGCTAAGCAATTGCTCCCGATGGTTGTGCCAAGCTCGCTTGCGCGCCTTCTTGAGCAAGCGTATGGGGTAACCCCTCTCCCTAAGTCTGGCAATCAAAAGAGATGATTCGTCCAAGAAGTCCTCCTTCCTTGTACAATTCCTGCGGAGCCTCAGGAATTGCCCAAAGGGCAAATTGTCCCTGAGGTTCCGAGGGTGATGACTCGAGTACCTGAGGAGCGTATTACGCTCACTACTCTTTCTGTATAAAGTAGTGTACAGACACCCAAGATCGGACTTTATTTGTATGTCCAAAAAATTAATCGTATGGTTGTCACACTCTAATGTAAATTGGATATCGGCTAGTTGTTGATTAAGCCAACTGTGGAATTCAGTCAGGGACACTTTGCTACCATTCCAAATAAGAAGGACATCATCGATGTACCTGGCCCAAAGTTGGATTTGGTCTCTATATGGATTGTTTTGACTCAACACAAACATGTGTTCATATTCACTCATGAATATGATAGCTAGATTAGGTGCAAAGCTCGCCCCCATAGCCACGCCCTTGGTCTGTACATAGAAATTTCCTTGAAATATAAAGAAGTTCTGTGTCATGGCTATGTTTAAGAGTTTAATGATAAACTCAGTAGGAACCCTGTGTGGGGCCGGTCTGCGGTTCAAAACAGTTTCAATGCAATCTAATGCTGCCTGCTGGGGAATGTTTGTGTATAGGGCAGTGATGTCCATTGTTGCAAGTAAACAGGTTTCCGGATCATATTGGAGTCCATAAACTAGCTGTATAGTTGCCGTGGTGTCAAATTAAGCACTGGCAGCTCCTCATATAAACAGTCCACACCAAACTGTCAGGCGAGGGTCCCTCCAGAAAGAACCAGAAGCAATCCCTGAACCAGTTTGTCATTTGGGTGTCCTAACTGAGGCATAGCGTGAGTCCTGGGGCACAGTGAGCAAGGGACCCGTGTCTGAGCGTACCTTTCAGTTTGTGGCCCTAAATCTCCAAGGGTATGCCCAGACTTGAGTCCTGTGTTCATTGTGGCAAGGTACACCAGTCCTGCATTGCTTGTGTTCTGGTTCATGGAGGACCGGGCCTGCCAGTTTGGGCTAGACTGTTTTTAGTGGAACAAGGTCAAGACTGATTTATAGAAGGCTGGGTCAAAACTGAGATGGCATGGTGTGCAAATTATAATGGATTGGGATTCGGCCAAATTAATTACCAGTGACTGAGTTTAATTCAAGCATTCTATCGATTGATCAGAGACTGCTTACGATAAGTCTAGCCACTAGCAATAGCTTGGGGCAGCACTCCAAACCATCGTTCTATTGCTCACCATGCCACCTCAATTGGGACTCAGCCATATGCAAAACCGTTTACTCTGCTCCCCATGATATCAGTCCAACCAGAACTGCCAATCCAGGTCCTTCCTGAGCTGGAACACAAGCAACCCAGGACCGGTTTTGCCCAAGTTATGGACTCATCAGCCAGGTACAGCTTGGTTCTAGTAACACAGAGGGCATAGGACCCACATCTGAGCATACCCATGCCACTTAGGGAGGTACATAACACAAAAGGTGATGGGAGGCTCTCTTGCAATAAGTCTGACACTGGCAATAGTTTGGGGTTGTAGACTGTTCCCAAGAGGGCAGGGTCAAGACTGATCCTTGCATGGCTCGGTCCAAACTGAAGTGACATGGAGAGTTTTCACCTATATCCGCCTACAAATAGAATTCTGCTCGCTGTTAGGAACACAATCTGCTAGAGGTAGGTATGTGCCAGCCTAAACTATTGCAATATTTAGGAAGCTGGATCACCCATGA
Source organism: Lissotriton vulgaris (assembly GCF_964263255.1). Classification (NCBI taxonomy): domain Eukaryota; kingdom Metazoa; phylum Chordata; class Amphibia; order Caudata; family Salamandridae; genus Lissotriton; species Lissotriton vulgaris. The sequence continues at coordinate 1,163,752,752 of NC_141687.1, read as the reverse complement.
GCTGAGAGACAATAAAGACTTGGGGATATATTTACAAGCCCCTATCGCCACAGGAATGTCACTTTTTTTGATGTTCCTGTGGTGATGGGGCCCTACCTCATCTACAAGGCAACGTTAAGCCACTTAATGTGGCATAACGCCACCTTGTAAATAAGACACCCTTTCATGCTATACTTAGCGTGAAAGGGGCAGGCAATGGGTGTTGCAATGGGTGTTAAAGAGCAACACCCATTGTACTTTGATGCTGCCCAATATTTACAAGGTATGGGGCAGCGCCAAAGATAAGACCGGGAAATACCTGGTTTTAAACAGGCGATACGAGGAGAAATGTTTCATTTCTCCTTGTATTTTGCTCTTTCAATGTGTGCTGCATCCTTCAGCACACAAAGAAACAGCAAACTGGTTGAAAAGATTGTTTATGAGCAGACAGGTGTCCCTTCCTGTAGATAAACAATCCCTCATGCAGTGCAGGCACCCTTGCAACATGGCGCATGGGTGTCTACGCTGGCCCTATGCGGTTTCTTTAGCACCATCACAAGGGGAAACGCAGAGGTGCGCCACATTTTTGTAAATACAGCGCATCCCTGTGTTTCAAAAGTGAGGGGGCGCGTCATTAGCCTCCGTGGCTCTACGCCACTCTCTGCCAATTTGATAGTAAATATGCCCCGCGGTTATTTTCTGGGTCAGGGAGAATGTGAAGGGTTTGCTTTCCATTCAGCATAAGTACCACAGTCAGGACTGGCCAGGAACTGCTGGGCAGGGATAAAGGGGAGGATCTTTTTCAGTATCCTCATCTGAATATAACAAGATGATACTACCAAACTAGCCTGAGGGATTAGCTTGAGAACCTTATTTAGGCAAAAACCTAGGCTCTTAACCCCTTTGCTGCGTTCGTCGGCCAACGGCCGTCATGAGCACTACCTTCATAGTGCTGCGCGGGCCGCCCTCTCAGCTAAACCGCCGCACCGCGGCGGAATCGCTGCCGCGGGTAATCGGTTAACCTTCTCAGATGTTGAGGGAGCATTTTCCATGCATGCCTCCTACAAGTCTGCACCATGAGGAATTATTTCCAACCAATAGGCACTCTGTCTTGGCAGAATTAAGCTTGAGGAAGTTGTTATTCATTTTAAGTAGTGTGCGTAGAGACAGGAGTTGAAGTGAAAGTATATTTCTTTGGCCGGTTTATCAATCTCAGAGTGATCTGATTATCGTCAGCGTAAGATATCACTTTGAAATCAAATATCTGAATAATTGAGGCTAGAGTGAGATGGGAGAAAGATATTAAAAACGAAAATGGGAAAGAGAGGATCCCTACAGAATTCCTTATTCAACCAGCAAAGGCCTTGATCGAAAAAAGATGGAGTAATTAGGATTGAGTTGTGGCCAAAATTAAAGAGTCCATGATAGTTTGACAGACCAACATATTCCCACAGGCAAATTTCCTGAGATGTTCTAGAGTATCAAATGCTGCTGAAAGATCCAGCAGAAGGAGGCAGCAGGAAAGGTTTCATACTTTGCTCGTTAATAGCAGTAACTAGTGCAGGTTCTATGGCTAGGTCACACCTAAAACCCATCTGGGAAGTGGCTAGTAGCTGTTGTTCTTCTAAAAATCTTGACATATTTCTGGCAGTACCTCTCACAATGGTATTGGTGGAGGAAGGAAGAAGTCTGCCCCTAGGGTTTTTTAATAGAGGTTTCACCCCCACCTCTTTACATTTTACCTGGTTTGAGTTTGTACACAGAGTTACATCACCCCACATTGTACATAGAATCTAGTAAAATGGACAACCAGAGGATGCGCTCATTCAAATGTACCATTGAATCCAAAGAATACAGCTAATGACGTGCTGTCTTGGTACTTTCTCTGTCTAGAAGAGCACCCATGATAATGTAAAATTCTGTCAGCAAGCCTGCTAGCCGGTCCCGAGGCGCACCTATTCTATTAGGCACATTCGCTCAATCCAGGTGACAGTCAACAAACTGGCTGGAGACCAAGTTCTACACAATTTTAAATTTGTAATGCTTGAATGTTAAATCCACACTCAATAAACAACGACGAGTTTGCTCCTAATCAGTTAGGCTGAGCATTAAACATAATAAACCGAAGAAAATGCCAAAACTGATGTATAAATTAAACATACAATTTTGTTCATAAGCTAGAAAAACTCATTCCAACCTACGATATTGCTAATAAGTAGCGTTTTATTCAATCAATTCAGAGAAAATTGTTTCAAAGGAATTAATGCATTTTATACAGTACTACACCATTATATTATACAACACTCATTCAACTAGTCTTTCATATCACACACATACAAAATCAGACATCCATATGTACATAGCTTAAAGAATTATCACAAGGGAAAAGAAAAGAAAAGAATTCAGAAAGAAAGAAACAAAGGCTGCTTAACCAATACTCATCTGTAATATACCATCTATCTATACATATATACACAACACGGGATTACTCGTGAACAACTTAAATGATGTCACACATTGTATATACACAGGTTAAAGCATTCGAGTTCTCATTTGTTTAAGTTTTTCACTTTTTAGAGAGAGCAGCACTTTGCAGAGGGCCTACGCGTTTCGAGTCCTATACAATGGGGGGACTCTCATCAGGGCCGGAGGGGTTATCCTACTGGTCTGCTAGGCCACTTGACAGGTGTAGAGAGCTGGGATGCGGTGGGTAGCGCTCACTGTAGGGGAGGGCGTAGTCACACTCGCTTGATCAAAGTGGACCAGGGACTAAGTGATTCTCCGCTATCAGGGTTGGAACGGGGAGACGGACGAGGTCAGGGGTGCCTGTACAAAGTAGGCTTTTGAATTTGGAAGTCAGACGTCCTACACGGGTTTGGACGAATGCTGGAAGATAATCTTTCGACTCCTAAGGGACGAAGTCTCCTCGTCTCGTTCGGCGTCTCCGGAGCGCTGATCCTTCGCATCCCAGCTCTCTACACCTGTCAAGTGGCCTAGCAGACCAGTAGGATAACCCCTCCGGCCCTGATGAGAGTCCCCCCATTGTATAGGACTCGAAACGCGTAGGCCCTCTGCAAAGTGCTGCTCTCTCTAAAAAGTGAAAAACTTAAACAAATGAGAACTCGAATGCTTTAACCTGTGTATATACAATGTGTGACATCATTTAAGTTGTTCACGAGTAATCCCGTGTTGTGTATATATGTATAGATAGATGGTATATTACAGATGAGTATTGGTTAAGCAGCCTTTGTTTCTTTCTTTCTGAATTCTTTTCTTTTCTTTTCCCTTGTGATAATTCTTTAAGCTATGTACATATGGATGTCTGATTTTGTATGTGTGTGATATGAAAGACTAGTTGAATGAGTGTTGTATAATATAATGGTGTAGTACTGTATAAAATGCATTAATTCCTTTGAAACAATTTTCTCTGAATTGATTGAATAAAACGCTACTTATTAGCAATATCGTAGGTTGGAATGAGTTTTTCTAGCTTATGAACAAAATTGTATGTTTAATTTATACATCAGTTTTGGCATTTTCTTCGGTTTATTATGAATGTTAAATCCAGCCAGAACCAAATGATAATATCCAACAAAATGATAATTGTTCTTTTATCATACACCTTCTATAATGTGTTTAATTGCTTTAATGGAATTCAGTATCGCAAATGACCCAATGCATTTCGGGTATAGAGAACCCTTCATTAGGAGTAACTAGAAGGAAAACAATAAATAATCTATTTAATTATGCAGAATAGTGGGACTCATTACGCCGCACCACGTGAGCCGATATACATGATTATGAAGAATTGCTTAAATCGGAACTGCATCTAGAGGTGTCCATGATAATTCTGACTTAACATGTAAAACACAGACCAAATAGCTTAACCAGCAAAGAATGGGACTGTGAACAGTAAAGGCAATCAAACACCCCTCAGATAGTAATTAGACCTCACAGATGACCTTTAAAACTCTCAGAATACCTTCAGACACTACCAGCAGCCGTTCAGAGATGCTCCGATGGCATACTGACAGCCCAATATATTGACCCATTGATACTCCTGTCCCTGTAATAACATCTATAAACAATCAATGGGACATTTTGTGTTTTTTTGTAAATTCTACGAACTTCCTAGACAAAAGTACTTATCATCATTTATACGCACAATTGGAATCAGATCTTCTAAAGGTTTTTTGTACTATCTCAAACTCTTAGCCAACGAGCAGTGTTGCCTTGTGGTAAAATAAGCTTTGTATCTCAAGCTTTAAGACCCAGTAAAAGATTGAAGGCCGATTGTCTTTTTTTCATTAGGACATTTTAGTGTTGTTATTATGTTTTGCATTCATATTGTTAATATTATTGTATAGATTTTATATTGTATAGTTTTACCTCTATTCTTGCTCAGTATGATTGATAAATTTTACCTGTGATGTTATATCCTTTATGACTTTTAGCAGCATAAATAAGTTTTGACTGACTGACTGACTAATTGATACATAGCACCAGTAAGTCATCCATAGACTGTTGATCTTCTTTAGACCCCCATCAGACACTTGTTCGCACATGTGAGACTCTCTACCTGCTACATTTAGATACAATTGACCTTCAATGGCAAATAAACATCATCAGAGTCACTCAACTTCTTTTCAGTTATTCACAGTTGTTACTTAAACACACTTGGCTTGAACTCACACTGCTCTTGGCCTGATGGCACTTTTTTTCCTTTATCATCACATTTGAGAACACCTTGAAATACATCAGTCAAGGGTATACAAATTATAAAAACCTCTCTTATAAATATTTCAATAGACTTTAATGTCACTTCATCTACAATAACAACCTGGGCCACCAACAGGGTACGCATGAGAAGTGATTTGCCTCTTGGCATCATCTTTATTGCTGGCACTGGAGGCATTAATATTTCTAAGTTCGTGTTTAGAAACTATCACTTCTAGAAAATGCTACTCAGTGCCGTGCTATAGTCAAATGCTCTAAAGTGAAATGCATCCTTAAGTTAAATAAATATTGTTTTTTTAATTTTGAAGACTCCTTGTCATATTTTTATGCTGCATGATTTTAATGTCAAAAAAGTTGAAGGCTCAGCTCATATTATAGCTCTTAGAGCCATGCCAGAACTTGGCTTGGTCTATTGACACCCTCAGACTGCTTCATATGTGCTCAAAGGATGTCAAATGACCCTTGATCACCCTTACCTACAGGGTCGTCCCAACTTCAGTGGTCCACGGCTTACAATCAATGCCCACCCCTCATTGACCTTACATCCCACCAGACACTATTGGCGTGCCCTCAGAGACTCACAGCCAGGCCAAAGGAATCTTTGATGGGCACTGAGAAATCTCCACTCTCAAACAACTCTAGCACATCCTCAAATTCCATGTACTGGCCATTAAGATCCTCAGCATACCCTTAGACCCAGCCTTTAGAGAGGGTTATGTTATCATTAGCTACTTTGGCTAACCCTGGACCAAACTTCAGTCACTCTCGCTGGTTATCAGATCACACCAGATGTCTCTCAGAGACCTTTAGCCTGCCTGCAGACATTCTGGACAGGTCTTTGGAAAACTGTCAACCAGCCACCAAACATCCTCACTCTCCCTTAAGACACCCCCAGACCAGTCTTAGACACCACTAGTTCGCCGTCTGAAGCCCCCATCAGTATGTGTTCCTGTTAGACACCTCCATTTAACCCTTAGGAATGTTGTTTTCTGGCATTACAGTGGAAAGACACAAATCTGCTGCTTTTCCTTCCTAAAGTCCTTCATGTGATGCCATCAGGGCAAAAGGTTCCACATTTCCCACTTTCACTTCAGGGTGTATAAGACTTGTGTCTCAAGGCACCCACTGTCTCCCATAATCATCTGGGCATGTCAAATACAAGATGGTTGAAGACAGTTTTGGAACTAAGACACTTCTGCTCATTCTGCAGCTCCACTTACCACTAACCAGTTCAACACAGTCCATTTCAAAAAGGTTCTTAGCACTCTAGCAACAGTTACCCTGGATATCTTGCTGGGCGGTGGAGACCATGCTCTACCAGAGGCCTTCTCATGAAGTGAATCAATTGAATTCACATCTATTCAGTGACAATTTATAATAGTCCAAGAAAGGTTCTCAGATCAACTGGACTCCCCTATCTTGGCTATGGTGTGTATACCCTTTGAAGCCTTTAAAGCATTCGCCTTTGAGCAACGGCATCAAAAAGTGTGAGATGAATCTGAGCCTTATAGCTAGATATGTGAGAAGTGAAAATGCCTCAGCTACAAGTGTGCATCTCGTTAGACTCGTACAGCGGATTAGATACACAATATCCTGTATTCAATACCAAATGTAAAATGGGTAGCTTAAATGTGACCACAGATTTGATTTGATTTACACAAAATTATATTTAGGATTTATTTTTGGTGTTGAATCAATTTATCATAACTGAGATGCAATTAATATTGTATGGATGGCTAATGTAGCACATTTTTTCGTAAGTAACCTCTCAGTAGTACGGCTTGTTTTCCTATACTTACACCACTGGTTTACAAGGAATGAGCTATTTATTTGGTCTTCGTGATTACCTAGTGAACCTTCAGAGCTACAGTAGATTGAATTGGACTGAGGGGTGAAGACATACCTCTTTTACAGAGATGCTGAGGCTGTTTTTTCACTTCAGCTGTGGACTAACACCTGCCAATAAACCAGAGTTCCCAAAAGAAACAAACCGGGTGAAATGTGTAAAGTTGACGGAATTTACATTCGTCAAGTTTCCATTTCTCAATGGACATTTTGGAGAAAACACCAAAGTTTTGGCCTAAGTTAGACCAAGAAGTGGCAACAACCGTTTTGCAACAGAAAGAGGTCACCTAGCAATCAAGACTCTTCCACTGACAAAAGATGGGTAACAGGTTACCAGAAAGAACCGACTCATCAAGAAGTTCATCAGTATACCAGTTTTTTGATGTAACCTTCTTTGGTGCCAAGTATTCATAAATGTGTGTGGAACAGAATATAAAGGGAGGCTTTACAGATTACATATAGATATACTTTTAATGTGTGCTGACCTTCTTGGGGGTCACCCTTGGACTCAGTGTCAAGACAGGTATTCTTATTGAACGTTTGTATTAACTTCTAACTATCTGGATTGCAAATGTTAACTAGTATGCTGATGATCAAGACAAATCCTAATTCCACTTCAATCTCAAGTAATCAACTCATTGACAGGCTTGGGGGGATAAATTAGCTAACCGGTGGTAATATTTGACAAACACCAAATCCTTTTGGCAGAGTTGCCTTGCTTCAAACCAGCCTTTAATCAGGTGTAGTGAAAGTTGCCTTGTAGACATAAAATGTTGAGTTCTATTATTCTAGTAGCAGGCACTTCATTCCTTTTTTTTGTTGTTTAAATTTGTTTTATTGATTTCACAGCATGAACACAATACAATACGACAATCCAGAAACCCCTTGGCCACCTTAGGCCTGCACGATATGGGCCCCGCCCACGGTGGGGGGTCTGCATCTACCCCCTGGTTGACCATTGTGTCCAGGAGAGCAAGCAATGGGAATCCCTCTACTGGTGCTGCACAAACCCCCCCCCCCCAACTCCGCCCCCCCAACACCCCCCTCCCCTCCCTTCCAGTGTGTCGCGGTTTCTATCTGGGCGTTGCGCACAAAACTTGGTCTTGTGAGTACTAATTGGAGGTGTCAGTACCCTTGGCAAATTCCTCTGCCAGTCGCAGAACCCTGAGGCATTTCAGACAGGTAAGTTCATTAAATTCCCCCGCTAGAAGAGAAATGAAGAGTTGCCAAGTAGTGGTGAAGGAGTCTGATGTCTGAGTGAGGGTCGCCTGTATCCGCTCCATCCCCATTATATACCAGAGCCTGTGGACCCAGCCTGTGCATGTGGGTTTCCTCGTGGTGCCCCCAAAGTAAGAGGATATGATGCGTTGTCGCCCCTACTGCCAACCCCAATTGTCTCCCCCTGATCAATTTGAGTGGGAGTGTTAGGGCGTTGGGAAGGCCTAATAATGTGTAGGCTGAGAAACGGGGAATCTCTGTCCCGAAGTGAATGTCAATGTCATGAAGTACTTCATTCCAGTATTCCGTGACCTCCTCCCACTCCCACAGTAAGTGTGTCAATGTCCCCTATATGGCCACAACCTTTCCAGGAAGGGTAACTGTGACTGGGGTTACTTTGGTGGAGCCGAGCCGGAGTGAGGTGCCAGTAATAGGCGACCTTAATTGCAGACTTTCTGCTAGCCAGCTGTGTGGTAGGCCCTGTAGTAGATGTCGTGCCACTCTTTATCTGTGAAAGTTCTTCCGAGCTCCAGCTCCCAGAGCCTCTGACCTGCAGAGCGCGACGTGGGCGGAGGGGGACTTACCATTTTGTAAAGGTCCTTGATCGCCTGTGTGTCAGACTTTTTCGTGACAAGGCACTTCTCGTATGGCGTGAGGCGACGACTCGCCTGTGATAGCATGTCACTACTTGTGAGCCAGTGGCGTATCTGGAAGTATTGAAATCGCTGTGGCGCCTCTAGGCTGTACATCTCCCACAGGGTGTCCAGTTGCATAAAGCCCACCGCATCAAAAAGATGCCCGGCCGACCTGCATTCGGAACTACGCCATTGAGGGAAGGCCCGTGGATCCGTCCCGGGAGAAAAGGCCGGGTTATCAAACAATGGCGTCATTGGCGAGGGGTATGTGGTAAGGCCTCTGGTGACCGCCACCGTATCCCACACTCGGAGTAGCGTGCAGGTAATAGGTGATTTCTTAATGTATGGTGGTCGGTCCGAGCAGTGCAAAAAGGGAACCTTCCACAACAACATTCGGGCCATTGCCCGGTCCTGGAATACCCACAGTTTTTCCGACTCCGGGCAGATCCATTCCAGGAGATAGCGAAGCTGTGTCGGCTGGAAGTATCTGAGAAGGTCAGGGATGCCCAAGCCACCTTCCATGGGAGCCCGCCTGGCCAAGTCTCTGCGGAGTCTCGGCCATTTACCCACGTAGACAAACTGCCGTATTGCGTCCTGAATTTTCTGCAGCATTCTGATCGGAGGGATCACTGGGATTGTTTGGAACAGGTAAAGAATCTTGGCTAAAAGGGACATTTTTATCGCCGCCACACGCCCCATCCAGGAGAGCGGTTGCTGTTGCCACCTCATCGAGTCCCCTTGAAGTTGTGTAAAGAGTGTTGTGTAGTTCTGCTCAACCGTCTGAAACGTGCTGGGCGTCAGAGGGATCCCAAGTAAATTATAGACATGTGAGAGGACAGTACCCAAACTGCCGCAGACCGCCAGCGGTTCTGCGGGCGTTGCAACCCAGAGGAAGAATCAGGGACTGCCCTACATTCATCTTGAAACCTGATACTCTCCCAAAGGTCTCCATTTCCTGGAGGAAAGCCGGCACTGAGCTTGTGGGGTCTTCAACTGCTGCAAGTATGTAGTCTGCATACAGACTAATGGTCAGCGGCTCGCCTCCAAATGTGATGCCAGCAATCTCCGGGTTATCCCGGATCCTCTGCGTGAAGGGTTCGATATAGAGAGCGAACAGCAGGGGCGAAAGGGCCCACCCCTGTCTGGTGCCCCGCCGGATATCAAAGGGTCGTGAGCCGATGCCATTGACTTGTATCGTTGCCTGACGGGCGTTGTAACATCTAGCGAACCACGCCCGGAAGCGTCCCCGATGCCGAAACGTGTCAAAGTTTTGTCCAAGAATCTCCAGTCCACCCGGTCGAACGCGTTTGAGTCATTAAAATGTGCTTTATCAATTACATGTAAGAGTCGTTTGGTATTGTCACTACACTGTCTGTGCGGGATGAAACCCGCTTTTTCGGGCTCAATGATGCCTGGCAGGCACGGACCTAGTCTGGCCGCCAGAATCCCAGTAAAGATTTAAGGTCCAGATTTAGCAAGGAAATGGGCCTGAAGGATGCGCATTGGGAGGTGTTCTTGCCGGGTTTGGGAAGTACAATGATATCCGCAGCAAACATGTCGTGAGGGATGGAGCCTGATCCCGGGAAGGAGTTGAACAGCCTGGTAAGCACGGGTGCCAAAAGGGGGCAAAAGCTTTATAAAAGCCCGCCGAGAAGCCGTCAGGCTCTGGCGCTTTCAGAGGCTTAAGTCGTGCTATCGCCGATACCACCTCCTCCTTTCATATTGGGGCATTTAGAGAGAGGGCATTGGCCTCGCTAAGGGCCGTAACCACCGCTCCACTAAGGTAAGTGCCCCCGTCACCCGGGTCCAAGGCGTGGTACGCAGCATAAAGTGAGGCATAAAATGCCCGAAACGCTTCTGCTATCTGCTCAGCGTCCGTGAGCATTTGCACCCCTTGGCACGGAATAGTGGAGATTTTGGAGTGGAGGACCCTAGCTCTGAGCTTACTAGCCAGCAGGCGCCCCGTCTTGTCACCGCCCACATAATATGTGTGGCGGAGGCGCAAGGCTGCGTACTCTGCGCGGTCGAGATCCAGACCCGCAAGCTGAGCCCTAGCTGCTTTCAGTTGTCGCCAGATTCTGGGGGTCCCTGTTCTTCTATGTACCCGATCTAGTTCTAACACCTGCGCCGACAGCGTTTGGCGCCTATCCTTGCGGTTCTGGGCTTCAGCTGCTGCTATTGCGATAAGGTTCCCGCGTACCACCGCTTTGAGTGCCCCCCAGACCGCTGTCATTGGTACATCTGCGTTTTTGTTAATGCTTAAGTATTCGGTAATGCGTTTCTGTAATTGTTGAGTGTCCCCCTTGTGCTGTAATAGTGTCTCCCGAAGATGCCACCTGCCTTTGTGTGATTTGGTGCGTGGGACCGCCAAATGAAGTGTGACTGCATCATGGTCCGATAGTGCTGCCAGGGTTATGTCTATGTCCGTGACTGAAGTGGCCAAGTCGGTAGATCCAAAAAAGTGATCTAACCGGGCATATGTGCGGTGTACATGGGAATAGAATGTGTACCCCGAGGTGTTGGGGTGGGCCTCCCTCCACAGATCTAAAAACCTTCTGCTGGTTAGCCACTGTCGGCCCTCTCGGGAGATTGCCCCCGTAGAGCCATAGCGATGGCCCGACCTATCCTTGACGGGGATCCATCACCAGGTTAATATCACCTCCCACAAGCGTGTATTTTGTGCCAGGAGAAAGGGTTCTTGTTTGGAGTTGGGAGCGTACACCGACCCTATGGCCATGGACAACCCCACATGAACATTGTACGCTAGGAGCCTGCCCATGTTTTCGGCGATCTTGTCCCCCACTAAGCCTCGTGTTGGACCTGGCCTTGTGGCGTGGTCCCACTCCTCCCGCATGGCGGATCCCGGACTACCTCGACCCCTGTTCCCTGGCCAAGAGCGGCACCTTCCACCTTCCACGAGTGCCGCCCCTCCGGGCCGCCCCCAGCTCTCCCCCGACGGAACTCGACCTCATCTCCTCAACCCTCTCGGCTGGTCCGGACCCTTTCCCGGATCCTCGTCTCCGGCCCAGCCGCCATCTTGGACCCTCCACGACCAGGCCTCGTGGCCTCGGCCCGACCCCAGCCTCAGGCCCAGCAAAGCCCCGACATCGAGGCACCACAAACCAACCAGGGGGTAAAGAGACCACTTGACGTGTCAATGGGGGTAGAAGTTCCGATAGACCCCCATCCGCCTGGTTTCGATCGCCCCCAGCCTCCCTGGGCGCTGGCTCCACCCCCCTGCTGGGTGTCTGGACTTGCACATCCCGGACCCTCCGACCTCCAAGTGCGAGGGTCCAGACATCAAAGGGCACCAGCCCTATAACTGGGGCAGCTCCAGAGCAGGAAGGCTGTTGTATCCTGGAGTCGAGAGACACAGAGACAAACTCATCTTCTTGCAACCATTCTTGGAGTCCTGCTGGCGCTGCCGCGGCTCATCTTCGTGAACCATCCCTGGAGTCCTGCTGGCGCCTCCTGCGGCTCATCTTTGTGAACCATCCTTGGAGTGAGGTAAATGGAATTTTTATGGTCAATTGTGTCCCCTAACGTAGACCCCAACGGCTCCATGTACGTGCTTCAAGTACATGTAATTTCCCTCCATTGCCAGATATTAAGACGCAAATACATTTGCGTCCAACGTTAACATGCCTTCTTTCAGATCCACCATGAATGGGTCGATAATTCCGTTCCTAAGTATGCCGTGCCACCGTCTTTACATGGTGCACTTTCACGTTTTCCTGGCTCTGTTGAGTTAGGCCCTGATTTCTGCCATCGAGCCCTTTCTGCCTTCCTGTCTTCTGCCTCAGAAAGCTGCAGCCTGGATCTGCATCCATGACCCTTAACCTACTCCCTGTGCGGCGAGCGGTGCCCGGCTCGGCCTGCTTGCCTGCCAAGACAATTCAGCCTTCAAGTTATCTGCTCCGCTCCTCGAAAATACATTCCTGTCTAGTGATTTAGGTAAACATCTCCCCAGCTGCAGAGCAAAGGGCCCGGCCTTTCTGTCTCCGTGCATGAAATTCATTGCTCCTGTTAACATGGTAGGCCCATGGCCCCTCGCATTACACGTAGACACGTAGACACATATGCACGCACTAGCAGTCAGTATAGAATAGCCTCTGCCCGAAAGACCTTTCCTTCTAGATAAAACAGTTCTTCAACACAAGATATCAGATATGATTTGGGATTAGGTTGTTCTGACACGCCAGACTTCTGTCTCCCCATGTAGAGCTAAATGTCAAGTCCCCTTCACCCTCCAGTTCCACGTCAATCACACGTCATGTTGCCTGCGCGCGCATCCAGCCATATATTTCTGCTGACACTGCAGGATACCTCTATGAATCTGCCCACTTGTGACACTTTCATGTGACGTTTCTAGCACACACCTCCGTGTACGCCTTCGTGCACGCCTTCTGTTACGCACATGTGTTCTTATCTCGTTTCTTTCAGCTGTTACGCCTTCTGTATCCATCACCATTGTATGCTTTTACTATATATAATGTGCACTGTTAATAAAGCATTGTCTATCCCTTCCTGAACCCTCGTGGGGATGGAACATGATACCATGGTTCGAACCATTCCATTACATGGAATAAAACCCTTATAAACTCTGTCTCCACGGACTCTGCCTCTCATTTTGATTGAGCTATTTTATTGAACTTATACCGCATAGAAATTCAGTATACGGTAAATTTATTTACCACATAATTGGCGCCCGAATAGGGACCCCTCCCCCACCTTACACGCCGGCGATGCGTCGCAGGCCTTGCCCCCTGCCACAGCCGTGACGGACAACTACGCGTACCCGCAGGATTTCCTGTATCTCCCTCAGGTCTACGGAGGTGACGGAGACTGCGATTGACATCCAGACGAGGCGGTGAGGAGTGCGGAGGATCCCGACCAGAGCCCAGCCGAGAGAGCAAGGTCCGAGGTGTCTAGAGGCCCACCAGTTCCGAAGTACCTGCGTCACGTGTCAAGTCGAGTCCAGTCCGGTCCAGTCCAGTCGAGTTTCCGAGGCCTTCCGTTCCGTGCTTCCCGGTGAGTACCGTTCCTGGGGACGCATCTAGACGGGCGCATTAATTTGTGTCCGGTCAAGACGGGTTTGGGTACACAGACCCGGTCTGCACTGTTTTAGCAGTGTATCTGTACTGTTTAGCAGTATATCCAGTATCCAGTTATCTAGTTATTGTTCGTTCTGAAATGTTTAAATGTATTTTAATGTCGTGGTATGAGTGATTGTTTGATCTTCATTCCTGTGTTTATTGTATTAGTTGTGTCCGAGTCCGAGTAAGTATCAAATATCAAGTATCGAGTTACAGGATGCCTCTATTCTCTAAACTGAGATAGATAGGAACTAGAAAAGGGATACTTGAGGAAGCTGTTCCCATCCCACCCAGGGACACTCCCAGTCATTTTATGTACCACAAGCACGGCTTAGACGCCGTATTATATCTCGACTTGTGGGTCGATTACACTAAGGATTTAGCAGAGAATCAGAGATGGCCCGCTACAGGGACATGGGATGCCGAGTGCACCATGAGAGTAGAAGAAGCGTTGTGGAAAAAGAAAGCCAGACAGTCACAGAAAGATGCTATTGAGTTATGGCGTAAAGAATCACACAGACGGACAGAGAAAGCACTTAGAAAAGCAGAGAAAAGTAGAGAGGATTCTGAAAAAGCCAAAGAAAAAGAACTACTAGAAGAAGGAGAACGAGTTAAAATGGAACAACACGACAGACAGAGTAATGCCATTTTGACAGGATTGTATCCAGTCCTGGCCGAGGGCCTGCCCAAGGCGACCCCGGAAACACCGAAAAATCTGCCCCCTCCATTGGTTCCGACTAAATTACGTCATAAGACCGCAGCAGACATTTTCCTTTCTTCCTATTTAGACGATGTAGCTCCCGCATATACTAATGTACCTGCCCATGTCCCACCTGCTGACGGTAACCCGCCCCCTGATCATCAGCCCCCAGGTCCGCGACAACAGACCCCTCCCGGTCCGCTTCCTGCACCCGCACCTGTCGTTCCCCCTGGTATTCAACAACTGCATCCATCTAACCCTTTTGGGACTGGCACGGTCCAGGTTCCAACCCAGTTACAGCAGGCACCGACCCTACAGCCAGATTATGCTCAAGCCTCCGCCTCAGGAGGTGCTACAGGAGGTTATCGAACTCCACCACAGATACATCGAGTAACAATGAGAGAATTAGCGATAGCTCGGACACCTAAAGGTGCCCCGGCCGAACAGCTTAGAAGAGAACTCACAGATTGCAGATATGACACAGTGCCTGGTAAAACAGGACCCATGTTGTTAGCGTCCTTACGTTTAAGACGTGTTACAGAGTATTTGCTATTACTACCAGAAATGCCAGAACATCTAGACAAATTGTATTATTTTATTAGAACAGGAGAAGGACCGGAGAGTGTTGCTGAAGCCATGTCACGCCAGAAAGTTGAGAACAAAGGTTTAATCATGCGATTTTTGGTTAATTGTTTAATAAGAGAACAAGATCAGGCAGGTTTCCCACAGAGTGAAATGGATAGATTGAACAAATGGAGCCAGAATATAGCGGATGGTAAACATGATAGAGAAAAAAGTGTACATGCCATGGTTAGAAAGATCCGTAAAGAAATAATAGAAATACATGCCCAGCGAGAACCTGAAGAGCCACTCGGATCAGACGAGCCAACTTCCTCGCAGGAGGAGGATGATACAGAGGATCTAGCAGAGACCTCGCAACAGTCAGACAAAAAGATGATAGGATATGTCGGTAGAGAGAAACATCCTAGACCGCACTCTTTTGATAGGCCCTTCGATAGACCCATTCGTAAACAAGAAACGTTCGAAAAGAAGGAACGTTACCTTTGCCCGATACCAGAGTGATGTACCCTTGAACATGTGTTCCAAATGACTGACAAAGTACTAAAAGAAAGGGTAGGTTATCAAGAACTCAATACCCTACGTGATCAGGAACTAGCTCGGTCCGCAGTACAGTGGGCCGGAGATGACAGCATATATAAAGATGATTCGGTAGTGCAAACATTTTTAAGTCTTATTCCCGAAGAACAGCGATTAGCTGGTATATACATGACACAACACCTCATTATACAGTATGAAAATAGAGCATCTGACCCAGGTCCGTTATATAACTTATTGCAGGACTTACTCCTGAGAAGATGGAGAGGTCTAGGTACTGAACTAATTGAAACGATTTTAGAACAACGCCACAAATATAGAACCTTCTTGGCTCCACATCTTGTTTCGGTTCCACCCCCAGTCAGGAAACCATTCCACTTTGACTTTGACAAACAGAACCCTTTACGAGAAGTACATCCGGTTAGGAATGCTGATGATACCCTTACACATGTTTACGTATACACGCCTATAACTAAAATGGAATTATTAGAAATGAAATAAATATTGCCCAGTCATGATAAAGACCCTGCAGGTTTTCACCGTGAAATAAAAGACATGTTACTCATGGGAGATTACACCTATCCCGACATTATGAAAATATTGAAAGTTTTATTGCCTGCCGGTATTTACGAGAAACTCAAAGAAAAAGAGTGGGAGGTGGGGGATAAAAAGATTGATTGGGCTGCATTAGAAACTGAAGAAAATGGTCGAACCCCAGGTCTGGGTCTTGGGGATAAAACTAAAGCATTACCAGGATTGTTAGTACAGGTTTTGCCACGTTTGTTAGCAACTAAAAAGGAGGACTGGGATGCAATCTCAGCCTGCAAACAGAAACCCGATGAAGACACTAGTGATTTTTATTCCCGATTTGAGAAATGTTTTATTATTAATAGTGGCCTGAAAGCAAGTAGCGAGTCATACCCACACCTTTTTGTTTCCAAATTAGTCGAGAATTCATTGCCCCAGGTTAAGAACCGTGTACTGAAAGTCGAGAGCACATGGCAAGCTAATTCACCTTCACAAATGTTACAGATGTTACAGTACCACCAGAACAGAATCAGGGAAGAACATGATCACGAACAGAGACGTATGAAAGACACAAAAATGAAAATGCTAGTTGCTCAGTCAGTTCCAGCTGACGGTCATAAAAGAGGTACTACACAAGCCAATAATTCTAATTCAGCAGCTCCTGAAAAAGGGATATGCAACTATTGTAAACAGCCAGGTCACTATGTAAACGATTGTGCAGTTTTGAAACACAACATATCTACAGGTAAAACTAAAGAGAGACCGCGTCCACCTAGACAGGACCAGGCCCCACAACACGTTCCACAGAATGTTCAGCCTATGCCTATGCAGACTACACAACAGACTGTAGCAGTACCACAGCCACAACCCATTGCCGCAACACAACATGCAACCCAGCAGATGTACCAATATGCACAATCTGACTATCCCGATTATCAGCGATACACATGAAACAGCCTAGAGAGGGAGGTTGGCTTGCCTCTTATTGAGGTTCCTGTAGATCAAGAGGGTCCTTATGTACATAGTCAGGTATTATGGAAAGATAGAAAGTTTTTGATTGACACAGGGGCAAGCAGGACAACAATCAGTCACGACGAGGTTCCAGGGGCTCCCCTCTCAGGCTCACAGAATGTTTCCCTTGGATTTTCAGAAAAGCCTATTGTTAATGAAGTATCGAAACCAGTTCCACTTGCAGTTTGTCCATTGTCCCGCACTACAGATTTATTACTCACGAAATCATGTCCAGAAAACTTACTTGGTATAAAGACTCTGAAAGCTCTAGGAGCTGTAATATGTTGTTCTCCGGAAGGAGTAAGATTGTTTTTGCGTGACTTTAAGGGTCACTACGTGTTGAGAGATATTGATCCCAGGTTACAGAATGTTCCTGCACGTTTATGGGCACAAGGCCCCACTGATGTAGGTTGCATGC
Source organism: Lissotriton vulgaris (assembly GCF_964263255.1). NCBI lineage: Eukaryota > Metazoa > Chordata > Amphibia > Caudata > Salamandridae > Lissotriton > Lissotriton vulgaris. The sequence goes on along the minus strand of NC_141687.1, from coordinate 1,163,735,469 downwards.
ACATTACTCCATATCGCGTCACACTGAAGCCAGGAGTAGTACTACCACGCATTCGACAATGCAAGTTACCACCAGATGCTGTAGTGGCTTTACTGAAAATCATTGACGAGCTCATTGCACAAGGAGTGGTCGTAGAAACCGACTCCAATCTATGTAATTCCCCTTTCATTCCAATTCTTAAACGTACTGATCCAAATGCACCCCCAGTTTATCGATTAGTTATCGATTTACGAGAATTGAATAAATGCATTGTACCACAATATCCTGTGGTCCCAGACATTTCGTCCCTATTGACAGCTATTGATTCCGAAGCGACGTTCTTCACTGTAATCGATCTCAAGGATGCCTTCTTTAGTGTCCCTATTGACCCGGAAAGCCAATATCTTTTCGGATTCTGTTTAAATGGCCGAAGCTTCAAATTTGCACGTGCACCTCAAGGATTCACAGAAAGCCCCAGTATCTACAGCCAAGCATTAAAGAGAGAACTTGACAGTATCCACATGCCTGACAACACTGCCCTACTCCAGTACGTCGATGATCTATTGATCACCGCTCGTAGTGAACCAGAATGTGAACAAGCGTCACTGACAGTTTTGCATTTCCTGGCGGACAAGGGACACAAGGTGTCTCCTTCGAAGCTACAATTCTGTGCTCAGCAAGTGGTGTACCTTGGGCACTTGCTGACCAAGTGGGGTAGGCAGCGTACACCTGAACGAATACAGTTAATTGCACATCTTCCACAACCCAAGACACAGAAAGAAGTACGAGCCTTTATTGGACTCACTTCCTATTGCAGACAATGGATTCCACAATATGCATTCCTAGCTAAACCACTCATACAGTTGACAACACAGGAGGTAGCGTCTTCGACTGTCCTCCCTTGGACTCAGGAACATATACAAGCTTTTGACGAATTAAAGAAAGCCTTATGTCAAGCACCAGTTTTAGCAACACCATGTTACAGTAAGCCTTTTACACTTTTTGTCACCGAACGTGGAGGTACTGCATTGTCAGTACTCACCCAGGATCAAGCAGGTTCACACAAACCGTGTGCTTATTTTTCTAGTACATTGGATCCAGTAGCCCAGGCTCTGCCTGCGTGCTTGAAATCAGTTGCAGCGACAGCTCTAGCGATCAGACAAAGTGATTCCATAGTGTTAGGACATCAATTGACAGTACAAGTTCCACATTCCGTGGAAGTTCTTTTGAACAGAACACAGACTCAACATTTGACTATAGCACGACTGACAGGTTATGAATTGACATTGTTTCAGCCACACATAGAAATCAGACGCTGCAATACATTAAATCCTGCTACACTTTTACCATTAAGTGAGACAGACCCTTTGGCACATGATTGTGTTGAAGTCATTACCATTACGACGAAACCCAGACAAGACTTAACAGACACCGTATTACCAGATCCAGACCTGACACTTTATGTGGATGGTTCATGTATGAGAACAAGTACAGGAGAGTTAGTGGCCGCATATGCAGTCACAACGGAAACTGAAGTCATAGAAACACATCGCATTGACACACTGTCAGCCCAAGCAGCAGAGCTCATTGCTCTGACTCAAGCCTGTATACAAGCCAAGAACAAGAGAGTTAACATCTACACGGATTCACGTTATGCATTCGGAGTCGTACACGACTTCGGTGTACTCTGGCGAGAGAGAGGTTTCTTGACCTCTCACGGAGCCAAGATCCAGCACGGTCCCCTCATTCAAGCTCTGTTAGACGCAATACATTTGCCTACAGCGATATCCATCATGAAATGCAAAGCACATACGAAAGTTACAGATACCATTTCCCAGGGTAATGACCTGGCAGATCGAACAGCTAAGCATACAGCTCAGACTCATACTCACACAATTGATACGACAAAGACAGTAGTCCCGACACCGACACATTGCATGACAGTTAGGGATCCCGCCCTAGATGTAATTGACATACAGACACATGCTACACCAGACGAAATCAAGAAATGGATTGAACTAGGAGGGATCCAGACAGAACAGGGATGGATGACGAAGGGAAAAGCCACATGGTTTCTCCCCGACTCTATGGTTCAAGTTATCATTAACACAGCACATAGTCCTGCACATTTAGGAGAAAAAGCCATGTTAGACAGTATTCAAAACCTTTGGTTCAATAAGCATTTACGAGCAGCAGCAAAACAGAAAGTGCGTACTTGCATGATCTGTTGTCAGTTCAACCCAGGAAAAGGCATTCCCGTAGAGCAAGGTGGATTTCATCCTCCCGATCACCCTTTTGAAGTCCTCCAGATGGATTATATCCAGATGGAACGTTGTCGAGGATTCAAATATGTCCTCGTAGTTGTATGTGCACTCTCCCGATGGACAGAAGCTTATCCAGTCCCAGATTACACTGCTCCGACCACTGCCAAGCAGCTGGTACGTGAAATCTTCCCCCGGTATGGTTTGCCCCGTATCGTGTACTCAGACAATGGTCAGCCATTCTCGTCCGAGCTTATGAAGCAGGTATCACTCCTGCTAGGATATCAGTGGAAATTCCACTGTGTCCGACATCCCGAGGCAGCAGGTCTCGTAGAGAGACACAATCAGACACTGAAAATACGCCTTGCAAAAGTATGTAAAGAGAAAGGCGTTGATTGGATTGTAGCCTTACCAGTTGCACTTTTCTACATGAGAATGGTAGCCCATTCAAGAACAGGGCTATCCCCGTACGAGGTGGTCTTTGGTAGGCCACCGAATATGTGGGGGACGCCTCTGCCTCGTAAGATCACAGATGTTGACTGTAATATGCTGACAGATTACCTTGCCTCCTTGATGTCTGCACTACAATCATGTTGTTCACAGGTAGCAGCAGCCTTTCCCGACAACACCGAGGTGAAGCCACACGAGATCGTCCCTGGAGATCTAGTGCTTATCCGGAATTTCGATCGGAGGAATCCGCTGGAGCCCCGCTGGCAGGAGCCGAAGCTTGTTCTTCTCACAACAAGGACCGCTGTTAAGGTGGAGGGCCGCAAAGGCTGGCTCCATTCTAGTCATATTGAGAAATACCATGGACTGCCGCCAAAAACAGACTCCCAGCCCTGCCCCGTTTCAGAGACTGATACTAAACTCCCACTGGTAGAAAATACTCCTCAGCAGGAGTACAAACTGAAATTGAGGTCTAGCAAGTCAGACAGTTTAATTGTTTAAGTCCTCCCCTAGGTGAAGCGGTTAGACAGGTTCCTGACATGTATCAGTTAGACCCCAATAGAGAGAGAGATAGACAGAAACAGATCAAGAAAGAGAAATATTGTAAATCTCTCCGTAGCCATTGTATTGTTACACTATTGATTATGTTTTTTCTGAGTCTTACGATTATTGCTGCAAGCATATTATTACACATGTACTTTCCTATCTCCGTACGTGCACATTCTTCCTCAAACGACACTGTCGAGCATACTTTCAGTGAATTGCCCCCTCACGAGTTATCTTACCGACTTGCGCTGCACAACAATACTTTCATCAGTATGTTACATCATTCTCATCAGACCAGCAACGCTACAAATTGTTGGATATGTGGCCGACTCCCTCCCTATCAGAAATACAAGGGAGTTCTGCCCCTCTTTCCGTACCCGTTTACACACAATGGTTCCTGTGGTGCATGGTTTAGTTTAATGAACTCTTTAAATTCTGATTCCATAGTTTACCAGGGCAATTGGGTATGGGGAAATCTGAACACAGTTATGCATAAAGTATGTTTCCCTGACAAGGAGGGTCTTCCACAAAGGACAGGGACCGATCTAGAAAACGAAGTGTATGGATTAGGTAATTTTACACTTAACCTCATGATTCTGAATGCCCAGTCCGATACCAAACCAGACTTGCCCGCTATGTCAGTGTTACCAGTCAAAGGTGAATTATGTGTCAGAAAGAATGGTTCAGTTCATCTAGGTCATAGTAAATGTACTACTGTGATTGAATTCAGTGATAAAGGCAGGTCTACATTCAAAGCTTCCCGTCATTCCTATTTCATTTGTGGTCATACAGCTTATGTTCGCTTACCTCTAGACTGGGATGGTACTTGCTACATTGCCTTCCTTCTGCCACCTGTTTTACTAGCCCCACCTGATTATCATAGGGACTCCCATCTAGTACAGAATAGACCCAAGAGAGATCTCCCGATTGTCGACTATACTGAAACAGCATGGGAGCAATACACAGACTTTAATAAAGGTTTCTTTCCCTATTTAGGCACTGTCTCGAATAGTAAACTGATACGTAAATTAACTAGAACCCTTGAAGCAGTAGTGAATGAAACTACTTGCGCCCTAGGCAACCTAACAGAGGAACAGTCTGCTATGAGACTTGTTGTTCTTCAGAATCGTCTTGTTCTTGACGTCATCCTGGCCGATAGGGGCGGAGCTTGTAGAGTCATCGGATCGAGTTGCTGTGTTTTCATTCCAGAAAATGCACCATCAGTATATAGAGCCATAACCCGTCTCCACAAGATTGCAAGTCAGATACACCAGAACCCAGGCACCTGGACTTGGTCCGGTTGGCTCTGGAGCGTGTTATCAGCCTGGGGATGGAAGGTCCTATCCTTCCTCGGAATAGCCCTTCTCATAGTATTCAGTTGTTGCCTATGTTTACAGTGTGGGCCGGCGATTTGCGGCCTGTGTGCCACATCATGTATTCCCCATCCAAGTCCACGTTCTAAATCCCGCATGAAAAAGGAAGAGCAGATGATGTTATATGAACAAATAGATGGACTAATGAAGATTGATATATCATGAAGGGTCCGTAGGGGACAAGGAGGGAATGAGGTAAATGGAATTTTTATGGTCAATTGTGTCCCCTAACGTAGACCCCAACGGCTCCATGTACGTGCTTCAAGTACATGTAATTTCCCTCCATGACCAGATATGAAGACGCAAATACATTTGCGTCCAACGTTAACATGCCTTCTTTCAGATCCACCATGAATGGGTCGATAATTCCGTTCCTAAGTATGCCGTGCCACCGTCTTTACATGGTGCACTTTCACGTTTTCCTGGCTCTGTTGAGTTAGGCCCTGATTTCTGCCATCGAGCCCTTTCTGCCTTCCTGTCTTCTGCCTCAGAAAGCTGCAGCCTGGATCTGCATCCATGACCCTTAACCTACTCCCTGTGCGGCGAGTGGTGCCCGGCTCGGCCTGCTTGCCTGCCAAGACAATTCAGCCTTCAAGTTATCTGCTCCGCTCCTCGAAAATACATTCCTGTCTAGTGATTTAGGTAAACATCTCCCCAGCTGCAGAGCAAAGGGCCCGGCCTTTCTGTCTCCGTGCATGAAATTCATTGCTCCTGTTAACATGGTAGGCCCATGGCCCCTCGCATTACACGTAGACACGTAGACACATATGCACGCACTAGCAGTCAGTATAGAATAGCCTCTGCCCGAAAGACCTTTCCTTCTAGATAAAACAGTTCTTCAACACAAGATATCAGATATGATTTGGGATTAGGTTGTTCTGACACGCCAGACTTCTGTCTCCCCATGTAGAGCTAAATGTCAAGTCCCCTTCACCCTCCAGTTCCACGTCAATCACACGTCATGTTGCCTGCGCGCGCATCCAGCCATATATTTCTGCTGACACTGCAGGATTCCTCTATGAATCCGCCCACTTGTGACACTTTCATGTGATGTTTCTAGCACACACCTCCGTGTACGCCTTCGTGCACGCCTTCTGTTACGCACATGTGTTCTTATCTCGTTTCTTTCAGCTGTTACGCCTTCTGTATCCATCACCATTGTATGCTTTTACTATATATAATGTGCACTGTTAATAAAGCATTGTCTATCCCTTCCTGAACCCTCGTGGTGATGGAACATGATACCATGCTTCGAACCATTCCATTACATGGAATAAAACCCTTATAAACTCTGTCTCCACGGACTCTGCCTCTCATTTTGATTGAGCTATTTTATTGAACTTACACCACATACAAATTCAGTATACGGTAAATTTATTTACCACAGGAGTCCTGCTGGCGCTGCCGCGGCTCATCTTCGTGAACCATCCTTGGAGTCCTGCTGGTGCTGCCGCGGCTCATCTTCGTGAACCATCCCTGGAGTCCTGCTGGCGCTGCCTCTGCTCATCTTCGTGAACCATCCTTGGAGTCCTGCTGGCGCTGCCGCGGCTCATCTTCGTGAACTATCCTTGGAGTCCTGCTGACGCGGCCGCGGCTCATCTTCGTGAATCATCCTTGGAGTCCTGCTGGCGCTGCCGCGGCCGATACCAGAGAACCCTCCAGCTCGAGGATTGAGAGCTGCGCGTCAGGCATCCCTGTACCAGACCGGTACTAAGACTGTCCCGCTACCCCTTTCCCACAGAGACTAAGTTTAGAGGGATCCCAGCATCCCGTTCCTTCTGTATTGTTGCAATAACCTGCCAAAGAATACAGATAAAAGTGTTAAGAACCTATCCTTGTGTGGCGTCCATCTGTAGGGGGGTGGTTGCTCGTCCGTACAATCTCAGGAGAGGGCCCTCTCCAGGAGGCCTCTCCCCCTTGCTCGGTCGACCCTCAGGTTTTCCATCTAACATTGGTGGCCAGCGGCGCGATTCGAGCCGACGCAAATCGTACGGAGAGTAGCTCGCCGCACTACAAACGAAAAACACACAGCGACCATGACGACGAAAGAAACCAGAACAACCGCGAAATTCCAGATGGAACGGCTGGAAGATTACAGTCACAAGGAATTGAAGCAATTCTGCATAGACTTGGGTATCGCTACCACAGGACTAAGTACCAAAGACGACCTCAAGCAGGCCCTGCAGACTTGGGTGGAGACGGGAGCGTCGCCTCCCCAAAACGAAAACATTGCAATCACTGAGAACCTTGCAACCCCCGAGGAAGAGAGGAACACAGGCCTCTCTCCCGAGGAGGCCGAGTACGAGAGAGGAGCTTGCTCCACGAGTTGGAACTGGCTGGACTCTGCTTAGATGGGGAACTGAAACTAGCGGAAAAAAAGATAGCCCTTGAACACCTATGATTACAGGGAGAACGGGAAGAGAAAAAAAGCCAGAGGGAGCTGGAGGAGAAGAAGCTCGCGTACGAACACGAGCGCGGTTTGAAGGAACTAGAAATTAGGAAACAAAACAGGGACATCGGCGTCTCCGAGAACCAAAGCTCCACTCCCTCTACGGACACCAAGGTCCACATCCCCAAAGATGTCGTCCGAGAGTACTACAAGAACGACGACATCCAGCAATGGTTTAAGGCCTACGAAGTAGCTATGACCTCCCACCGGGTTCCGCGAAAAGACTGGGGGGCCGGGTTGTGGGGGAAATTCGTCAACGAAGGGAGAGATGCCCTGCTACAGCTCCCCGATGCTGAGATGACCTCATACGAGCATATGAAAGCCGCCCTCCTCACTCGCTATGGGCTCACCCCCGAGATGTACCGGCAGCAATTCTGAGACTGTAAAAGGATCCCCGGTACCACCTGGGTAGAGTATGTAAACTTTTTTAGCAGAGCCCTAGAAGGGTGGATCCAGGGCAGCCAGGTCACCACCTGCGAACAATTGCTCGATCTCATCGTATGGGAACACCTCTCCAATAACTGTTTCGTCGAACTAAGGCAGCATCTCCTCGACAGTAAACTGACCGAGCCCCGGAAACTCGCCATTGAAGCGGATCGATGGGAGAGCACCCTGGTCCCCCGGAACTGGGCGGGAGATCAAGGCCGAGTCTCCCAGGGGTCCCACCGTCCGCGAGGAGGAGGAGGAGGCCAGGGCCAGGGTCAGGACACCACCACAGTGCCTCTCCCTAGCACTCCCCCGTCCCTGGCCGGGAGAGGAAGCCCCCCAGTATGGCCGGGATCCCGCTCCAACGTTATCTGCCACAAATGCCAATGACCCCAACTGTCCGAGAAACCAACCATCCAACCCCACGGGTCCGCTAAACCGCCAGATCAACGCCCTCTCCCTAGGGGAGGAACAAGGCGAAGAAGAAGTCGAAGACTGTGAACAGTACCAGCCCAAGTGGGAACCCGCAGCCATGTCCCTGGTACGTCTGGGCGAAAGAGACATGGTCCCACGGGCCCCCATCCCGGCCAATACGCAGAAATACAGCCAGTGGGTCACCATTAATAGACACCGGGCCGAAGCCCTCCGCGATACGGGAGCCAGCGTAACGGCCATCCGTTGCCATCTGGTGACCCCGGATCAAATCCTGCCCAATGTGCTATGCCCAGTACGGTCTGCGGATAACTCCGAAAGCCTGTGCCAGATGGCCCGCGTCCCCTTTGAATGGGGGGAGTGCCGGGCATGCTGAAAGTGACCGTCTGAGACGATGCCCCGGTAGACTGCCTCCTCGTGAACGTCCTCGAGAGCTCCCCCTGGGCTGCCGTTGAGCGGAGGGAGCACCTGGAAATGCTTGGCCTCCCTGAATGGGTCTGTGCGACGACCCGATCCATGGCCGCCCACGCCATCCCCTCCACTGAAGAACCCGAGTGGCCCGAACCTCCACCGCCCGTAGCCACTGAAGACACCACCCCCGAACCCGGTCCACCGGGGCCCAACGACGAAGAACCTGACCCACTCCGCGACCTCCCGGAGCTTGCCCAGTGGCGCCAAGAAGGTGGCCCCACTCAAGAACAGTTCCGCCAAGAACAAAAAACGTGTCCCTCCCTCAAGGGGATCCGACAGCAAGCCGTAGCCCAGAGCGCACGGGATGCCTCGGGGGCTCACTGGGTCTATTGGGACAATGAGCTTCTCTACAGCGAACAGAAGATTGCCGAGCTAGGGGCCAGCCGGGTGCTGGTAGTCCCCCTCCGATTCAGAGACTTCCTCCTGAACCTGGCTCATGATGTACCTCTCGCCGGGCACCTGGGGCAGGACAAAACTTACAGCCGCCTGGTGACCGATTTCTATTGGCCCAAGATGAGGAACGATGTGATCAACCACTGCCGAGCCTGCCCCACCTGCCAGGCCAGCGGGAAGAGCGGCAGAAAAATAAAAGTCCCCCCGCAACCCTTCCCGGTCGTCAACACTCCCTTTGAGCGGGTAGGGATTGACATTGTGGGGCCCCTGGAGCCCCGGACGTCGCAAGGTCACCGGTTCATACTCGTCCTGGTGGACCATGCCACCCGCTACCCCGAGGCCAACCTCGAAGCCAGCCAAGAAGACATAAAAAGGTGGTATGATCAAAACGCCTCGTCTATCGAGTTCGAGCCGGGACAACAGGTCTGGGTCATGTCCCCGGTCGAACCCTGCGCCCTCCAGGACAAATGGACGGGGCCCTTTAAAGTGGTGGAGCGCAAGGGCCCTGTCACCTACCTGGTGGACATGGAGTCCCCCAGGAACCCCCTCCGGGTCCTCCATGCCAACCAACTCAAGCCCCACTTTGTTCGCTCAGAACTTAGTCTCCTGATGGCTACCGACAGTGGGGCTGAAGAGGACTCCGAGCCCCTACCTGACCTCCTGAAGACCCTCGAAAAAGACGGCTCACAGGATATCACCGGCACTTCGTGAAAGACTACGGCAGCATTGTGGGCCCCCTCACAGAACTCACGTCGAAGAAACACCCACTGAAGGTACACTGGACAGGAGTCAGGCCGCCTTTGAGACCCTCAAGACAGCAATGTGCACCGCACCCGTGCTCCAAGCCCCCGACTACAGCCGGGAATTCATAGTACAGACCGATGCCTCCGATCACGGCGTCGGAGCAGTCCTCTCCCAAATCAATGCAGAGGGAATTGACCAGCCAGTAGCGTTCATTAGCCGACGTCTGCTGGCCCGAGAACAGCGCTGGAGCACCATTGAGCGGGAGGCCTTCGCCGTGGTGTGGGCCCTCAAGAAGCTCCGACCCTACCTCTTCGGCACCCACTTCCGGGTACAAACTGACCACCGACCTCTGCAATGGCTGATGCAGATGCGAGGAGAGAATCCGAAGCTGTTACGTTGGTCCATCTCCCTGCAAGGGATGGACTTCACTGTGGAGCATCGCCCCGGCAACGACCACGCCAATGCAGACGGCCTGTCCCGCTTCTTCCGCCTCGGCGAGGAGAATACCCAAGAAGATGGGTGACTCTCCCTGCCTTCAGCTGGGGGGGACGCGTGTTGGACCTGGCCTCGTGGCGTGGTCCCACTCCTCCCGCATGGCGGATCCCGGACTACCTCGACCCCTGTTCCCCGGCCAAGAGCGGCACCTTCTACCTTCCACGAGTGCCGCCCCTCCGGGCCGCCCCCAGCTCTCCCCCGACGGAACTCGACCTCATCTCCTCAACCCTCTCAGCTGGTCCGGACCCTTTTCCGGATCCTCGTCTCCGGCCCAGCCGCCATCTTGGACCCTCCACGACCAGGCCTCGTGGCGTCGGCCCGACCCCAGCCTCAGGCCCAGCAAAGCCCCGACATCGAGGCACCACAAACCAACCAGGGGGTAAAGAGACCACTTGACGAGTCAATGGGGGAAGAAGTTTCGATAGACCCCCCATCCGCCTGGTTTCGATCGCCCCCAGAATCCCTGGGCGCTGGCTCCACCCCCCTGCTGGGTGTCTGGACTCGCACATCCCGGACCCTCAGACCTCCAAGTGCGAGGGTCCGGACATCAAAGGGCGACCAGCCCTATAACTGGGGCAGCTCCAGAGCAGGAAGGCAGTTGTATCCTGGAGTCGAGAGACACCGAGACAAACTCATCTTCTTGCAACCATTCTTGGAGTCCTGCTGGCGCTGCTGCGGCTCATCTTCGTGAACCATCCTTGGAGTCCTGCTGGCGCTGCCGCGGATCATCTTCGTGAACCATCCTTGGAGTCCTGCTGGCGCTGCCGCGGCTCATCTTCGTGAACCATCCTTGAAGTCCTGCTGGCGCTGCCGCGGCTCATCTTCGTGAACCATCCTTGGAGTCCTGCTGGCGCTGCCGAGGCTCATCTTCGTGAACCATCCTTGGAGTCCTGCTGGCGCGGCCGCGGCTCATCTTCGTGAACCATCCTTGGAGTCCTGCTGGCGCTGCCGCGGCCCATACCAGAGAACCCTCCAGCTCAAGGATTGAGAGCTCTGCGTCAGGCATCCCTGTACCAGACCGGTACTAAGACTATCCCGCTACCCCCTTCCCACAGAGACTAAGTTTAGAGGGATCCCAGTATCCCGTTCCTTCTGTATTGTTGCAATAACCTGCCAAAGAATACCGATAAAAGTGTTAAGAACCTATCCTTGTGTGGCGTCCATCTGTAGGGGGGTGGTTGCTCGTCCGTACGATCTCAGGAGAGGGCCCTCGCCAGGAGGCCTCTCCCCCTTGCTCGGTCGACCCTCAGGTTTTCCGTCTAACACCTCTGAAATGTTTAGCAAATATATGAGCGACCCCGCCTTTTTCTCTCTGCAGTGGATGAGAAGTATTGTTGGGAGAATGCCCTGGAGTGCATGCGGTGCCAGTCCTTGGAGAGTAGGTGCGTTTCTTGCAGCAGGCCTATTACGGCCCCCGAGTTCTCCAGGAAAGAGAGAACGGCCCGTTGCTTAATAGGGTTGTTGAGCCCCTTCACATTTAAAGGGAGAACCTTCAGGGCAGCCTCAGTCATGAGAGGAGTCGAGTCAGGCTCTGCATGTGGCCAGTACAGCCGCTGCCCCCCAAGCTCTGCCCATGCCCCCGTAGCGTGACACACCAGAACCCTCCCCCACCATACTCCCCCTGCCCCCCACACGCCCCGCCACCTACCCAACACCTGACCTCCCATACCCCCCACATCCCCCTCCACCCTAACCTCAACTCAAAGTCCTCAACAAATAAGCAATGTCCCAGTCCTGCCATCCCCTGCTGCAGGGCTGTAGTGGTGTTACCTTGTGGAGCGAGCAACCGTGTCGACTCCTGTGCCCTCCCGGGCCTGGAATGCAAAGGTGCTATAGTATCCCCCTCACGATAAAATGTAATCTGTCGGTGAGGTGTCTCTAGCAACTTACTGTATAGCGTTGGCCCTCTCCTGCTGGATAGTATGAGAGTCCGGCTTCAAAGTCATAGCGGGGAGCGCCGTCGACCGACCTGCTGCCATCCTCCCCTAGCGGAGTGGTGGTAGGTCTTCGGTGACGTGGATTCCTCCATCCGCTCAATGCCCAGCAAGGCACACATGTCGTGGAGTGACCGTAACTGGTGCAAGGCCCCATTCCATTTGAAAATCAGGCGAAAGGGATGGCTCCATGAGTAAGGGATCCCTTTGTCCTGCAAGAAGTCCGTGGCCACCTTAAATGCTTTCCTTTTCTGGAGCATGATGGCCAATAGGTCTTGATATAAGGCCACGGGCCAGCCATGGAATTGAATGGGTTGCTTTTGTTGTGCCTCCTTAAGAATTCTTTCTTTAAGCGGAAAGTCTATCAGAAAAGCTAGAATGTCCGGTGGGGGGGGGGCAGGCGCGCACCTCGCCAAACCCACCCTGTGGGCCCTGTCGATTCTGATGTTAAAGTCTCCAGCCTCCCCCAGAATGTCACGAAACAAGGCCTGTAGGTAGCCTGTGATATCCGCCCCGATTCCTTAAGAGGGACCCCCAGACCCGGATGTTGTTACGACAGGAACTGTTTTCTAAGTCCTCAGCGTGTGCCTGCAGGTCCACTTGTTGCACTTTTAGGCAGATGACATCTTGCTGAAGCTGCTTTATCTCGTCGCTCCAGGCTTGATCTGTCTCTTCGATGGATGCTACTTGCTCACCGAGACCGTCCACCTCCCTCCTGATCTCTCTGACCTCCCCTGTGACCTCCTGCTTCAGCGTTTGAAAATCTTCGCAGAGGGAATTGAACAAAGTCTCCATGAAGGATTTAGTGCTGGGCATCTTGCCTTCGCTGGGTTCAGTGCCTTGCTTTGATGCCCCTGGGGAGGGCAGCCCTTTGTCCCCTTTCGGCGGGTCCTTGTTGAGCATCTCTGGGAGTGTGCGGTCACCCTTTTTCCGTTGTCCTGCTATGCCTTGCTTCTTGCTTGCGTCCGTGTTGTTCTCGCCGGTGTCACTCTTCTCAGGCGGTCGCCCCGGTAGTCTCCCACCACCCCTGACTTCCGCCCCTTTGGACTACACAGCACCTCTAGGGGGGGGGGGGTGGCTTCTTCCATTCAAACGCCTTAGGTATGGGGCTGCTCCCTCTGCTCCGGTGTGTGTCCCCGTCGTCGTGCTCTTGTCCCCCGCAACACTAGCTTGGGGCGTTCTGCGGCCAGGTACTCTTCCGCGTGGCCTTCTCCTCTTGCGTCCCGCTTCCGGGGGCACCCCGGCCCCCTTGCTGCGCTATTTTGGGTCCCCGGGTGACGCAGGCTACTGGGTGTGCGTCCCTGGACGCTTTTTGGGCAGGTCTTCTCCCCCGAGCCCGGGCACTCTCGGCTCCTCAACTTTGCCCGAGCCGCCTCAGGGCCCTCGTTACCCAGCCCCGACCTTTGTGTCTGCCTCCTATGACGCTGCAGGCATGTTGACCTAGCCCGTGCACTGTCCCCCGGTCTGCCTGTCATACCTGTAGCCAGCTGCGTGACCTGCCCGCAGTCACGGAGGTAATGCCCCTTTCAGGTTCCGTGTGTCCTCCGCTGTGTCCCCCGCCGCTTCCTTTCCTCAAGATGGCATCTGATGCCCCCCCCGGGCCGCCTCCTTTCACCGACTGGCCCTCTGGCTCCCACCCCCCCTGCAGGGTACCTGGTGATGTTATGGGGGGGTGGTGGAGTTGTCTACGACCCCGCTCAGGGGGCTGCGGATGACCACTGTGTCAGGAGAAGTCTGACTCGTGTGTGGCCGCAGGCCTCTCGGTCCCGGCCTTTATTTCCCCACTGTGGCCCGCTCACCTCTCACGGGCCTCGGGGCCTGTGGCCTCCTCTCGCCGCGACTTCTGGTGTGTCTGCGGCCTCTGGCGGGGTCCCGCAAACTGTCGGCACCTCCCCTGTCATCAATGCTGAGCCCTGTGCCCCAGGGCCTCTCCACCAGGTCTCTGTTCTACTCCTGGTCTGGATGCAGTAAGTGGGGGCTGATTCGCGGGCAGTTGCGGGTGGGGGCGCTGCACGTCTTCACCGCATCTCTCCCGCAGGGCGCTCCTCACAGCAGTATTATTGTGCCCCCAAGTCCCCCGCCCTCGATACAGCTCTGAGGGGGGAAGCTCGCATATGGGGCGGCGTACGGGAGGGTCCGGGCCATGGAGCTCTCGGGCCGATAGACTCCCGTGCCGCCATCTTGGCCGCGCTTTCGGCGCCGCTGCCCAACTGCCGCTCCCGCGCCTCGGGGCCTCCGGCCCGCCTCAGCTCTCAGTGTCTCTGTGACAGCCGACGGGGCCACGAAAGCCGCCCTCGCCTTTCCCAACGTCAGCGCCGAGCCACGGGACCTCAGGGCCCCTCTCCGCAGCCTCTCTTAAGGACTTGCCCGGGGTTCAGAGCGCCGGCGCCATTGTGCGGCCAGGAGCGGCTGCAAGTTTCGCTTGTCCGCGCTGTCCCTCTCCTGGCAGGCGCCTCTCCAGCGGTTCTGCTGCATCCGCCAACTCTCCTCACCCTCAGTGCAGCTCCATGGGGGGATAACGTACACTTACCGGCCTCTGAGAGGGTCCGGGGCGGGGGAGCTCACTGGACCTGCAACCGCTTACGCCGCCTTCTTCCCTTACTGCCACTTCATTCCTTTTTAGGGAATGGAAGAACTTGTTTCTTGTCAGGAGGTGTGCAGTAAGGTTCAAAAAGAGATACCTGAGATACATTTGGAAATGACCCCATGTGTGAAGCAGAAAATCCGACGATATACTTAGAACAAGCTCTGGAAACAGTAAAGCCAAGGATGCAGTGGGAATATCAAAGACATTGGTGTTAGTTACCGAGGTGGAAATATCAGCAGACAAGCATTTGCAATGCAATAGGTCTCGCATTAGGAAAGTTTGAGCTATTTGTATTGTAAATGACACATGTTTTATTTATGTGTTGGTTTTGAAAATAGCGAAATTAATGGCTTTGTCATTTACAATGCCAATAGTTTTAACTTTCGCAAATGTGACACCTATACCATTTGTAACGCAATATGTGTTGTATTTACATGACTTAGATGTATTGATATTACAAATAACAATGTCTTGTAATTTTTTAAATAATTAATACTTTTACAAAAGTTATTGTAATTTATAATGGCAATAGCTTAAACTTTTGTAAATAACTTTTGTGAAGATTATGTTCATTGTATTTTATTATGAAGAAAATCCAAGAACAGAAGTGAAATATTAACATCTTTTTGTGACATTTGTAATAAAGCTTGAAACATTGAGCGGACGTATTTGAACCAGTTGTTGTTGAATGATTGCACAGATTGATGCGGTGGTGTCGCTGAGTGATGTTGTGGTGGCGACGAGTGATGCTGTGGTGTTCAGTGATGCTTTGGTAGCGCATAGTGATGGTGTGGTGCCCATGAGTAATGTTGTGGTGCCCCTGAGTGATGCTGTGGTGGTGCTGAGTGATGCTGTGGTGATGCGATAGATAGATAGAGTGAGTGCGATAGATAGATTGAGGGAGGGCAATATATAGAGTGAGGGCGATACATAGATAGATAGAGTGAGGGTGATACATAGATAGATAGAGTGAGGGTGATACATAGATAGATAGATAGATAGATAGATAGATAGATAGATAGATAGATAGATAGATAGATAGATAGATAGATAGATAGATAGATAGATAGATAGATAGATAGATAGATAGATATTATTATTATTAAAGGGGTTTGTAAAGCGCCTGGTGACGCCTCCCGGCGTGTCCCCGCGCTGTGGAGAGAGAGTTTTAGGAGGGGGAGACAGAGATACAGACAACTATAGAGTGAATAGATAGGTTTTTAGCAATTTTCTGAAAGATGCCTCGTTTATTTCTTGTCTGATATTCGTGGGGAGGGTGATAGATAGATAGATAGATAGATAGATAGATAGATAGATAGATAGATAGATAGATAGATAGATAGATAGATAGATAGATAGATAGATAGATAGATAGATAGATAGATAGATAGATAGATAGATAGATAGATAGATAGAGTGAGGCCGATAGATAGATAGAATGAGGCCGATAGATAGATAGATAGAGTGAGGCCGATAAATAGAGTGAGGCCGATATATAGAGTGAGGTCGATAGATAGAGTGAGGGCGATAGATAGATAAATCGATAGATAGATAGATCGATAGATCGATAGATAGATAGATAGATAGATAGACAGACAGACAGATAGATAGATAGATAGATAGATAGATAGATAGATAGATAGATAGATAGATAGATAGATAGATAGATAGATAGATAGATAGATAGATAGATAGATAGATAGAGAGATAGATAGATAGATAGATAGATAGATAGATAGATAGATAGATAGATAGATAGATAGATAGAGTGAGGGCAATAGATAGCGTGAGGGCGATAGATAGAGTGAGGGTGATAGATAGAGTGAGGGCGGAGTTGGAGGGTGGAGTTGGAGTTGGAGGGTGGAGTTGGGGTTGGAGGGTGGAGCGTGGAGGGTGGAGTTGGAGGGTGGGGTTGGAGTTGGAGGGTGTGGTTGGAGGGTGGGGTTGGAGGGTGGAGTTGGGGTTGGAGGGTGGAGTTGGAGGGTGGAGGTGGAGGGTGGAGTTGGGGTTGGAGGGTGGAGTTGGGTTTGGAGGGTGGAGTTGGAGTTGGAGGGTGGAGTTGGAGTTGGAGGGTGGAGTTGGAAGGTGGAGTTGGAGCGTGGAGTTGGAGGGTGGAGTTGGTGTTGGAGGGTGGAGTTGGATTTGGAGGGTGGAGTTGGATTTAGAGGGTGGAGTTGGAATTGGAGGGTGGAGTTTGAGTTGGAGGGTGGAGTTGGAGGGTGGAGTTGGGGTTGGAGGGTGGAGTTGGAGTTGTAGGTTGAAGTTGGAGGGTGGAAATGGAGGGTGGAGTTGAGTGATATGGTGGTGACCCTGAGTGATGTAGTGGTGCCCCCTGAGTGATGGCCCTGAGTGATGTGGTGGTGTCACTGAGTGATGTGGTGGTGTCCCTGAGTGATGTGGTGTTGTCCCTGAGTGATGTGGTGGTGTCCTTGAGTGATGTGGCGGTGTCCTCGAGTGATGTGGTGGTGTCCTCGAGTGATGTGGTGGTGTTCAGCAGTGTGCGGCGTGCAGCAGTGTGTGGCATGCAGTAGTGTGTGGCGTGCAGCAGTGTGTGGCGTGCAGCAGTGTGTGCCGTGCAGCAGTGTGTGGCGTGCAGCAGTGTGTGGCGTGCAGCAGTGTGTGGCGTGCTGCAGTGTCCGGCATGTAGCTGTGTGTGGCGTGCAGGAGCGTGTGGCATGCAGGAGTGTGAGTTGTGTGGTAGTCTTTAGCATGCAGCAGTATCGTTGTTTATACCCAAATGTCAATAAATACATTTAAGGGGTGGAGGGGATGTGCACCCAGTAGTAGATGCTGATGAATGAGACAAAAATAAATAACTATAAGGAGAAATAATAAGCAAATTAAAGGAAACCTGTAAAAAAACGTAAAATAAAAGGACTCAACGAGCAGCCCTGGCGGTGAAGGGAACACCGTTTCACGCAGTTGTTTACATGTGTTTAGGCAAAACACTGACTCAGCAAGAGAGCACATGGTTAAGTGGGCTTCTTTGCTCTCCATGTTGGATGTAGCGGAGGGCGGTAGAAAATGTTAATGATACTGGAATCGACATATGGTTTTTGAAGGTTCACCCAAGGCCCATAAAGGAAGTACATTTAACTATGCATGTATGCTTTGTGATGGTTTTATCACAAAAGCCTAGCACACAGCTAAATGTTGTCAACATGACTTCCCTAAAAGATCGGTATTTTACTTTGAAAACAATGACACCAACGTAGATTGGCATGTAATGCTATACGTCAGTAGCTGATATACACCATAATGCCAATACCGATTGCAAAATATTAAATATATTTAACTTTAGAGGCCCCTTAACACTTCTACTTGTGATGAAAAATCTGGCGTCCGTAGTTCGGGAAGTAGAGGCCCTGGAAGGGCGTGTAGGATGAGAAACGGGAAAACACTTCACCAGCACACATGCGCAGACCACACAAAGAGCCTGCAATCAGAGAAAAGAAAGTCGCGAGCTTCATTGTGAGACTGTACTCGCGACTCCGATGACAGCGAGAGCGCGTGCGCACAAATTAAGGTAGTGACATATGCCCAGGTACGAGTTGCGTTTGGGAGTTCCCCCGCGTGCGTAGTTATCCAGTTTGGCTTTTGAGCTTGTGCGCTGTTCTCAGTAGGTGCACGAGCTGCTGTACCTGCTCTTTGGTCAGCTCAGAGCGGTGGCGAGCGCACGGGAGAGAGGGAGAAAGGAGCATGAGAGCCCAAGGCAATGGCGGCGGCAGAAGAGCGAGGGAGGCGTTTTTATATAGCACGGACTTAACCCGAAGGTGTCAGGGCACTTCACAATAGGAACAGTAGTGATACATGAAGCAAAAATTACAAGTGAGCATGTTACAAAAGCAAACGTTACGTTACATGAGGCAATAGTGACAATTGTGCAAGTATCAAAAGCAAACAAAATACAAGAGGTAGCAAACGATATGTTACTAGAGGAAACAAGCTTCTCGGCATTGCTGTGTGGGGGGTGGGTGGGTGGGCGGGGGTGTGATGAGCGAGACACGCATGCTGGAGAGGCAGGGGGTGGGATGACTGGGCAGCTGAATGCAGCGTGCACAAAGTGAAGAGCCAACAAAAGCTCTTGAAAAATATGCCAGTGGGGAGAATGCGCAATAGAGAGAGACTGTGGGATGCGTGTTGGCGTGCTGGAGAGGGAGGGGGTGTGATTTATTTATTTATTTATTTATTAATGCCATTTGTAGAGCGCGTACAATTACCCTTGGGCGTCTCGGCGCTAAAAATGCAATAATGTCTCACCATGATCAGGAAGTACAGAGATGTGGATTACTGATTGAATAACCATGTTTTCAGTTTTTTTCTGAACTGAAGAAGTGTGGAACTTGTTTTTATATGGTTAGGTAAGGTGTTCCAAAGTCTTGGAGCCGCAATTGAGAAGCGGCGATCGCCCCAAGAGACTGTTCGGCTTCGTTGAACCACTAATTGGTTAAGAGACGTGGATCTGAGAGTTCTGGTTGGGTTGTAGGGTATCAGTTGATTTTTGAGAAATCGAGGTCCTTGATCCTGTGGAGACTTATATACTGTACACAGAGATTTGAATTTGACCCTATTATGGATGGACAGCCAGTGGTAGCTTCTAAGCGTGTCCGAAATGGGTGCAAACTTGGGTTTTTTTGACAGAACGCGAGCGGCAGCATTCTGCACGGTCTGTAGTTTTTTGGTAACTCTGCTCTGAGCATTGAGCAGCAGACCGTTGCAGTAGTCTAGCGATGTAAGCACTAAAGAGGTAACTAGAGTTTTTGCTGCTGAGTCTGGTAAATAAGGTGTGATTTTTCTTACCATTCTAAGCTTGTAATTGGCGTTAGCTGCCACCTTGTTTGCGTGGGCCATAAAGTTAAGCTGGTCGTCGAAGGTAACACCTAGGTTTCTAACTTTGACCGTGGGGGTGGGAGGTGTGCCCAAGGCCGATGGCCACCAGGTTTCCGACCAGGCTGGGGAGAGATTACCAAAGATGACCACCTCCGTCTTATCGGAGTTACGTTTTAGGCAATTCCTTGCCATCCACTCGCCGATAGAAATCATCCCGCTTTGGAATCTCTCTGCCACCCATTGTCCATCGCCCTTGATAGCCAGCACCAGCTGAGTGTCGTCAGCGTATGAGGTTAGGCCCATCCCGTGTGCTTTGATGACACTAGCAAGGTCCGACACATATATATTAAATAGTGTCGGACTTAGGGATGAGCCTTGGGGTACCCCACACGGTAGCGACAGATCAGCCGACTGGAAGGGGCCCACTGTGACCGCCTGAGTTCTGTTGGCCAGAAAGGAAGCAAGTAAGTCCTTAGCCGTGAGTGTGATGCCCATCCTCTCGACACGGTCGACCAAGATCTTGTGGTCAACCGTGTCGAAAGCAGCTGACAAGTCCAGGAGAACTAGCAGAGCAGTTCCTCCCTGGTCGCGGATGACTCTTATGTCATCAGCTGCTTTGATGAGAGCGGATTCGGTACCGTGATGTTTGCGGAAACCGAACTGCGTATCATCAAGCAGATTGTTGTTTTCTATGTAAGCTGATAGCTGCTGGTTCATAGCCTTTTCTATGACCTTGGCTAAGAAAGGAAGACTTGCTATAGGGCGGTAGTTTTTTTATTCACCTTTATCTAACCCAGGCTTTTTGAGCAAAGGCTTAATCAAGGTGTTTTTAAGTGAGTCAGGGTAAGATCCAGAAGCCAGAATTGTATTACAAACCAAGGTTATAATGGGGATGTTTGTCTCTGGTACAGTGGCTAGTACGGAGGTTGGGCATGGATCCAGGGCAGAACCAGCTTTAATCGTGGTTACTATGCCCTTAATTTGGTCAGTGGTAAGGGGGCTAAAACAGGTCAAGGTGGTTTTGGAACTGGCCATGGGAGTAGTAGCACTGCTACTGGCCTGATCTAAGTTGAAGGCTTGATAGATGTCATTAACCTTTGCAAAAAAGAACTCCGATAAAGCATCACATAGTGCTTGCGATGGAGGAGGGTTAAGGTCCGGGGCATTGCCCGCAAGGGTTTTGGCAATGTGATATAGCTCTTTGCTGGAATTTTTAGCCGTTTCTATATGACGTGTGAAGAAATCTTTTTTTGCTGCTATTATCATAGCTTTATAAGTGGCCAGGGCTTTCTTATATTTTTCCTTGTTTTCACTTTCATAAGTTCTTCGCCAGTGTCTTTCCAAGTTCCTGGTTAACTGTTTTTGGGTTTTGAGTTCTGCCGTGTACCACGGAGCTTTAGGCATATTTCTATTTTTAGATATTGATTTGGTGGGTGCCAACTGAGTCGTGGCATCACCCAGCCACTTTTGGAATTGGTTGGTTGCGGTGGTGGGGTCAATGGAGAATTCCGGCATTGTGGTATTGAGAAGCAGCGTGAGGTCATTAGGATTAATGTCCTTCCATGCTTTGAACGTGTTCTTATGAGCAGGGGTAGCTTTTATTCTCTGTGAACCTTTGATGGTGAGTCTGCTAAAAATAACCGAATGGTCTGTCCAGGTCATGGGGAGAACTGAAGTGACATTATACCGTTTACACCAGGGTGCTAGGCTCTCTCTTACACATGGAAAGATGGGAGCACAATGTGCTTGTTAAAATACCCCTCACACTCTAAAAAACCAAGTAGAGTCATGCTTCATCATAGGGGTCTTCCCGCCCCTATAACGGGACGGGGCGTGCTACGACCAGACGGAATACGCGGGAGCACTAAGATGTGACAGAGGCTATGTGTAGGTGTATAGGAGTCAGTGAAAGTGTAGGGACCTAACACTAGTGAGTGTGCAAAAAGTGAAAAAAATGGAAAAGATTTAAAAATTCCCTGGCTAGTAGAAAAAAACACATTTATTAACTTCTCCAGCTGGGAACATTAAGAAGGGGTTGTGTGGTAGAGCAATAGCTACTACCTTGTCGACATGTTTCGTAAGCAGTCCCCTACTGCTTACTCATCAGGACCAAAAGAACAGTCCCTACTGTTATTTACTCAGTTTCTAACAGGTAATGCCTACTGTCCTATAAACACCCAACAAAAATAAGTTGGATGTTTAGGCCTCAGGGCATGAGTTGGCCCACGTGAGGCAGAAAAAATCGACCTATTATGGTCTCTGTAAGAAAAAGGAAGAGAAAAACCAACATAAATTTATGCACGGACATTGTTTTCTGAGTGGGAAAGAAAACAAACAAACAAACAGGTTTTTTCTTGTAGGGGACCACAATTTCAAATGTTTAAAAGCGGTTCTACTTTCATACA
The DNA here is from genome assembly GCF_964263255.1 of Lissotriton vulgaris. Classification (NCBI taxonomy): domain Eukaryota; kingdom Metazoa; phylum Chordata; class Amphibia; order Caudata; family Salamandridae; genus Lissotriton; species Lissotriton vulgaris. The sequence continues at coordinate 1,163,713,697 of NC_141687.1, read as the reverse complement.
TGAAAATCAGCATGTAGTCATGTGTCTCTTAGTATCACTGCCCTATGTGGGAGATATCAATGGTACCGTTTTGTCGGGACCTTTGTCATAATTTCACACACACACACTAACAATCGTGACTCAATGCACTAACAACACACTAACAAAAGAGGGGAGGGGGACCTCCTTGTAAAAAGTTTCAGAGTTGGTGACATACTTATCTCAGCAGTTATCATGCCCCATGAGGTTTGCAGGCGAGGGGTAATCTGCGCAGTTTTACTGAGAAAGACAAAGGTTCATTTCAGGTGTTCGTTTCTAAAAAAGCGCAGCGAGATATTAGTGCGTTTGTCTACCCCCACGACCTGTTTATTAAAGACTCAAGGTCGGAGTCTATTACTTACGTCTCTGCTAGCAAAAGGAAAGCATTGTTCCTACCCCCGTGCACCTCCGAGGATTGCTGGGCTCAAGTGGCATGATGTTTTTGAAAGCCGTTATGCTTCCGCGTTCATTCCGCGCTGGGTGCCGCCCCCTTTGTTTTGCGCTAGAGCGTCAACCCGTTAAGATGGCGACCTATTTTTGGCACAGCGGAGGCGCAAAGAATGCGGAAGTCTTTTTTCTTGTCTATTAAATAGGATCCAAGTAAAGCAATGATATTGTAAACCCTTCGAGACCTGATTGCTTATAAATTCAAATTTGGTCAAGTAATTTAGGATGATTTAAAAGGTTTCTTTTTAATATAAGTACAGCCTCGTGATGGTTAGTAATAGCGATAAGGAAAGGAGGGGTTTCTGGGGTTGATATTTGTTACCGCAGTGGATCTGCGCTTTTTTAGAAACGAACGCTGAGATAAGTATGTCGCCAACTCTGAAACTTTTTACAAGGAGGTCCCCCTCCCCTCTTTTGTTAGTGTGTTGTTAGTGCATTGAGTCACGATTGTTAGTGTGTGTGTGTGAAATTATGACAAAGGTCCCGACAAAACGGTACCATTGGTATCTCCCACATAGGGCAGTGATACTAAGAGACACATGACTACATGCTGATTTTCATGTATGAAAGTAGAACCGCTTTTAAACATTTGAAATTGTGGTCCCCTACAAGAAAAAACCTGTTTGTTTGTTTGTTTTCTTTCCCACTCAGAAAACAATGTCCGTGCATAAATTTATGTTGGTTTTTCTCTTCCTTTTTCTTACAGAGACCATAATAGGTCGATTTTTTCTGCCTCACGTGGGCCAACTCATGCCCTGAGGCCTAAACATCCAACTTATTTTTGTTGGGTGTTTATAGGACAGTAGGCATTACCTGTTAGAAACTGAGTAAATAACAGTAGGGACTGTTCTTTTGGTCCTGATGAGTAAGCAGTAGGGGACTGCTTACGAAACATGTCGACAAGGTAGTAGCTATTGCTCTACCACACAACCCCTTCTTAATGTTCCCAGCTGGAGAAGTTAATAAATGTGTTTTTTTCTACTAGCCAGGGAATTTTTAAATCTTTTCCATTTTTTTCACTTTTTGCACACTCACTAGTGTTAGGTCCCTACACTTTCACTGACTCCTATACACCTACACATAGCCTCTGTCACATCTTAGTGCTCCCGCGTATTCCGTCTGGTCGTAGCACGCCCCGTCCCGTTATAGGGGCGGGAAGACCCCTATGATGAAGCATGACTCTACTTGGTTTTTTAGAGTGTGAGGGGTATTTTAACAAGCACATTGTGCTCCCATCTTTCCATGTGTAAGAGAGAGCCTAGCACCCTGGTGTAAACGGTAAAAAGTATATATACAAAAAAATATCACTTATTCACTTTTTTGATAGAATCTCTGTGGTTATAAAAGCTTACTTTGGAGGGTGATTCTATCAGTACCTCTACGCTTCTCCCTTTTGGTTTGGAGAACTGAAGTGATACACAGTCCTTCCACATTCATAAAAATTCCATCTAGCGTATGGCCTGCCTGGTGGGTGGGAGTTGTAACCAGTTGTCTAAGGCCCATTATATCTAAGTCAGATACAAGGGTTGTGGTATCCCTATCACTGAGAAGCTCTAAATAGAAATTAAAATCTCCCATAATTGTAGTAGAGTCTTCTGATGCTATAGACTCAGTGATGTTACTGAGATTAGCGAGAAACGCGGATCTTGTCCCCGGGGGTCTATAGATCAATGTTCCCTTGAAATTATAGGTGGGGGACAACTTTATATCAAAAAGCATGGCTTCGCATGTGTTGATAGGGATAGGCGAGCAGCGGACTTTGAAATGGTCTCTCACTATAATGGCTATCCCTCCACCTTTTCCTATGGGCCTGTCCTGTCGGTAGGCAGTATAACCTGGGGGGACTGCTGTGACATAGTCAGGGGCAGATGCCTGGTCGGACCATGTCTCTGTAATATAGAGCACATCTAGATTAGAATCACTGATGAGGTCAGCTATGTCCTGGCAATGTTTGCCCAGGGAGCGCGCATTGATAAGTGCCATGGAGACATACGTGTCAGCCTTGGAAGTAGAAGATTTGGCATCCATGATTGGGTTGGCAGTCACTGATGGGACATTGCAATGTGAGCAGTGTATAGGCGGTGCAGACTGTATAAAGGATACATCTAGTTTAGTGCACAGCGAGGCGTAAGATGGACAAAACTCCAAAAGTGCGTTGCGGGTAGAAGAAAGGCGAGGGGCAGGGGTTATAGCCCTGGGCCCGGTCCCGGCGTGGATGGGCGCCTCCGGCGCGCCCGCTGCGCCCGCCCGCTGCGCGGACGGGCGATGGTGTTGTTTTGCGATGAGCGAGACACGCACGCTGGAGAGGCAGGGGGTGGGATGACTGGGCAGCTGAATGCAGCGTGCAAAAAGTGAAGAGCCAACAAAAGCTCTTGAAAAATATGCCCGTGGGGAGAATGCGCAATGTGAGAGATGCTGTGGGATGCGTGTTGGCGTGCTGGAGAGGGAGGGGGTGTGATGAGCGAGAGGTGCGCGCTGGAGAGGGAGGGGGTGGGAGGACTGGGCAGCTGAGCGCAGCGTGCACAAAGTAAAGAGCCAATGAAAGCTCTCGAAAAATATGCCAGTGGGGAGAATGCGCAATGGGAGAGAGGCTGTGGGTTGCGTGTTGGCGTGCCGGAGAGGGAGGGGGTGTGATGAGCGAGAGGCACGCGTGGGAGAGGGAGGGGGTGGGAGGACTGGGCAGCTGAATGCAGCGTGCACAAAGTGAAGAGCCAATGAAAGCTCTTGAAAAATATGCCCGTGGGGAGAATGCGCGTGATTGTGTTCACATGAACTGTACTAAATCCGCAATGGTTCAAGGGCTTGTTTTGCCTACTATACTCTCGTCTATTTATCCCTGCGGGATAGAATAGTCGAGACCTAAAAAACAAGCATCTTTCATATGAGATGTTTGGGTCACAACTCTTCTTGAGGAAATTGGGTGCTCATCCGTTTTAATAATATCGCATCACCATATCAAGCCAGATTAATGTCGGAAGCAAACGTTCTCTTATAAATTTCAAATGGAAATGATTTTTACGGGAATCTTGACATGTGACCACCAGACTGATGCCTTCTGGTTAGTGATAAAAGCAGGTTAATAGGATTAAGGAGACATCACTAAAAAAAAAACACACTTACCCACCCTGCCTACTCATTCCCTGTTTGATGGACTCTTTTAGATGCTTACTCAATTTGTCAACCCATTCAATTTGTTCTCCTGGTATGTGCCAATGACCTGACCACATCCAGAGCCACAGCTGCCAATTAGCACTGTCTATCAGCTTCTGAACTCCACAAGTCTAGAACCCCATGTGGGCGCACATTTATCCATCTAGCTAAAGATTTAAAGGAAATGATTGAATATGAAGAATAATTGTAGCTAATAGTTTTGTGGAGACCGTTTCTAATTGTCTGATATTAGCAGCTACTTCTCGTGCTCTGGCTGAATATCAGCGGCAGTAGTTTGCTTGCGTGAATCGCGGCAGCCTATCTGTGTGATCCTCTGCACAATAGTGTTTAACACAGATAAAAGACCCTGGCTGTGCTATTTTCAAATTATTCACCACATTAAACATGTCGCTCAAATGGCGAATGTGGCCCTTGCACAGGCCTTTTTTTCTGCACAGATCTAAGGCACCCAAAGGAAAGCTAGTCAGGCAGAGACAAACACTCCCTCCTATTCTGATCTGTAGTGCATTAAATTGTAAGCCATGCTTTATAACTGGTGTTTAAGCCGCTTACGCTGCCAAAAATACCTGGTGATTAACATGAATTTGAAATTATAATATCAGAAGTTTCTGCTGATAGTCGGTAATGTGAGGGTGTCAAGCAAAGCTGATCTGCGCATCTAAAATAACTCTGGCGCGTGAATGCAGATCTCTCCTTATCGGAAGCTAGAGTGACGAATTAAACCGGTATAATATGCTTATCAAGTGCAGAAGAACAAAACTAGTGAATTTTGGTTATTGCTGGCCGTGGGTCTCGAAAAGTGAAATCTAATCAGGTGTCCGGGATGACAAGCAAGTATGCAAACAAGCTCTGCTGACATTCATCATATGCAAATTTTGCTCATGCATATTCAGAGCAGGTATCCGGCAGGCCTGACCGGATTTTACAATTTGTGTATTGACGAGCACCGCCCTATTTTTGGATGCAATTAATATGCATGTCCACAGGGGAAGGCTTCCATTTCACTTGTATTGCATGGCACTGCAGTATTTCAGGAGCCAGGCCCACCAGCACAGGTAAGAGCGGTGGGCTGGGGTGGGGCGGGGAGTCGACAGACGACAGGACAGATAAAATTAAATAAGAACCGCTTACCTTGGGCTGGCAGCATCGCTGAGTTGACGTAAGTGGTTTTATTTGTTAAACATTTTATTTGACCTATCTGTTCTCTGTTGACTCCCTTTCACCCCGCCCTATCCCACCACTCTTACCTGTGGCGGCCGCGCCTGAGTGACCTCTGAGGTGCAGTATTCATGTTATGAGATGCAGCGCTTAGCAATGTGGTGAGTGAAGCGGAGTAAGAGATAGACGCGCATGGATTGTTTCAACCCAGATGTTAGGGTGACCAACCATCTGTAAATTTCGCAGACCGTCTGTCATTTTGGTGTGATGTCCATTTTCCGTAATCATTCCTTTTACAGACGCCTGTTGTCCGTAATTTGTACATTATTACAGCGTTACCTGTGAGAAGCCCCAAGAGAATAAAAGGTCTCTGGGGCAGCTCGCACTTCTCTGTTGAACTCCAGAGGCTGCAGCAGCCTCTCCCTGAGCTCTCACAGACTGTGGGTAGGCTCATTGTCATTCCGACTGAGGCTGATTATCCCCTTTCGAATGAAAATGAGCCCGCCCGCTGCCTAACTTTAGCATATCATGTGCCAGGGAGATCTAGGTAGTGATTTCAGAGGGCTGGAGAAGTTATGGGGCAGGAGCGGTGATTAGGAATGAGCAGGAGTGGTAACCGTGCAGGAGCAGTGAACGGACAGGAGCCGTGAACGGATAGGAGCAGTGAACGGGGCAGGGAAGTGATGGGAAAGGAGAAGTGATGGGGCAGGAGCGGTGATTAGGAATGAGCAGGAGTGGTAACCGTGCAGGAGCAGTGAACGGACAGGAGCCGTGAACGGATAGGAGCAGTGAACGGGGCAGGGAAGTGATGGGACAGGAGAAGTGATGGGGCAGGAGCGGTGATCAGGAATGAGCAGGAGTGCTGACCGGACGGAGCAGTGAACGGACGGGAGCGGTGAATGGGCAGGAGCGGTGACGGGGCAGGAGCGGTGACTGGGCAGGAAAAGTGGCGGGAAAGGAGAGGTGACGGGGCAGGAGAGGTGATGGGCAGGAGAGGTGACCGGACAGGTGACGTGGCGGGGCAGGAGAAGTGACGGGGCAGGGGAAGTGACAGGGCAGAAGAGGTGACGGGCAGGAGAAGCAACGGGACAGGAGAGGCAACGGGGCAGGAGAGGCGACGGGGCAGGAAAGGCGACAGAGAAGGAAAGGTGAAAGAGAAGGAGAGGTGACTTGGATGAAGAGGTGATGGGGCAGGAGAAGTGACGGGCAGGAGGAGTGACAGGCAGCAGAAGTGACGGACAGGAGAGGTGATGGGGCAGGAGAGGTGATTAGGCATGAGTAGGAGAAGTGACTGGGCAGGAGCTGTGAACGGACAGAAGCAGTGAACGGACAGGAGTGGTGAACGGGGCAGCAGAAGCGACGGGGCAGCAGAAGTGACGGGGAAGCAGAAGGGACGAGGCAGGAGCGGTGATGGAGCATGAGCAGGTGTACTGACTGAACAGGGGCAATCAAAGGGCAGGAGCAGTGAGCGGGCAGGAGAAGTGATGGGGCAGGAGACATGACGAGGCAGGAGGCCCCCCTTAAAAAAACTGCCGGTGCTCAGCACCGGTGAGACACGGCCCACTTAAAGCCCTACTTACAGAAATACCACTCGCTGTGATGACCACAGAGTTACTCAGGTTCTCTGAGGAAGGCCATGGTATGAGGAACTACAAGGATCATATGGAGGTCCAAAATTCCAGTTTAACCATGGTAGTTCGAGGACACATCTGTGGTCTAAACATAAGTAATATATAAGTACCCCCCAGTATCCAGGGAGTGTTTAAAATTCAGGTATGAAGCTGCTTCCATATCACACAGAGAAGGTGTTAGGGCTGAAACTAAAACCAAGACAATCACTGAAGTCAATTTAACTAGCATAGAATGCTTTTAAATGCACTGTTGACACCACGATTACCTGCAGTTCTTCCTGTACGAGTGCCTGACCCATTCCCATCTCAAAAGGCTGGTTACCTATTGTTTTCGTACCCCACTCTTCACAGACAGCAGTAACATGTGATAGTAGGAGCATTCAGCATAGCCCTCACTCAGCTCTCAGAAGAGCAGACAACACACTTGAGAATGAAAAGTGAGACACCAATTAACGAAAGTGAAATCACTTGCCCTTTATGCCTCAATGAGATCACAGGGTTAACTCTGTCTTCCACCCATCGCCCCATCAGGGACCTCCTATCTGCTGTTAAGTGAAAGAGGACAAGTATTGGAAATGACAGAAAGTAAAGGGGCCTCTAAGAGCCCAACTTACTTTATGCCCATGCCTCCATTGCCCAAAACACAAGGGCTGTGCCAGGGCTTGCAAAGGAAAGCTCCTGACTGCCCTCAACTGATGCCGAAAGCCTTGACATGCACCCGTAGATGAGGCAGGCTGTCCAGACATCATAACTATTTATCTAGAATTGCTTCACTATTGAATTACTACAAAAAAATAATAATAACTTAAAGTACAGCAACACTTGAAAGTCTGAGTTTATTAAATACAACATACATCTATATACATTACATTGCTTATACATATATACCTTCCATGTACTTATGTATCATTTTATATTTATTACTTTGCTTCTAACTCAGCATCTCCAATGCACACCCTATATCTCTCCCTATACCTGCCTCAATATATCAGCTACCTCCACTCTATGATTCATCCCAAACCCCATACTTTCATGCCAAGTTTGGTGTAATTCTTTAATTTTGTTGTTTTTATCTCTGTCAACAGCTTCATGTAAGAATTAAAATGAGAAACATCATCGAGGTATAGCCCTCAGCATTCTATGTCTTGCAAACCGCTCCCCCGCTGCTGCTCCTCATAACCTAGATGTACCATCTCGGTCCTCATGCTCACCTTGTTCGAGTGACGGTTTCTCATGCATTGTTGGTTTTGTCTTCATTTGTAACTATTTTCTCTTGGTAATTTTCGTACCCACATTGAAAGTACTGCTCTGCAGTATTTCTTATCCCTCTCGTATTTTTTTGTTGCTGTGCATTTTTGGTAATTTTGTCTCCGGCGCCGTTTCCCACCTTCTACCCTCCCACCTCCCAGCCAGCCCCTCCCACCTCCCAGGGCTAATTATGGAGGCCACTGCGCGGCAATCTGCCAGCACACCAATGGCGTGCCAGGGGCAAGCCGGTCTGCGTCCATCTGGCATGGACAGCGCTCAGCACCAGGAACCCAGGCCCTCTGCAGACCCACAGGTACTCTGTCATAGATCTCAGGGCCCTGGAATACGGCTGAAACAACAACTGCTGCCTCGTATTGCCTCACTCCACAGTGGTACCTTTCACCTGCAGCCACTGCCGGTTCACCTCCACCCAAGCTCCAACCGTCATCGCAGCAACCAGCCCCGCACCAGCTCCAGTGGCCGAGACCTCAGCTGCCTCCTGATCAATGCCATGTCACCCTGCAAACATGCTGCCAAAGTCTGAGACGCCATCTCAACCCTCGCCCCGACATGACCTTCATCACAGAGACCAGGCTCATCCTCATTTCTGTCCCAGACATCGCCACAGCAACACCCATCTGCTACAAGATGAAACACAGTGACTGTGCAAACCGGCAAAGGGCGACTTTACCATCATACACAAAGAATCAATCACTTGCACCACAACCAATGACAAGACCACGCTGATCATAGAACACATGAACTTCCAGTTCTGCACCAATGACAAAACCACCATCAAAGGCCTAGAGACCCCCAGAGCCACAAACTGGTCTTAGCGATGCCATCGCTGTATTCAACACTGTGCTCGCCTTTGAATCCGAACACTTTGTATTCCATGGAGACCTCAACTTCCACCTGGACGACCCCACCAACACTAACTCCACCGACCTCCTGGAACGATTGGACAAGAACGGCCTTAAGTAGCTAATCACAGACCCTACACACAAAGCAGGACCCATGCTGGACCCCCTTCTTCATGTTCAGCAACACAATCAAGTACAGCCACACCACAGAACTCACCTGGTCGGACCATTCCTTCATACACTTCACTATTGCCGACCTCCCGGCACCACCCCAGCCGCCACAGAGCCCCCTTCTGCAGCTGGACCAAGGTCACTTGGCAGCAATAGATTGACGCCTCCAGCATCGTCCAGCCCATCGTTACCATTAACCTGAATTAGAAGTAGAGAACTTCAACCTAGTCGCTCCCATCAAACCGGCCAGAATGCACAGATCCACCAACCGAGCCAGTTGGTTCACCCGTGGACATAGCATGTGTAAACGCAGATGCAAACAACTGGAAAGAAAGTGTTGAACCAAGCAGGAACAACACTGACTGAGCCACCTTCAAGTTGGGCCTCAACAACTCCCACCACCAGCTCAAAGCCGTGAAAAAGGAGGCACTGGCACACCGGATAGAGACCAGCGCCAAACAAACCAACGTCAGAGAGCTCACCTGCCCATCAGCCACTGAATACTCAATTCCTTCCTCACAGGAACTCTGCGACACCCTTGCCATCCACTTCCACAAGAAGATATCGACAATCTACAGAAACTACGATCCCCAACCCACCGACCTCCTAAACATTCCATCCACTACTGCCACCGACTACCCGCTCAACATATGGGAACAGCTCAGCGTACTGTACACAAACACTCTGATGAACTCCATTCACTCTGGAGCACCCACCAACCTATGCCCCCACTGCCTTTTCATCCTTGGAAGAGATGAGATCAGCTGCCAGCTCACCACCATCCTAAACACCTCTATCGCCACAGCTACCTTCCTCGATGCCTGGAATCATGCAGAAGTCAGACTACTCCTGAAGAAACCCTCTGTAGACCCCAGCGAGCTCCAGAACTACCATTCCATCTCACTACGCCTGATTCCAACGAAAGTCTTGGAGAAGGCCATCAACCTCTAACTCACCGAAAACCTGGAGAGACCTGCTGGACTCTTCCCAATCGGCATTCAGAGCCAACCACAGCACTGAGACAGCCCTGATTGTCACAACAGATGAAATCTGCACCCTACTCAACAGAGTAGAATCAGCAGCCCTGACCCCATTCAACCTCACTGCAGCCTTCGACACCATCTCCCACCATACACTCACCGATCAACTGCACCAGATAGAAATCCCAGGCGAGGCACTGAAATGGATGGCGTTCTTTCTCACGGGGCGCACCTAGAGAATCAGTCTCCTTCCCTTCACCTCTCAACCAGAGGTCACCATATGTGGAGTCCCTCAATGCTCATCCCTCAGTCTAACCCTCTTCAACTAACACTACTCACGGATATCGTCAGTACCCACAACATCAACATCGTCTCCTACGCCGATGACACCCAGCTCATCTTCTTGCTCTCAGTGGACCCCACCACGACAAAGACCAACTTCCTCAACTGTATAAAGAATGTCTCAGCCTGGATGAAGAACAACTGCCTGAAGCTAAACATGGACAAAACTGAAGTACTGATCTTCTGCAGATACACCTCCCTCTGGAATGACTCCTGGTGGCCATCCGTTCTCGGACTCACTCCCATTCTGAAAGAACACACCCTCAACCTCAGCATCATCCTGGACAGCGAACTCTCCATGAAACGTCAAGTCAACTCTGTCTCCTCAGCCTGCTTCCACACTTTCCGTATGCTCCGCAAAGTGTTCAAGTTGCTCCCCATCAGCACCAGGAACACTGTGACGCAGGCTCTCATCATCAGCCGGCTGGACTACATCAACACACTCTATGCAGGCACCACCACCAAACTCGTGAGGAGACTCTAGACGATCCAGATCACAGCAGCCTTACTGATCCTCTACCAGACAAAGAGAACCTACATCACCAGGCACCAGAAAGACCTCCACTGGCTCCCTATCCAGAAAAGATGCCAATTCAAGCTCTTGACCACGCCTACACAGCCAGTCCCCGACCAAGGACCCACCTACATGAACCATCGCCTGAACTTCCGCCTACCTCCAAAGAAACCTCCACTTTGCTCACCTCGCCCTAACATTGGAGGACGCTCCTTCTCCCTCCTTGTCTCCAAGTCCCAGAATACCCTTCTCCTCCGCCTCCACACTTCACCCTTGCTGACCCATTTCAGGAAGGGACTCAAGGCTTGCTCTTCAACCGACGCCGCAGCCCAGCACCTGGATACGGTCTTGGATGACAAGAAGCACTTTATAAGTAGCATATGATTGAATGATTGATTTTTACCCTCCTCCCCATTCATTTTGTCCTTAGTTGATGGACAAACATGAAATGTGCCATGCCAAACCCAAATGGATATAGGTTTTTCTTTTTAAAATTAAAAACTCACGAGAGCTGGGGGAAGGAGATTCGCGGGCAACCAAGATGGCCGCGTGAGCTCGGAGCTCCGAAGACCCTCCGTATTGATCCTGCTACCTCTCCTGTCCCACAGTAGTGGGAATCTGTTGCGGTGCTGTTGCTGAGGCGGGGCCCGTTCTCCGATTGAAGATCCGGGTTTCCTGCGCTGAGTTACACCGTGGTGAAGATTGGCGACGACGACGCCATAACAGTCTGGCATTACGAGGGGGACGGTAGTGCTTCCACACGGTGGCAGCTCGAGAGGGTTGGAGCTGCCCCGTTCTGCGTTGGAGGCCAGATCAGATTGTCCAGCGGCCTGACGTTCTGATGAGACGGTGGAGGTGATTATTGATTTCTGCCATCTGGAAGTGGTAGTGCCGGTTGGACCTCTCTCTGGGCTGTGCTACCCCCGTCGCCCACCATGGCGGGCAGAGGTGACCCGGACAAAGGGAAGCCCCCGAGAGTCAGCAGGAAACCTTCCCTCTCACAGACCACCATCTCTGAACGTTTCTCCCTCCCAAAGGGATCGCCTGGTGCTTAAGGCCGTACTAAAGACTCGCAGCGAGATGTGTCTCCGGACGATGCTGAACCCACCCTCCGGGATGTTATGGGGGCCATAGCGGGCATCAAGGCCGAAATGCACAAGCAGCACGAAGTGTTGTCGCACAAGGTCGACACGTTGGCGATTGAAGTCAACCTCATCAGGGCCGACCTCGGAAAGACGAACGACAGAGTCAAGTCGCTCGACATTAAGACGTCCAGTTTGACTACCGATATGTCTGACGTGCAATCGGAGGTTCGGGACCTGAAAGCCGCTAACAAGCTGCTTGCCCGCAGGCTCGATGATTTTGAAGGACGGGCAAGGCGCCAGAACGTCCGCATTATCGGTGTGCCGGAGGGCGCCGAGGAAGACGCTGCCGATCTCTTTGTTGAGAACTTGGTGTTGAAGCACTTGGCTCCCGGTGGACTGAGCAAGTTCTTTTCGGTGGAGCGAGCGCATAGACTACCCGGTGGCCAAAAGAAACTGGGAGCATCTCCGCGCCCCATCATTGCCAGACTTTTCAATTACAGGGACCGAGATGCGATCCTGCAGGCATCGAGAAGAGGTGGTCCGTTGAAATTCCAGAATGCCGAGGTGAACTTTTTCCCCGACTTCACTCAAGCGGTTCAGAAACGCCGGCAAAGTTTTATGGGCGTCAAGCGTAGGTTGAGGGAGATGGGGATGAAGTACTCTATGCTATTCCTGGCAAAGCTTCGAATAGAACATGGCGCCCGGGTGGTGTTCTTTGACTTGCCGGAGGCTGCTGGGGACTGGCTGGACACTTTGCCTCAACGTCGGACTGCCCCTGAGGATCAGTCAGAGGAGGCGTCGGTGGTCCTGATCTTCAGGAATGAATAATGTTTCTTCGGACTTCTTTCGGTGGAAGGCCCTGCAAGTGCAATCAGTCACGGACTAATGTTTTTCTTTTTCTTTTTAATGCTGCTTTTCAACTTTGGAGGATAACGGGGGGTGATAGGATGTCTCCTTTCTCCTCTGGGGGCTTTCCGTAGATTAGTTTTTGGGGGCGACAGGCACACTGCTGGTTGGGGGGGCTTCTTAGTCTAATGCAGGGGTGCAGGGTGGGGGGTGGTTAGTTTGAGTGTTTTCCTTATGTTTCTCCTTTTTCTTTTCTCTTGTCTACTATGTTGCGGTAGCTGTTTTCTGGGGGTGGTGGTTGGGGCGGTGCTTCTTTGATGATGGGGGATAAGACATTAAATGTATTGAGTTGGAATGTGAACGGGCTGGGGGATCTCATTAAACGTGGGGTTGTACTGCAGATGTTTAAACGGTGTGTACCCGATGTAATTTTATTACAGGAGACGCATCTCATTGGCAATATGTGCCGCGCACTCAATAGGAAAGGGTTTAAGATGGTGGCTCACTCCGGGTTCTCTTCGGGGTCCCCAGGGGTTGGGATCATGGTGCGCATGTCTCTCCCATTGGAGGTGGAGACTAGGGTGATTGATGACAGAGGCCGCTATGTTGCCGTTGTGGGTAGATGGGAGGGGCGTACCCTGGTTTTGGTTTCTGTTTATGTCCCCCCCGGCCTGCAGACGACTACCTTCCAGGATCTCGGGCGCCATTTTGGGCCTGCCGGAGGGATTGCTCATTCTTGGTGGGGATTTTAATGCAGTGGTGTCGGGGACCCTTGACCGTTTTCCATCCAGAGATCTTCGTGGTGCTCAATCATGGCTCCCAAATTTCCTGAGCACTATGGGTCTTATTGATTGCTGGCGGCTTCTCCATCCCGCCCAGCGGCAGTACTCTTTTCACTCGGGCGCGCACGGAAGCCTCTCCAGGATTGACTATATCTTGACTCCGGCGGTCCAGGCATCGACCGTTCCGGAGCCCGTCTGATGGCCAGAGCCATATCGGACCACTCCCCGGTCTGGGTGTCATTTGACTTTGGTATTGTGGCAACCTCTAGACTGGTACCGGTCAATCCTTGGTACTTTCGCAACCCCAAAACTCGTGACCTCCTAGCTAAAGCTATCGACCTGTATTTCTCTGTAAATACGGGCTCGGTATCGTTGGCCTTATCTCTGTGGGAGGCCTTCAAAACTGTCCTGAGAGGAGAAGCCTTCTCCTTAATAGCCGAGGTGCGCAGACGCAGGGATGAGGAAATGGTGCGGTTGGAGTTGGAAATTGAGGACCTTGATTCTCAACTGGAAACAGACCCGACACCCGAATTGCTGCATGCCCTCTCCTTAAAGCAGTCGGAGTATCGAGCCACTGCCACTGATGCTGCTTAGGCGATGGGCAAGGAACAGCAAGGGAGGATCTATGATGCAGGGGACAAGGCGGGCAAGCTCCTTGCCTGGTTGGATAGGAGGGAGATGGCTTCCCGTGTGGTGCCCGAGTTTCTGGGTGAGGATGGGGTGGTTGTTACTGACCCCAGCGCTATTGTTTCGGCTTTTGCCGACTATTTCGAGACGGTTTACACCTCGGTCTCCACCTTGACTGAGTCGGACTCGGCCTCTTTTCTGGAGGGAGTTGACCTCCCTTGCCTGTCGGACACCGAGCGTGACGAAATGGACAGGGACATTACGGCTGATGAGGTGGCGCTCGCGATACGATCTTTGCGCTCTGGCAAGGCTCCCGGTCCCAACGGTCTCCCGGTGGAACTCTACAAGATTAAGGCAGACACAGTCGCAGTGCCCCTGCGGCGTATGTTTTTAGAGGCTCGTGAGGCTGGTGAGCTTCCGCTGGACCAGCGATTGGCCACCATTGTGGTTATTCGTAAGGAGGGGAAGCCCAGGGACCTTTGTAGATCGTACCGCCCGATCTCCCTGCTGAATGCCGAACCCAAGATTCTGGCTAAGTTACTGGCTAACCGGCTGGTGGGTGTGATCGCCGACTTGGTCCATCCGGACCAGTCGGGCTTTATACCTCACCGCAACACCGCTCTTAATCTTCGGAGGCTTCACGCTGTCATGGCGCGGGTGCACAAACTCTGCGAGCCGACCGTCCTGGCTTCACTGGACGCGACGATGGCGTTTGATTCCCTCGAATGGAATTATCTTTGGGCGGTGTTGTCCAAGTTTGGGTTTGGCCCCGACTTTATTGGTTGGGTCAGGCTTCTCTATGCCTCCCCGTTGGCCAATGTAACGGTCAACGGCCGGGTGTCGGCTTCATTTGCCTTGCGCAGGGGTACTAGACAGGTGTTGGACAGGCCTCGTGCACGGGCTGCTCCCTCCCCGCATGAAAGGGTCCGAGCACCGGCTCTCCCGGTACCACCAGAAGAACCATCCCGGCAACCCCCCAGAAGCAACCCGCACCCCGTCCCCCACGGGACGCCGGCTCCCGAACATCCCAGCATCGGCTGACCCGGGCCTCCGTCAGCACCATTGCCCGGCCCAGCCGCCATCTTGGACACTGCACCACGAGGCAGCGTGGCCTCAGCTCGACCCCAACCCTGGGCCTGGCCAGGCCCCGACATCGAGGCACCACCATCCACCCAGGAGGTGAACGGACCACTTGGCAGGTCAATGGGAGAGAGGAGTGTTGATGGCTCTCCCCCGCCAGGTGCCGATCGCCCCCAGCCTCCCCGGGCGCTGGCTCCACCCCCCTGCTGGGTGTCTGGACTCCCTCATCCCGGACCTCCAAGAGCGAGGGTCCGGACATCAAAGGAGGCCAGACCTATAACTGGGGCAGCTCCAGAGCAGGAAGGCAGTTGTATCCTGGAGTCGAGAGACACCTTGAAGAACTCATCCTTGACGGACTGCTGGCGCTGCCGCAGCCCTGCCTTGTGAACCATCGTCCTGCCTGCCGGCGCTGCCGCGGCCCTCTGCAACCTACATCCTCGTCGGGACCTGCTGGCGTTGCCGCAGCCCCTGCAACCTACATCCTCGTCGGGACCTGCTGGCGCTGCCGTGGCCCTCTGCAACCTACATCCTCGTCGGGACCTGCTGGCACTGCCGCGGCCCTCTGCAACCTACATCCACGTCGGGACCTGCTGGCGCTGCCGCGGCCCATTCTTGTGTGAACCATCGCCCTTGCCGGCTGGCGCTGCCGCGGCCCTTCTCAAGTGGGACTTGTCATCCGAGCCTGCTGGCGCTGCCGCGGCCCGACCTTCCAGAACTCCGAGCTCGAGGATTGAGAGCTATTCATCGTACCACCAGTACCAGACTGGTACCAAGACTGTCCCGCTACCCTATTTCCCTCAGAGACTAGAATTGAGAGGACCCTCGTGTCCCGATCTCGCTGTATCGCTGATAACCGTGCTTCAAGAATCTTATATAAAAGAGTGTTGACCTCATCTTTGTGTGGTGTCCATCTGTGGGGGGAAGTTACTTATCTGTAGGATCGCTGGAGACGGCCCTCCCCGGAGGCCTCTCCCCTTGTCCTCGGCCGACCCTCCAGGTCCCCGTCTAACAACAGGGTTGTCCACTGTCGCCGCTCCTTTTTGCTTTAGTGCTTGAGCCGCTTGCTGCCTGGATACGCACCCACCCTGACATCTGTGGGATCAAGTGGTCACCGGGCTTTGAGGACCGAGTCTCATTGTACGCGGACGATATCCTGCTCTACCTCACTTCTCCCTGTCGGTCTTTGATTGTGGTTTTTGACGTGTTGAGCACTTTTGGTGGGTACTCGGGCCTAGTTATTAACTGGTCGAAATCCTATCTTTATGTGCTCAGTGGAGAAACCCCACGTCTTCCTAGGGGTTGCGCTATACAGGTCTCGCAGCAGGGGTTTAAATACCTGGGTATCTATATATCAACGGATGCCTGGGCACGATACACTAACAACTTGCTTCCCCCTCTTGCGCGCCTCAGGCGCGATGTGGAGGGCAGGAAAAGATTACCGCTGTCCCTGCTGGGCCGCGCGGCATTGTTCAAGATGATGTCCCTGCCGAGATTCTTATACGCTCTCCAGAACACGCAAGATCCCGTCCCTTCCAAATATTTCAAGGAAATTGAAGGTCTACAGCGGACCCTCTTGTGGGAGGCTAGGCCGCGTATCGCTGTAGTTAAAATGACTATTCCCTGGTACGATGGCGGTTTTGCTCTGCCTGACATCCGCCGGTACTATTGGGCCTCCTAATTGGCCGCTCTTAATCACGGCTTTTATGGACCGGCGGAGAGTCCGGGGTATGCCATGGACCGTTGGCTCTTGAATGATGGGATGTACTACAGAGCGCTATACTCTAGATCTCTGGATGGAAAAATGACTGGTCCCACCAAGATTGCTGTGCACATTTGGAGGGCCATTACGAAAGCATTGGGGTGGAATGGCAGACTTACTATGGCCACTCCACTTTATGACTCTGACTTGCTAGGTAGGCTGTGGCACTCGAAGGGGTTTGACCGGTGGGACCTCATTGGTATTTCCAAGGTGGCTGATGTGATGGCCAGGGGGGAAATCAAGTCTTTTGAGGTTCTGAAAACTGAATTCCAACTGGGTGCCACAGAGTATTTCAGATACGCCCAATTGAGACATGCCCTTGCGTCTGCCCTGCCTATTTGTGAGAAGGTCCCCGAATCATCCCCGCTGGAAGACAGGGTGCTGGACGGCCATATGCCTGATAGTGCCATTTCCCTGACCTATAAAAAGCTGATAAATGTTCGGACGGATCTGTTGTTGAATGTGAGAGATCAGTGGGTGCGTGATGGGATTGAGTTGGATTATGAGGATTGGCAGTGTGCGGTGTCTTCCTCCAAAGAAGTGGCAATTTTGGCTAGGCTGCGCTTAGTCCAATTGAAGATACTCCACAGAGTTTATGTAACTGGCCCTAGACTGATTCACATGGGGCTCTCTGTGGATGGTCTCTGTAGGCGTGGGTGCGGTGCACTGGCCACTTTCATGCATACCATCTGGGAATGCCAGGTTATTGCTTCCTATTGGGAACGGGTGCATGCGGTCCTGCTGAGGTGACTGGTGTGGATTTGACTGCAGAAGCTCGACGCTGCTTGTTGAACGTGTGGGGTCCGACTGACTACACCACTGCTCAGACCCGCTGGGTCACATTGGGGTACATGGTGGCCAAGCGAGACATTGCTCAAAAGTGGGGTGCCCGACTCCCCCCACCGTGGAACTGTGGAAAACCAATATGGATTGGTGCATGCTCCGTGAGAAAACTGTGTATGTGGCCAGGGGTAAGCCCAAGAGGTGGGGGGTTATCTGGGGTGCGTGGAATGAATATAGAGGTGATATTTGTGGGCCCCCCGATACAGGTCCGCTGGAGGTTCGTCTCTCTCCCTAGCCCTTCCTTCCGCCCAACTTTTTACTTAAACGGAATCCTGGTTTTCTTCCCCCCCCACTCTGTATGCTTTTCCAGTATGCTTATTACAGAGAGCTACATGGCCCCGCCCGCCCTGGAATCGTGCATTGCCGCTCATGTGTTGTACCTTGCCACCTTCTTTCTTTATTGTTCCCTTTTTGTTGTTTCTTAGGTTTCTTATTTATGATCTAAAATTAAACCTGATTTGCTCCTCGATTTGATTTGTGCGCACCTCTTATCCGTTCTTTATAATGCTGCCTAGCCTCAGGGATGTAAGGCTGAATAGCTGTGTGCTTTGAATTTTCAATAAAGGTTTTCCCCCCCAAAAAAAAACTCACGAGAGCTGGAGTAGATTTCATATTACAAATGCTTTACACTTGGTAACCACTTTCTTATAGACAAGCATCGTCTTCACTGTGATTTTAACTTAGTCCTTAGCATCCTGGGTTTGGTTAATTTTTTTTAACACTAATATGTGAACATTATGTACTAGTTTCACAAACTATGACAGAAGCTGTTCTAGAAAAAAGTACACACACTTTGGCACAGACAAATAGGTAATTTTATAAGATTTGGAATCCTTTGGTTCAATACATATTTAGGATGGAGCACTAGGGCAGTATGCCCACTGTTAGACCTGTCAGCCCTAGGGTGGTCTTTCCCTGTTTTTTGTCACCCTTGCCTTATTTTTTCTACCCTCTTTTTGTTGGCCTTAGGTATCTGGGCACCTTTCAATTGCTAATCAATGCTAAGGTGCAGGTGCTCTCTTCCCCCAACATGGCTGCCACTGACCCCTGCTACCACAGCGTGGTCTTGTTAGACGCACTCTAGTAGCCAGGAGCTGGCTGGAACCCCTAAACATTGTAGCAATGCCAGCCTGCCTGCTTGCCCATAGCTAGAGTAAGGGAGCTCCTGGAACCTTCCAGAATAGGGGAGTGGTCACCAACTGCCAACTGCCACTATAAAAGAAAAGGGAGGGAAACTTTCTAGTCAGTTGGGGCATCACTGACCTGGGGGACCCTACTCATGAGACTTAGGCGGTAGGGCCTAGTCAGGAACCTATACCACTGGGGGTGACAGGGTTTAGGCGCTGCCCACCAAGCTGAGTAAGGAACACTGAACTAGCCCATTGATCTGGCCCGGCGGGAGGGGAACCCAGGGACCACCTGAAGTTACCTGCTGAGGAAAGCCTTCAACTCAACCCCTCCTCAAGAAACCAAGGGACTGCAACCTACCAAGGGCGCAGGAACCACCAAGCGCCAAGAACAAATCCAACTGCCAGGACTACTGGGGATCAAACAGGCACTGGACTGTGAACCTTCTGCGCCCCTCATCTGGGCCTGCGCTGACCTGCCTAACCCCCTTTGCTGTCCTACATCATCTCCCAGGTGGTGCTGTTTGCCCTGCCTACCCAGCGCCCCTCTACTGTGCCCCTTTGAAAGCGCTGTGATCTGCCTCCAAGTGCTAGACTGTTCAAGAACGGCTGTGCCAGAAAAGCACTGGGCTGTGTGGGACTTGCCTGCTTCCCTCCGAGCGCTGTGATCCTTGAAGCGCTACTGTCCCTCAAGCGCTGTGCTGCCCTGTGTCCAGTCTATCACCACCCCCTTTTTTACCGCCCTGTGCCCCGATGCCGTGCCTCCTCAGCGCTGTGACTCCGTCGCGCGGCATCCCCGGACTAACCACTGCAGCCCAGGCTCCCCTGAGGGTCCCTTGACCCTCAGGGGAGCCTCTTTTTCCCCGAGAGCTGTGGCTGGAGCGCTGGCTGCCGATCACCGTGGCCCAGCCCGATTGTGAAGGGATCCTGCGGCGGCCTCCGGAGCTTGAGGAAGGCCGCCACGTATTTCAGTCAGGCCTCGCTAGACCTAAAGCTTCTGTCGACCTGCCTCACGTGATGGGGCGTCGGAAGAGACTCCGCCCCCGCCGTGCTCATATTGGACGCCGACGACGCGCCCCCGTAGGCCGCGCTGCTTTTGGCTGCTGCTGGCGCACCTCCTCCCTGCCGCAGCCTGATTGGTCCTGGGCCTGAGGAAGCCTCTGGAGGCCCAGGACCGGGAGAGGAGCCGGCACAAATGCTTCGGAGGAGCCCGAGAGCCCCCACCTGCCAGCTCAGGCCCCCGGAGGGCCTGGAAACCACCGGAAGGCCCACCGGAGGGCAGGGGGCCCTCCCTTCCTGCCAGAATCAACGCAAGGGCTCCTGTGGGAGCCGAAGAGACCAGGTAACCCCTGGGGAGGCGGGCGTAAGGCCAAAGGAGGCCCGAGTTCGCCCCTCCCCTGGGGAACATTGTTGTTGGGCCCTGTTGCATTGGCCCTTGTTAGCCCAAAGAGAGCCCCCTGAACTGGGCAAAGACTCTTGTAGGCCCCTGGATCTGGGGCTAGTTAAGTTAATCCCTGCGTGGGGTAAAGTTGAACACCGGACCCTGTGGCTTTATGAGTGGTCCATTCTGGAGATCTGATCTGCTCCTTTTCGGCCGGATAGGTGGTGTACTCATGCCTGATGTGATGGTTATTCCTGCCTAATGCATGATCTGCTCACCTACTGAAATGGCTATTCTGGCCTACTACAATGTTTCATGAATGCCCACAGTTATCTCCTAGGTTGCTCCTGTGATGAAATAATTATTGCTCAGTAAAGAAATGTTCTTTGAATGTCTCTATAAGGAATTCCTTGCAGGTGCTGACTGGGAGCAAGGCTGATGCCAGGCCTACAGTTTCTTTTACTATTTAATGTTTATCTATTTATGTATTTATGGCTGAGCAATGCAGAATATGCGCGTTTAAGAAAAGGTAATGAGTTATCATTACTGTGGTTTTTGATTGCCCTGATCTTGTTCTTAGATAAAACTTATTTATTTGAATCAAACATACTGGTGTGGTCTCAGTCTTTGCGTTCATTTGTTGTCTCAGTGGATGCATGTGCTGGGCAGTCATTTAACAACTAAGCTTCGGGTGCCTACCCGCTCGAGCCAGGCTACCCTCGGGGAGCTGGTGAACCCAGTTCCTACACCCACATCACAGAACACTGTTTTTATGTGTTTCAAGAATGGGCATAGGCTATTAGTGCATTGAACATTATGTATTGGAGAGGAACAGTCTGCTACTTCATATATGATATAAATGGACCATACTGTGAGTGGTCATGGGGGTTGAAGAAAAATGGAGGTAGAGATATTAATCTAGAACTCTATTAGATCAGAATCTGCATTGCAACTTCGAGCAAACACTTTACTTCACAAAACGTGTGGCTGGGGGAATTAAGTGCATCAGATGATGTAATTATCATATTCAAACCCTATGACCGCTAGGGCGGTCGACTTCGAATCTGGGGAACTGAGTTTGTGTCTCTGCAATAACATTGGCAAATCACTCAATCTCCCCGTGAATAACAAAAAAATTATTGTGTCCTCATGTAATGCAACTGGTGCTATGTAAAGCGTTCTGATACCCAATTTGGTTCAAGTATGCGCTATATAAAACCCTGTACAATAAAATAAATAAATGAAATGTTGATTTAGAAAAAGGTGGCATGTATATTCTAGGTCTCTCACAAGAGAACAAGCCAGTGAAGGTGGTTTCACTGGCTTTATGGTGCTCATTAGCACCCACGGTTTGCAATACATGTGAATAATTTCAGAAGAAAGTTGAGCACAAGTGCAATCTTGCAGCTCATATCCCTTGATGACGATATCACGGGGATGTGCACTAGTATAGGTTGAAAGCAGAGTACTGGAGTCCATGAACTCTGAAGAAATGTTACTTAACCATAGATGTCTATATTTGGCAAACTCTGAGGAGTTGATTAGAAAGTAACAGATGCCCCTAGACCTGATTATTGCCTGGAAGACTGTGCAGAAATGGACATTTTTAGAATTGTTAAAATGGTGACGCTACCCTATAGTCCCCTTTAACACAGGAATATATCTGTAGTAAAGCCAACATACATCTGTGTTCCCCTGTTTCTCCTTTGTTGTGTTATGTTATGTGGATTTGTAGAGCTCATTATCAACAGGGCAATAGTCTACTCAGGGGCGGCTCCTCCATTAGGGCGGAGGAGCGTCACCCCACTGCTTTTTCGTAGTGCACCAAGCAGAAACATAACTTGGTATTTTAAATACCATGTTATGTTTTTGCTTCTCACACTACGAGAAACCAGAAGGCAGGGTATGCCTGGTTGTGGGGGTTCGGGGAGGAGTGGCTTGCACAACTCTGAGTACCCTGACTGTTTGGTCAGCCCTCTGGGGCCGACCAAACCAGTCATGCGCACTCTACATTTTCTCTATGTAGGCGAGAAAATGGCCTCCCGACAGGCGCCCAGCAGGGCGCTGTCCACACCAATCACAACACTGCCATTGAAGCATTGTGAATGGCTTACGGGAGGGGAGGGAGCATGCCTGTTCCTGTTCCAGGAAAATGCCAAGCGCAGGACCCGGCCCAGGAGAGGCGGCGCGGGCACAGTCAGTTACGTTTTTTTTCTTCTTTTAACCCCCCATGACCCTCGCGCGAACACCCACGCTACCCACCCACCCGCGAGTATTGCGAGCCGCGACTGAGTCTAGTTCACCTAGGGTGGGGCTATTCGAAGAGCCAGGTTTTCAGATTCCTGCAGAAAAAGGGAACAGGCTCTAGGAGAACGCCCGTACTCCGGCTCCATTTTTGTGTATTTGTGGGATGTGTACGAGTAGGAGTGCAGCCAAGCAGAGAGTTCTGGAGGGTTTGTGGAAGGAGATGTGTAGGTGGGGCCGATGTTGTATAGTGCCTTGAAAGAGTGAGTAAGGACTTTGGGTATCGGGAGCCAGTGTAGCTCTATGAAGTATGGTGTGATGTGGGTACTGAGTGGAAGGTTTAAGGCGAGTCTAATTGCCATGCTCTGGATATTTTGAAGTCCTCCAGTAACCTGCTTGCTGATTCCTGTATGGTGGGTATTCTTGTTGTCCAGTTTGATGGTGACTATGGCATGTGCGAGAGTCTTTCAGTTGTTGCCATCATCATAACTTTATTTTCAATCACAAAGAGCTTTAAAAGTATATCACAACCAAATACATACATTTCATACGCCAGGGTGATTATAAAATGGCAAACAATATAGCAGTCTATAAAAAGAACACAAAACTACCATCTGAACATTAAAACCATTTAAAAATACATATTAATATTAATATGACATATATATTATTAGAATCTAGATATATTACTCCAGGCACCTTGATCGTCTAATCCATACAGTCAGCAAGAATCTAGCTAGGCCAAAACCACTACTTCACTAGTATCAGTGCTAAGGATTCTAAGCACCTCTAGATAATGTTCAGGTCCATTAAGCCTGCACAGGGGGATAATCGACTTTGCCCTTAAATTCTAATAGTACACGCAAAAAAAGTAGCAAAAGGACTAAGAATTCAGGGCTTACTTTGGAAGCCGAGCATAAAGCATCCAAAGAGTGCATTGCAAAACCACTTGCTGCACAACAATTTAGTGGGAAGAATCTTATATCTAAATTGAAGTAACAATTACCTTGAAAGTAGGGGAACAATGTTATCAGTAGTATTCTCAAAGAGCGGGAAAGTTTTAAAATTTACACACTCTCAAGTGAGTGAGCACATGGGATTTAATGCATCCTTCACCAGGATGAATTCCCAATAAATGGCGTTTATCCTACTTTTTGAAATCTGGTTCAACTCCTCTAAATTTATCCAATATTCCCCCAGCCTCAATTTTCCCAACAGTTTCCTAAGAGAAAAATAAACAGGGAGTTCTACTTATCCTGGGTTATATCATACGGATTCTGACGACCACTCGATTGGGGGCAAGATCCTCAATCGTCCACAGGCGGTGTCTGAAAAAGAAGTGCTTACAATCCATCTTGTGGGCAATTTTTCTTTGGGCCAAGTCAAGGAGGATAGGGATCAATGGAGTGCTAACTAGCAGGTTGAGGAGTGATTTTATAAAATGATGTGCAGTCACAGAGAGACAGTCAATATTCCCACTCCCCCACATTTCTGCACCATAAGGCTTTTTTGTTATAAATTTCTAGTGCTGGAGCCACTTCTTTAGACACCGTACTTCTATGGATCTTAGTTATATGGTCAGGCTGCGACTTTGGGACAAATGTGCTTTCTCCATATGGGGGGTCCAACACAAATTGGGGGTTAACAGGATCCCTAAATAATCAAATGCAAGGACTAATTAAATTGTGTTGTCCTCAACATACATACATCTCTTGGGTGTCTTTGTAGTGTCCTTAGAAAATACCATATATTTTGTTTTTAAAACCTTGAGCTCCTGACCACGCTCAACACAATTTAAAAAAAATAATGTAATAACTGTTGTAACCCTTGGGCAGACTTTCATATTAATAGCATTTTGTCGGCAAAGAAAAGGACAGGAGCCCTAATCTCTACAACTTTCACGGCATCACATCAATCTCTGTGAAGAAAACCCACTACTCCCTTATTAAACAGTGAAAACAGGGTGGGTGCTAAAACGCACCCCTGCCCAACTCTCCGATTTATCACAAAGGGCTGAGATAGTTGTCCCTCCTGTCCCCACCTAGCTTGAGCTTTGTTTGCTGAGTGTAGCAGGATAAGAATATCAAATAAATTTGGAGAATAACCATCTCTACACCACCTTCCAAAGTTTACATCGGGGACTAGATCAAAAGCCGTACGTAGATCCACAAAGGCTACGTACAACTTCCCCCCTTTAATGAGAACTTCTTTCCAGTAAGTACAAAGGAAACAAAAAGCCTGATCCATGGTACTGACATTGGCACGAAAACTCATATGGAAGTTAGACAGAATATTTTCTTCCGAGATCCAATCCTAGATACAGGCCAATAGCTGCTTGAAAAAAAATTCTACACAGAGTTGATTAAGCTAATGGGTCTCTATCTACCCGGATTGGCCCTATTCCTTTTCTTAAAGATTGGCATAATGTCAGATAAGTTTCACTAGGGGATGATTTCCATGTCTGAGAGGACTGCATTGGAAAACATATTGATATAAGAACGCCAGATTTCTATTTCTTCAGTGTTTAAATCATTCGGAATTCGATCTGGGCCAGGAGCTCTGGCTGGGATGCAGGAACTAATAGCTACCTGAGTTTCTGATAATGAAAATTCAACCACTTCAACAGTGCCAAGTGAACCATTTAACTGCAAGGCTACTTTCTCATCCTCCTTAATGACAAGAGAAAACAGGCCCCTAAAATGAGATACCGATTCTTCCGGCTGTACAGTAAACTCTAGGTCAGACTTAGGTCCTTTCAGGCAAAGGGAGGCTGTCTTCCAAAAGGACTTATTGTCCTTGGTAACCAGGACACTATGCACATTCCCACTGTTTCTTGGCATGATCTAGTGCCTGCCTATATCTGGTTCTACGTTCCACCGTATCCGGGCGGATCTTAGATTTCACTCTCCCTTAGCCTTCCTGCATTCCTGGTTGTGTTAGTCAGCCATAGGGGCTCAACGTTTCCCTCCTTGATTAACAAGACATTTCCTCCTTTTTTTGTTTGACCCAATGTTTCCCTAATCTGCATATAGATTATCTTGTGTTAATTACCCAACTTCTCTATTATATACACTCTGGTGAGTTTGGATAACACAGACACCTTGTTACACACTTTACACTTAACAGCTTACAGAGCCCCAGGATTTTGTTCAACCAATCCTGTCTAATCGTTCTCAGATTATTGCTATGGGATAGCTTGCTTAGGTCACTCCTACCCCTGACATTAGGTTCACACTCTTCATCATTGATTAATAAAAGACTCAAAGCATTATGGTCACTGTCAGATCTTTTTACTCCTTTCATGTCAGACACAGTGGGCCACAGACTAACGTCATATAGGCAATAAATCAATTCTACTAGCATGGACTGCTCTACTAAAGGTCATCCCAACATTTGATCTGATTTAGTCCTGCCATTTGTGGCCCTCAGTATTTACAACAAGGGGTGGTGAGGGACAGAGTCTCTGAATTAAGCAGAAAGCTCTCACCCAGTCAAGAGATCAGGGCTAGATCCAACACCGTTTTTTAGCTCACTGCACCATCCCAGTTTCAGAAACTGGCTGTATGCAAATTAGTCTGTTCCTGTCCCAGTGCATGATGGGAACAGGGCAAACCAAACTACAAAAGCCAATTCTTACACTGGGAAGGAAACAAGCTCCCGGGGACCGGTTTCTGGCATTACAGCCGTCTTCGGCCCGGTTTGCTTGAATCCTGATGGTGCAATGAGCAAGGGTCTCACATCTGAGAATACCCTTCCACGCTTAGGGTGGACAAAAATATTTACAACAAGGGGTGGTGAGGGACAGAGTCTCTGAATTAAGCAGAAAGCTCTCACCCAGTCAAGAGATCAGGGCTAGATCCAACACCGTTTTTTAGCTCACTGCACCATCCCAGTTTCAGAACCTGGCTGTATGTAAATCGTTTTTGGCCACTATAGGTGTGGCAGGGTATACTCAGACATGAGTCCCTTTCTCACTGCTCCATCAGGATTCAAGCAAGCCGGGCCGAAGAAGGCTGAAATGCCAGAAACCGGTCCCCGGTAGCTTGTCTCCTTTCTGGTGAAGAATTGGCTTGGTAGTTTAGTCTGCCCTGTTCCCATGATGCACTGGGCCAGGGACAGACTGATTTGCATATAGCCAGGTTCTGAGCTGGGATGGGGCAGTGAGATAAATAACGGTGATGGATCAAGCCCTGATTTTTGGACTGGGTAAGAGTGGTCTGTTTAACTCAGACACTCTGTTCATCACCACCCCCTTTTTGTAAATCGTTTTTGGCCACTATAGGTGTGGCAGGGTATACTCAGACATGAGTCCCTTTCTCACTGCTCCATCAGGATTCAAGCAAGCCGGGCCGAAGAAGGCTGAAATGCCAGAAACCGGTCCCCGGTAGCTTGTCTCCTTTCTGGTGAAGAATTGGCTTGGTAGTTTAGTCTGCCCTGTTCCCATGATGTACTGGGCCAAGGACAGACTGATTTGCATGTAGCCAGGTTCTGAGCTGGGATGGGGCAGTGAGATAAATAACGGTGATGGATCAAGCCCTGATCTTTGGACTGGGTAAGAGTGGTCTGTTTAACTCAGACACTCTGTTCATCACCACCCCCTTTTTGTAAATCGTTTTTGGCCACTATAGGTGTGGCAGGGTATACTCAGACATGAGTCCCTTTCTCACTGCTCCATCAGGATTCAAGCAAGCCGGGCCGAAGAAGGCTGAAATGCCAGAAACCTGTCCCCGGTAGCTTGTCTCCTTTCTGGTGAAGAATTGGCTTGGTAGTTTAGTCTGCCCTGTTCCCATGATGCACTGGGCCAGGGACAGACTGATTTGCATATAGCCAGGTTCTGAGCTGGGATGGGGCAGTGAGATAAATAACGGTGATGGATCAAGCCCTGATCTTTGGACTGGGTAAGAGTGGTCTGTTTAACTCAGACACTCTGTTCATCACCACCCCCTTTTTGTAAATCGTTTTTGGCCACTATAGGTGTGGCAGGGTATACTCAGACATGAGTCCCTTTCTCACTGCTCCATCAGGATTCAAGCAAGCCGGGCCGAAGAAGGCTGAAATGCCAGAAACCGGTCCCCGGTAGCTTGTCTCCTTTCTGGTGAAGAATTGGCTTGGTAGTTTAGTCTGCCCTGTTCCCATGATGCACTGGGCCAGGGACAGACTGATTTGCATATAGCCAGGTTCTGAGCTGGGATGGGGCAGTGAGATAAATAACGGTGATGGATCAAGCCCTGATCTTTGGACTGGGTAAGAGTGGTCTGTTTAACTCAGACACTCTGTTCATCACCACCCCCTTTTTGTAAATCGTTTTTGGCCACTATAGGTGTGGCAGGGTATACTCAGACATGAGTCCCTTTCTCACTGCTCCATCAGGATTCAAGCAAGCCGGGCCGAAGAAGGCTGAAATGCCAGAAACCGGTCCCCGGTAGCTTGTCTCCTTTCTGGTGAAGAATTGGCTTGGTAGTTTAGTCTGCCCTGTTCCCATGATGCACTGGGCCAGGGACTGTTACGACCCACGGAGGTGGAACATAGTGAACACTGCCTAGAAACATGCGTTCTGAAAAAGACTACATTTCCCATGAGCCCCGGGGGAGAGCGACGTGTCTGGCTATGACGTAGGTTCCAGGAAGCCTCAAGACGGAGAGAGCCTCGCATCGACTCGCCGTTTATTCTGGTTCCGGATAGCTGACGGTAGGATTCCTCGTCCTGGATTGTTGCAGCGTATCCTTTTCTGTTTCATCTGTTCATGTCCTTCGTGGTTCTTGCTGGTGTTATTCTATAGCGGGTTCCGCTCAGGGGAAACTCCTCCTTGCGGGTAACGGAGCCTATCCAGTGGCTTCGTGATTTGGGACCCGTTGTTATAGGTTTCAGATGCTTCATTGACTATGAACAGCTCCTGGTAGTACTCTTTTGTTACGGGGAGGTTCCAGGCTACTGCCCTTAGTTTGACATTAAGTGGAGATCACGGGCAGTGGTATTACTTGTAATAGGATTGTGATCACCATTGGCAGAGATTGTTTATCTGTTATGGGTGATTGAACGGAACTTTATTTTCACGAACTGGAAGACTGTATTTCCTTGTGAGACAATTTCTTGTTTATGTGTGCTCGCTGGTTAAGGACCTAATCAGCCGAGTATACAACGTTAAGGCTGTGGGTGACGTAACCCAGCAGTCTTTTCTATTTCGTGTTCCAATAGGATGCAAAAGCCTATTATTGCTGTTTACTTTTTCTTTACACAACAGGGGTATAATGAGCTTCGCCTGGCTGGCTGTTTTCCATTCTGCCCTCTGTTGAAGCCCCTACTTTAACTCACACTGGTATGTGACACTTGCCATAGGGAGCTTTTCCTGTAGTATCGAGCATTCGTTTAATATGCATTGTCTTGTATTTTAGGTTGTGCTGTTGTATTCTACACTTTGATGGCCAGGCAAAGCCAACCCTATCCTACCCTCCAGGTAACTAGAGTTTAGTTAGGACGGTACAGAGTAGCGAAGTACAAGAAGTAAGGCTATCTAGGTTACAAGACAGGTTGTGATTGTTTGCCTCTTGTTCTCATTTCAGCTTCTCCGCCCTCCCGTTCCTGCCCTGCTGTTCCTGTTATCCCTTGCTTGATCCCCACTGTGAGTCTGTTATAGTCAGACCCAGAGGTTATCGAGAGGTGGAACCCTTTTGGCATCGTACCATCCTGAGGACACTGGGACCTGACAGAATAAACGGCCCAAGAATTTAGTCCTCCCAGTGGTGCGATATCATGACCACTCTCGAAGACCTAATGGCCGCATTGGCCATAGTGCAGACTGAGTTGCAGGCTTCCAGGACAGAAACTGCAACATTACAAGCACAGGTGGATAGGTTGAGTAGAAACCCTTTCAATGCAGGCACCCAGCCCACTTCCTCCGTAGTAGTGGAAGTCCCCGCCCCGATACCATTGGCCGCTCCAGAACGGTTCCATGGGGATAGTGATAAGGTGCAGGTTTTTCTCACGCAGGTCCTACTACACTTTTCATGCAAACCTAAGGTCTTTAACACTAACCATGCAAGGGTGGCCTTTCTCATATCTTATCTGGGGGGGGATGCGGCTCAATGGGCAGTACCTCTAGTTAAGAGAGACGATCCTTTGTTAAGGGATTGGGAGGCCTTCAAATCAGATTTCGAGAAAACATTTAACCGCAGGTCGGCCACCTTGTCTGCAGATAGGGACCTGTTGGGGTTAAGGCAAGGAAATAGGGATCTGATAACTTATCTTAATGATTTTCGGAGGTTAATTACTGAAACGGACTGGCCAGAAAGTAAGCGCTTAGCCATCTTTTATAATGGATTGACTGGCGAGATGAAAGACGCCTTGGCTCCTATAGACCCCCAACCCAGTACTTGCGAGGATATGATTAGCTTGGTGCTGAGGTTGGATCATCGCCTCAGTGATAGAAGGGGAGAATCTCGGCGAAAGGACAAGACTAGGTCTAGTTATGAGTACTCCAGAACAGCGGAAGCAACGTCCACTGCAAAACCCGAGCCCATGGAAATAGGAGCTGTTAGATCCCCTCTGACGGCAGAGGAAAGAGAATATCGAAGAAAAAGGGGATTGTGTTTATACTGTGGCAGGAAGGGGCACTTCATACGAGAATGCCCAACGAGGACAAAAAACCGGTATGAAAGTCGGAAGGTGTCTGTTTTGTCTTCTGACCAGGAGGCGGGAAACGAGAAGGCTTGAAGAGGAGTGAAGGGTGCCCTTCAAGTACGTTGTATATCCCTTCATTGGATAGACACAGCACAAAAGAAGCTATACATTTCTATGTGGATATAGGAGTGGACATACGGGAGAAAAGGATATGGATCAAAGCCATGTTAGACTCGGGGGCGACTGGTTGTTTCATGGACCAGGACACAGCCAGTAGTCTAGGTCTGGAACTGCAAGAGAAAGAAATCCCTGAAGCAGTGTTTGCGGTAGATGGTAGGAAGTTGAATTCCGGACCTATTCGGTTACAAACCAAGGATCCCCCCGCGCCGCACGGCCACCAGCTGCTGCGTGTGTTCCCCTCTGCCTGCCTTCTGCCTCGCCGCCGGCCTCGCTGACGCCGTGGTCGCTCCCCTCTGGTTTCCCAGTTGTTTTGCCCTAAATTTGTGCTTGTCTGTTTCTGCCGTCTGCTCGCGTATTTTGCTGTTTTTCCTTGTTTTGCCCGTAATTTGTGCTTGTCTGTTTCTGCCGTCTGCTCGCGTATTTTGCTGTTTTTCCTCGTTTTGCCCGTAATTTGTGCTTGTCTGTTTCTGCCGTCTGCTCGCGTATTTTGCTGTTTTTATTTGTTTTGCCCTAAATTTGTGCTTGTCTGTTTCTGCCGTCTGCTTGCGTATTTTGCCGTTTTTATTTGTTTTGCCCTAAATTTGTGCCTGTTAATTTCTTTGTATCCCCTGTGCCGTGTCCAGTTTCCTTCCTGATTGGCCGCCTACCTCGCCGCCCTCCGCTCTCGCTTCCCGCCACCGACATTGGCCCCGCCCCTTTTTCTCTTCTGTTCCCTCCCCGCTCCCGCCTCCCAGCTGCTCCGCCCACCCGCGCACTTGGCCTTAAATGGCGACCGTGCAGCGCAGGTGAGTGTGACCCACTTGTGGGACACCCCCGCGCCGCACGGCCACCAGCTGCTGCGTGTGTTCCCCTCTGCCTGCCTTCTGCCTCGCCGCCGGCCTCGCTGACGCCGTGGTCGCTCCCCTCTGGTTTCCCAGTTGTTTTGCCCTAAATTTGTGCTTGTCTGTTTCTGCCGTCTGCTCGCGTATTTTGCTGTTTTTCCTTGTTTTGCCCGTAATTTGTGCTTGTCTGTTTCTGCCGTCTGCTCGCGTATTTTGCTGTTTTTCCTCGTTTTGCCCGTAATTTGTGCTTGTCTGTTTCTGCCGTCTGCTCGCGTATTTTGCTGTTTTTATTTGTTTTGCCCTAAATTTGTGCTTGTCTGTTTCTGCCGTCTGCTCGCGTATTTTGCCGTTTTTATTTGTTTTGCCCTAAATTTGTGCCTGTTAATTTCTTTGTATCCCCTGTGCCGTGTCCAGTTTCCTTCCTGATTGGCCGCCTACCTCGCCGCCCTCCGCTCTCGCTTCCCGCCACCGACATTGGCCCCGCCCCTTTTTCTTTTCTGTTCCCTCCCCGCTCCCGCCTCCCAGCTGCTCCGCCCACCCGCGCACTTCGCCTTAAATGGCGACCGTGCGGACGCGCAGCGGTCACGCGCAGCGGGCGCGCCGATTGTGCGCCGAAGGCGCGCCAAAGGTAAGCCCGTCTACGCCCGTCCGCGACCGGATCGCGACCAGCGCCAGGACCCCTGGCCCACGAAGACCCCGACCGACCCGCCTGACGTACTCCGCCGCCACCCTCACCGCTCTCAACACCGGCCGACTCCCAGAATGCCATCAAGCCTCTCCACGACGTACCCACGGACCCTTCAGCTGCCACGCCTGCAAGTTCACCTGCATCCGGACCTGCCTCGCACCAGCACCCACCAAGCCGAACACCAGCAGTACCCACCTCAAGTGCATCCTGCTCAACACCCGCTCCATCCACAGACATGCCATCGAACTCTGGAACCTCCTCGACACCACAGCTCCAGACGTTGCCTTCCTCACGGAGACCTGGATGAACGCCTCTTCAGCTCCCGACATCGCCATCGCCATCCCAGAGGGCTACAAGATCGTCCGGAGGGACCGAAACGCCAACCAGATGGGAGGAGGCATCGCCATCATCCACAGGAGCACCATCCGTCTCACGACCAGCACCGACAACTCCCTGACCACCGCCGAACACCTGCATTTCCAGATCCACACCAACCCGAACACCACCCTCAGAGGCACCCTGATCTACCGACCCCCTGGACCACGCACACAATTCAGCGAGGACATCGCCGACTTCGTCAGCCCACATGCCCTCCCCTCCGCTGACTACATCCTCCTGGGAGACCTCAACTTCCATCTGGAGAACAACAACGACCGCAACACCAGCACCCTGCTCGACAACCTCACCAACCTGGGACTCAAGCAACTGGTGTCCACCCCCACCCACCTCGCCGGACACACACTCGACGCTGTCTTCTCATCCAGCAAGGACATCAACTTCAGCCACACCACAGAGCTTCAGTGGACGGACCACAGCTGCGTCCACTTCACCTTCAAGAAAACAACGACCCACCACCACCAGCAACAGACCGCCCGCAGAAGCTGGAACAAGATCACAGCAGACCAGCTCGCCACCTCCCTGAGCCAGCACCCTCCTGCCAGCTCAGCGAACCCCAGCCAGGCCGCCGACAACCTCACGAAGTGGATCAGCAACTGCGCGGACGAACTCGCCCCACTGAGGACCCCGCCCAGCAGACCCGGCAGCAAGAAAGCCCCATGGTTCACCGACGAACTCAAGAGCTCCAAGAAGAACTGCCGAGCCCTCGAGAAAGTCTGGAGAAGGGAACCGACACCGGACAACAGGACCTCCTTCAAACTTGCCACCCGGAAACACCACCAGCTGATCCGCGCCGCCAAGAAAACAGCATTCAAGGACCGGTTGGACAACAACGCACACAACTGCAAGGAACTCTTCAACATCGTCAAAGAGCTTTCCAACCCCAGCGCAGGAAACAACGACATCACCCCATCGCAAGACCTCTGCAACTCCCTGGCTTCATACTTCCACAACAAGATCGCGGACATACACAACAGCTTCAACAACCAACCAACGCACACCATGACCGAACAACCACCCCCCACCACCACCCTCCACGCCTGGACCCCGATCAGCACCGAAGACACCATCCGCACGATGAACTCCATCCACTCCGGATCACCGACCGACCCCTGCCCTCACCACGTCTTCAACAAAGCCGACGCTGTCATCGCACCCCACCTGCGAGACATCATCAACACATCCCTCGACACCACCATCTTCCCCGAGAGCTGGAAACACGCCGAACTCAGCGCCCTACTCAAGAAACCAACAGCGGACCCCACCGACCTCAAGAATTACCGCCCCATCTCGCTCCTCCCGTTTCCAGCCAAAGTCATCGAGAAGACCGTCAACAAGCAGATGGCCGCTTTCCTCGAGACGAACGGATCCCTCGACCCCTCACAGTCCGGCTTCCGAGCCAACCACAGCACCGAGACCGCCCTCATCGCCGCCACCGACGACATCCGAGCCCTGATGGACAATGGAGAAACAGCGGCCCTCATCCTCCTAGACCTCTCCGCGGCATTCGACACGGTCTGCCACCGCACCCTAGTACGGCGCCTCAGCAACGTTGGAATCCAGGACAAGGCGCTGGAGTGGATCACCTCCTTCCTCGACGGGAGAACACAGAGAGTCCGCCTACCACCGTACAAGTCAGAGGCCACCGAAGTCATCTGCGGCGTCCCCCAAGGATCATCTCTGAGCCCCACCCTCTTCAACGTCTACATGAGCCCCCTCGCGGCCATCGTACGCAAACACAACCTCAGCATAATCTCCTACGCCGACGACACCCAGCTGATCCTCTCCCTGACCAACGACCCCGCCACCGCCAGAGCCAACCTGCACGAAGGGATGAAAGAGGTAGCCGAGTGGATGACGACCAGCCGCCTGAAACTGAACTCGGACAAGACGGAGGTCCTCATCCTGGGCTCCTCTCCCTCCGCCTGGGACGACTCCTGGTGGCCTCCCGCCCTGGGCACCGCACCCAAACCGACAGACCATGCACGCAACCTGGGCTTCATCCTGGACTCCTCCCTCTCCATGACCAGGCAAGTCAACAACGTCTCCTCGGCATGCTTCAACATCCTACGCATGCTACGGAAGATCTTCTGGTGGATCCCCACCGAGACCAGGAAGACCGTCACCCAGGCCCTCGTCACCAGCCGACTGGACTACGGCAACGCCCTCTACGCCGGGACCACCGCCAAGCTCCAGAAGAGACTCCAGCGGATCCAGAACGCCTCAGCCAGACTCATCCTCGACATCCCACGAACCAGCCACATCTCCGGACATCTGCGAGACCTTCACTGGCTCCCCGTCAA
Source organism: Lissotriton vulgaris (assembly GCF_964263255.1). NCBI lineage: Eukaryota > Metazoa > Chordata > Amphibia > Caudata > Salamandridae > Lissotriton > Lissotriton vulgaris. Next base: position 1,163,679,375 of record NC_141687.1, on the reverse strand, counting down.
CAAAAGAATCACCTTCCGCCTCCTCACCCACGCACACAAAGCCCTACACAACCAAGGCCCGAGCTACCTCAACAGCCGAGTCAACTTCTACGCTCCCAAACGCCACCTCCGATCAGCCAACCACGCCCTCGCCGCCGTCCCCCGCATCCGAAGAGCGACTACAGGAGGAAGGTCCTTCTCCCACCTGGCCGCCAAGACCTGGAACTCCCTCCCGACCGACCTGCGCCTGACCCAAGACCACCTCTCCTTCAGGAAGAAGCTGAAGACCTGGCTGTTCGAGCAGTAGCGGCTCCCCCCCCCCCCCAGCGCCTTGAGACCCCACGGGTATGTAGCGCGCTTTATAAGTGTCACTGATTGATTGATTGAAGGATCTCTGTATGACCATGGGTGTGGAACATCAGGAGAGGTTGTTCTTCAACATTATTCACGCACCGCAGTATGGGGTGATTCTTGGACTCCCATGGCTGAGAAAACACAATCCTGCAGTAGATTGGGAAAATCAGGTTCTACATTTCTCATCGGAGTTCTGCCAGAGGAATTGTTATCCGATAACACCAAGTCCAGCTATAGGTTTGGCTAGCATCCATCATATAGCCACGGCAGTTGAACAGGAGGTGGAACTCCCGGCTGTCTATCAAGATTTGACAGAGGTCTTTAGTGAGGCAAAAGCGGAAACTCTACCACCCCACAGACCGTATGATTGCCAAATAGATTTGGTTCCTGGAGCTAAAATACCAGCAGGACGTGTGTATGCTCTGACGGAACCCGAAACTCTGCATCTCCGAGCATATTTGGATAAACTGTTAGAGCTCGGATTCATCAGGGAATCTAAGTCTCCGGCCGCCTCTCCGTTATTCTTCATCCCGAAATCCAACGGTGAACTTAGAGCCTGTGCAGACTACAGAGCATTGAACGCTATTACGGTAAAGAATAAATATCCACTTCCATTAATCACTGTATTATTAGAGCAGGTGAAGGATGCAGTGATATTCACACGGCTAGATCTAAAGGGAGCTTACCACTTAGTCCGAATGAGGACCGGGGATGAGTGGAAGACAGCCATAAAGACACGTTTTGGGCTATACGAATATTTGGTGATGCCCTTTGGGCTGTGTAATGCGCCGGCAGCCTTCCAATTCTTTTTGGATGACGTTCTGAAAGAGTACTTGGATCGCTTCGTCATTGTATATATAGACGACATCTTGATTTACTCCTCCAACACCAAACAACACACGGGTCATGTGAAGGCTGTCTTACGCACGTTATTGGAGCATCGACTATACTGTAAGCTCAGTAAGTGTGAGTTTAACGCTACCTCAGTGGAATTCTTAGGGGTCATGCTCACACCACAGGGCCAGGAGATGTCCGAAAGGAAGATATTGGCAGTCAAAGAGTGGCCTACACCCAAAACCGTAAGAGACATCCAGTGCTTCATTGGGTTTGCGAATTTCTATCGCAGGTTCATCGAAAACTTCTCTGCTATGGCCTGCCCTATGACGAGGCTATTGAAGAAGAAGGTGGCCTTTGTTTGGACAGAAGAAACCCAAAGAAGTTTCGATGAGCTGAAGAAAGCCTTTGTTTCGGCACCAGTACTGATGCATGCAGACCCTAGCAAGCCTTTTATAGTGGAAGCCGATGCTTCGGATGTAGCTGTAGGAGCGGTGTTATCACAGCGTCATCCTGACACGGGCCAGTTGCATCCAGTGGCATACTTATCTCGTACGCTAAATCAGGCTGAACAAAACTATGTAATAGCCGAGAAGGAACTACTGGCGATAAGAACAGCATTTTTGGAATGGAGGCATCATCTCATGGGTGCGAGACATGCGGTAACTGTTTATACGGACCATCGTAACTTACAGTACATGGCTGCAGCGCGCCACTTGACGCCTAGACAGATGCGGTGGATGATGCATTTCGCAGAATACGATTTCATCGTGACCTACAGGCCGGGAAAAGACAATCGAAAGGCTGATGCATTATCGCGCCAGTATAACAAATTGGATTCTGCAGACAGAAAGGAAGAGGCCATTATCAACCCTGAGAAGGTTATAGGTGTCACTTGTACTCAGATGTTTCTACGCAGTGTAGTCAGAAATGTACAGAGTGAGGAATGGAAGAAATGGTTACAAGCTCATAAAGAGTGGACTATGGTGCAGGGTCTACCCATGCGAAAGAAACAATTGCTAGTACCCATCCAGGCCCTACGGAAGCAAGTGTTTCAGTGGTGTCACAATGCACCTTGTGCAGGACATAATGGCAACAGCAAGACGCTTGAGCGGATACAAAGACAATTCTGGTGGCCAAACCTCAAAAAAGATGTGACGAATTGGGTGGCGGAGTGTCCGGTTTGCAGCCAGATGAAAACGTTGCATACAAAACAGTCAGGGTTATTACAGCCGCTCCCCACGCCTGATGTTCCATGGGAATGCATCTCTATGGATTTTGTGGTAGGCATGCCAGTAGATCAGGGGTGTACCGCCATCCTAGTAGTAGTGGATTATTTGACCAAAATGGCGCATTTTATTGCTTGCAAGAAAGTACCGTCTGCTAGCGTGTTGGCGCTTCTAATCCTCCAAAACATAGTGCGGTTACATGGGTTACCTAGAGTGATTATATCTGACAGGGGCAGTCAGTTTACCGCCAGATTCTGGAAGACGTGGTGTAAGGCTCTAGGTATAACTTCCAGTACATCCACGAGCTTCCATCCTCAAACAGATGGGCAGACAGAAAGGGCAAATCAGACCTTGAAACAATATTTGAGATGCTATGTGGATGTCACAAATGAGGCTTGGGTGGGACAGTTATGGTTGGCTGAAATTGCTTATAACAGCGCTGTTCATGGGTCCACAAAACATGCCCCTTTCTACTGCACATATGGTTTTCATCCTAATTTCACTCCGTTCCGTCACCCAGCTCCCGCGTCCCCTGTCCCCGAGGTCCAGGAAAGGGTGCAGAATCTCCAGGAGATCTGGCTGAAGGTTAAGGGGCACCTATCACAAGCCAAGGCAAAATACAAAACCTATGTAGACAAACACAGACAGATCAGTCCAGTGTATAGAAAAGGGGACTATGTATGGTTATCCACGAAGAACATACGATTCAAGAAGTACAGTATATTCAATCCTAAATACATAGGTCCTTACAAGGTTGTCAAATTGGTGAATCCTGTGGTGGTGAAATTGGCTTTGCCTTCCTCCTTACGCATACATCCAGCATTTCATGTATCACTAGTCAAGCCCACGAGGGGGGGTAAGAAGATCAGGCCTTCTCCTGTTGAGGTTAATGGCGAGGAAGAGCATGAAGTGAGGGGTATTGTGGATTCCAAGATTTATCGCACCAGATTGTGGTATTTAGTAGCTTGGAAGGGGTATGGAAATGAAGAGAATTCATGGGAGCCTGCATCTGGGGTTCACGCTCCCAAGTATGTTAGGATGTTCCACACCCGTTTCCCTCACAAGCCATGTCTCTGTCAGTGTTCTTCTGGGGAGGGATGTACTGTTACGACCCACGGAGGTGGAACATAGTGAACACTGCCTAGAAACATGCGTTCTGAAAAAGACTACATTTCCCATGAGCCCCGGGGGAGAGCGACGCGTCTGGCTATGACGTAGGTTCCAGGAAGCCTCAAGACGGAGAGAGCCTCGCATCGACTTGCCGTTTATTCTGGTTCCGGATAGCTGACGGTAGGATTCCTCGTCCTGGATTGTTGCAGCGTATCCTTTTCTGTTTCATCTGTTCATGTCCTTCGTGGTTCTTGCTGGTGTTATTCTATAGCGGGTTCCGCTCAGGGGAAACTCCTCCTTGCGGGTAACGGAGCCTATCCAGTGGCTTCGTGATTTGGGACCCGTTGTTATAGGTTTCAGATGCTTCATTGACTATGAACAGCTCCTGGTAGTACTCTTTTGTTACGGGGAGGTTCCAGGCTACTGCCCTTCGTTTGACATTAAGTGGAGATCACGGGCAGTGGTATTACTTGTAATAGGATTGTGATCACCATTGGCAGAGATCGTTTATCTGTTATGGGTGATTGAACGGAACTTTATTTTCACGAACTGGAAGACTGTATTTCCTTGTGAGACAATTTCTTGTTTATGTGTGCTCGCTGGTTAAGGACCTAATCAGCCGAGTATACAACGTTAAGGCTGTGGGTGACGTAACCCTGCAGTCTTTTCTATTTCGTGTTCCAATAGGATGCAAAAGCCTATTATTGCTGTTTACTTTTTCTTTACACAACAGGGGTATAACGAGCTTCGCCTGGCTGGCTGTTTTCCATTCTGCCCTCTGTTGAAGCCCCTACTTTAACTCACACTGGTATGTGACACTTGCCATAGGGAGCTTTTCCTGTAGTATCGAGCATTCGTTTAATATGCATTGTCTTGTATTTTAGGTTGTGCTGTTGTATTCTACACTTTGATGGCCAGGCAAAGCCAACCCTATCCTACCCTCCAGGTAACTAGAGTTTAGTTAGGACGGTACAGAGTAGCAAAGTACAAGAAGTAAGGCTATCTAGGTTACAAGACAGGTTGTGATTGTTTGCCTCTTGTTCTCATTTCAGCTTCTCCGCCCTCCCGTTCCTGCCCTGCTGTTCCTGTTATCCCTCGCTTGATCCCCACTGTGAGTCTGTTATAGTCAGACCCAGAGGTTATCGAGAGGTGGAACCCTTTTGGCATCGTACCATCCTGAGGACACTGGGACCTGACAGAATAAACGGCCCAAGAATTTAGTCCTCCCAGTGGTGCGATATCATGACCACTCTCGAAGACCTAATGGCCGCATTGGCCATAGTGCAGACTGAGTTGCAGGCTTCCAGGACAGAAACTGCAACATTACAAGCACAGGTGGATAGGTTGAGTAGAAACCCTTTCAATGCAGGCACCCAGCCCACTTCCTCCGTAGTAGTGGAAGTCCCCGCCCCGATACCATTGGCCGCTCCAGAACGGTTCCATGGGGATAGTGATAAGGTGCAGGTTTTTCTCACGCAGGTCCTACTACACTTTTCATGCAAACCTAAGGTCTTTAACACTAACCATGCAAGAGTGGCCTTTCTCATATCTTATCTGGGGGGGGATGCGGCTCAATGGGCAGTACCTCTAGTTAAGAGAGACGATCCTTTGTTAAGGGATTGGGAGGCCTTCAAATCAGATTTCGAGAAAAGTTTTAACCGCAGGTCGGCCACCTTGTCTGCAGATAGGGACCTGTTGGGGTTAAGGCAAGGAAATAGGGATCTGATAACTTATCTTAATGATTTTCGGAGGTTAATTACTGAAACGGACTGGCCAGAAAGTAAGCGCTTAGCCATCTTTTATAATGGATTGACTGGCGAGATGAAAGACGCCTTGGCTCCTATAGACCCCCAACCCAGTACTTGCGAGGATATGATTAGCTTGGTGCTGAGGTTGGATCATCGCCTCAGTGATAGAAGGGGAGAATCTCGGCGAAAGGACAAGACTAGGTCTAGTTATGAGTACTCCAGAACAGCGGAAGCAACGTCCACTGCAAAACCCGAGCCCATGGAAATAGGAGCTGTTAGATCCCCTCTGACGGCAGAGGAAAGAGAATATCGAAGAAAAAGGGGATTGTGTTTATACTGTGGCAGGAAGGGGCACTTCATACGAGAATGCCCAACGAGGACAAAAAACCGGTATGAAAGTCGGAAGGTGTCTGTTTTGTCTTCTGACCAGGAGGCGGGAAACGAGAAGGCTTGAAGAGGAGTGAAGGGTGCCCTTCAAGTACGTTGTATATCCCTTCATTGGATAGACACAGCACAAAAGAAGCTATACATTTCTATGTGGATATAGGAGTGGACATACGGGAGAAAAGGATATGGATCAAAGCCATGTTAGACTCGGGGGCGACTGGTTGTTTCATGGACCAGGACACAGCCAGTAGTCTAGGTCTGGAACTGCAAGAGAAAGAAATCCCTGAAGCAGTGTTTGCGGTAGATGGTAGGAAGTTGAATTCCGGACCTATTCGGTTACAAACCAAGGATCTCTGTATGACCATGGGTGTGGAACATCAGGAGAGGTTGTTCTTCAACATTATTCACGCACCGCAGTATGGGGTGATTCTTGGACTCCCATGGCTGAGAAAACACAATCCTGCAGTAGATTGGGAAAATCAGGTTCTACATTTCTCATCGGAGTTCTGCCAGAGGAATTGTTATCCGATAACACCAAGTCCAGCTATAGGTTTGGCTAGCATCCATCATATAGCCACGGCAGTTGAACAGGAGGTGGAACTCCCGGCTGTCTATCAAGATTTGGCAGAGGTCTTTAGTGAGGCAAAAGCGGAAACTCTACCACCCCACAGACCGTATGATTGCCAAATAGATTTGGTTCCTGGAGCTAAAATACCAGCAGGACGTGTGTATGCTCTGACGGAACCCGAAACTCTGCATCTCCGAGCATATTTGGATAAACTGTTAGAGCTCGGATTCATCAGGGAATCTAAGTCTCCGGCCGCCTCTCCGTTATTCTTCATCCCGAAGGCCAACGGTGAACTTAGAGCCTGTGCAGACTACAGAGCATTGAACGCTATTACGGTAAAGAATAAATATCCACTTCCATTAATCACTGTATTATTAGAGCAGGTGAAGGATGCAGTGATATTCACACGGCTAGATCTAAAGGGAGCTTACCACTTAGTCCGAATGAGGACCGGGGATGAGTGGAAGACAGCCATAAAGACACGTTTTGGGCTATACGAATATTTGGTGATGCCCTTTGGGCTGTGTAATGCGCCGGCAGCCTTCCAATTCTTTTTGGATGACGTTCTGAAAGAGTACTTGGATCGCTTCGTCATTGTATATATAGACAACATCTTGATTTACTCCTCCAACACCAAACAACACACGGGTCATGTGAAGGCTGTCTTACGCACATTATTGGAGCATCGACTATACTGTAAGCTCAGTAAGTGTGAGTTTAACGCTACCTCAGTGGAATTCTTAGGGGTCATGCTCACACCACAGGGCCAGGAGATGTCCGAAAGGAAGATATTGGCAGTCAAAGAGTGGCCTACACCCAAAACCGTAAGAGACATCCAGTGCTTCATTGGGTTTGCGAATTTCTATCGCAGGTTCATCGAAAACTTCTCTGCTATGGCCTGCCCTATGACGAGGCTATTGAAGAAGAAGGTGGCCTTTGTTTGGACAGAAGAAACCCAAAGAAGTTTCGATGAGCTGAAGAAAGCCTTTGTTTCGGCACCAGTACTGATGCATGCAGACCCTAGCAAGCCTTTTATAGTGGAAGCCGATGCTTCGGATGTAGCTGTAGGAGCGGTGTTATCACAGCGTCATCCTGACACGGGCCAGTTGCATCCAGTGGCATACTTATCTCGTACGCTAAATCAGGCTGAACAAAACTATGTAATAGCCGAGAAGGAACTACTGGCGATAAGAACAGCATTTTTGGAATGGAGGCATCATCTCATGGGTGCGAGACATGCGGTAACTGTTTATACGGACCATCGTAACTTACAGTACATGGCTGCAGCGCGCCACTTGACGCCTAGACAGATGCGGTGGATGATGCATTTCGCAGAATACGATTTCATCGTGACCTACAGGCCGGGAAAAGACAATCGAAAGGCTGATGCATTATCGCGCCAGTATAACAAATTGGATTCTGCAGACAGAAAGGAAGAGGCCATTATCAACCCTGAGAAGGTTATAGGTGTCACTTGTACTCAGATGTTTCTACGCAGTGTAGTCAGAAATGTACAGAGTGAGGAATGGAAGAAATGGTTACAAGCTCATAAAGAGTGGACTATGGTGCAGGGTCTACCCATGCGAAAGAAACAATTGCTAGTACCCATCCAGGCCCTACGGAAGCAAGTGTTTCAGTGGTGTCACAATGCACCTTGTGCAGGACATAATGGCAACAGCAAGACGCTTGAGCGGATACAAAGACAATTCTGGTGGCCAAACCTCAAAAAAGATGTGACGAATTGGGTGGCGGAGTGTCCGGTTTGCAGCCAGATGAAAACGTTGCATACAAAACAGTCAGGGTTATTACAGCCGCTCCCCACGCCTGATGTTCCATGGGAATGCATCTCTATGGATTTTGTGGTAGGCATGCCAGTAGATCAGGGGTGTACCGCCATCCTAGTAGTAGTGGATTATTTGACCAAAATGGCGCATTTTATTGCTTGCAAGAAAGTACCGTCTGCTAGCGTGTTGGCGCTTCTAATCCTCCAAAACATAGTGCGGTTACATGGGTTACCTAGAGTGATTATATCTGACAGGGGCAGTCAGTTTACCGCCAGATTCTGGAAGACGTGGTGTAAGGCTCTAGGTATAACTTCCAGTACATCCACGAGCTTCCATCCTCAAACAGATGGGCAGACAGAAAGGGCAAATCAGACCTTGAAACAATATTTGAGATGCTATGTGGATGTCACAAATGAGGCTTGGGTGGGACAGTTATGGTTGGCTGAAATTGCTTATAACAGCGCTGTTCATGGGTCCACAAAACATGCCCCTTTCTACTGCACATATGGTTTTCATCCTAATTTCACTCCGTTCCGTCACCCAGCTCCCGCGTCCCCTGTCCCCGAGGTCCAGGAAAGGGTGCAGAATCTCCAGGAGATCTGGCTGAAGGTTAAGGGGCACCTATCACAAGCCAAGGCAAAATACAAAACCTATGTAGACAAACACAGACAGATCAGTCCAGTGTATAGAAAAGGGGACTATGTATGGTTATCCACGAAGAACATACGATTCAAGAAGTACAGTATATTTAATCCTAAATACATAGGTCCTTACAAGGTTGTCAAATTGGTGAATCCTGTGGTGGTGAAATTGGCTTTGCCTTCCTCCTTACGCATACATCCAGCATTTCATGTATCACTAGTCAAGCCCACGAGGGGGGGTAAGAAGATCAGGCCTTCTCCTGTTGAGGTTAATGGCGAGGAAGAGCATGAAGTGAGGGGTATTGTGGATTCCAAGATTTATCGCACCAGATTGTGGTATTTAGTAGCTTGGAAGGGGTATGGAAATGAAGAGAATTCATGGGAGCCTGCATCTGGGGTTCACGCTCCCAAGTATGTTAGGATGTTCCACACCCGTTTCCCTCACAAGCCATGTCTCTGTCAGTGTTCTTCTGGGGAGGGATGTACTGTTACGACCCACGGAGGTGGAACATAGTGAACACTGCCTAGAAACATGCGTTCTGAAAAAGACTACATTTCCCATGAGCCCCGGGGGAGAGCGACGCGTCTGGCTATGACGTAGGTTCCAGGAAGCCTCAAGACGGAGAGAGCCTCGCATCGACTTGCCGTTTATTCTGGTTCCGGATAGCTGACGGTAGGATTCCTCGTCCTGGATTGTTGCAGCGTATCCTTTTCTGTTTCATCTGTTCATGTCCTTCGTGGTTCTTGCTGGTGTTATTCTATAGCGGGCTCCGCTCAGGGGAAACTCCTCCTTGCGGGTAACGGAGCCTATCCAGTGGCTTCGTGATTTGGGACCCGTTGTTATAGGTTTCAGATGCTTCATTGACTATGAACAGCTCCTGGTAGTACTCTTTTGTTACGGGGAGGTTCCAGGCTACTGCCCTTCGTTTGACATTAAGTGGAGATCACGGGCAGTGGTATTACTTGTAATAGGATTGTGATCACCATTGGCAGAGATCGTTTATCTGTTATGGGTGATTGAACGGAACTTTATTTTCACGAACTGGAAGACTGTATTTCCTTGTGAGACAATTTCTTGTTTATGTGTGCTCGCTGGTTAAGGACCTAATCAGCCGAGTATACAACGTTAAGGCTGTGGGTGACGTAACCCAGCAGTCTTTTCTATTTCGTGTTCCAATAGGATGCAAAAGCCTATTATTGCTGTTTACTTTTTCTTTACACAACAGGGGTATAACGAGCTTCGCCTGGCTGGCTGTTTTCCATTCTGCCCTCTGTTGAAGCCCCTACTTTAACTCACACTGGTATGTGACACTTGCCATAGGGAGCTTTTCCTGTAGTATCGAACATTCGTTTAATATGCATTGTCTTGTATTTTAGGTTGTGCTGTTGTATTCTACACTTTGATGGCCAGGCAAAGCCAACCCTATCCTACCCTCCAGGTAACTAGAGTTTAGTTAGGACGGTACAGAGTAGCGAAGTACAAGAAGTAAGGCTATCTAGGTTACAAGACAGGTTGTGATTGTTTGCCTCTTGTTCTCATTTCAGCTTCTCCGCCCTCCCGTTCCTGCCCTGCTGTTCCTGTTATCCCTCGCTTGATCCCCACTGTGAGTCTGTTATAGTCAGACCCAGAGGTTATCGAGAGGTGGAACCCTTTTGGCATCGTACCATCCTGAGGACACTGGGACCTGACAGGGACTGACTGATTTGCATATAGCCAGGTTCTGAGCTGGGATGGGGCAGTGAGATAAATAACGGTGATGGATCAAGCCCTGATCTTTGGACTGGGTAAGAGTGGTCTGTTTAACTCAGACACTCTGTTCATCACCACCCCCTTTTTGTAAATCATTTGTGGCCCTCAGGTCATGCTGTAGCATAAGGGCCATCACTTGTCCTCCTCTCTTTGTCCATCTAACAGTTGGGAGTTCTAGCTGAGGCATTTATCAAAAGTTGTCCCACTCCTCAGTCAAATCTAATGGTTTGGAGGCAAGGGGCTCAAATATACAATTAAAATCCCCAGCTACCAATAGATGTTTGTTTCCTGTGCATTCAGTAAGGGCATAGTCTAAAGTGCCTTTGGTAATAGTTTCCTCTGTGCCCTATTATATACATTAAAAATTCAGATGTTTAGCCCTGTGTGTAGAGCAAGATCTATTGCCAGAGTATCCAAGGAATTGAGAGAAACTATTTTGATTTTGCACCGAAGTGCAATTTTCACCCAAATCACTAAGCCAACCGAGGGTCTCTCTTTCCTGGTTGCATTAATACCATAAGACGAATACCCACACCTATAGGGGGTAGTCACGCTCCAGGTTTCTTGAAGTAAGATGAAATTGTGAGAATCCATAAATTTACCCCATTCAGGATCTAAAAGCATCCTAGCGATCCCCGCAACATTCCATACCAGGATGGTTAGCTGCTTATGTGGTACAACAATAGAGTTTGGTTCTGATCTATACTCCAAAATTGCGCCCCCTTCCTCCTCATTGGGTAACACTACTATCAACATCACCTACTAGGCCTACCAAACCAGGAGTTTTAGGGGCTCAAACAGCCTGATGTTTAGCATGAAACTAAAGTAATAGAAGTCACCTAGATAATAATTCCCCCTGGACAGGGCATGGAGTCATTTTGTCACCCTATAAACACGGCAATCCACCTTCCTAAAGTCCTCCCTGGTCACTGACTGTGCCCCTTTTCGCTGTTTCTGCACCTTTCTGAGCAGGACCGCTTGGTCAAGGGCACTCATCCAAAACCAATCTATATGTAATAATAATGGACGTGTTAGCAGATGGGAAAGAAAGAAAGAAAGAAAGAAATTCTTTATTTAGATATAACACAGATATCTTTAAAAGAGGATTACATAGTTCACGTTGTATACAACTCATTAAAAATAAAAACAGCAAGACAGTCAATTAGCCAGCCATGATAAGAATAGGGGTCTTCCGCATCCTCAGCCTCCTGAGTCCATAAAAAACTTTTTTTTTTTTTTTTTTTAAAGGATAAAAACCAGAAGAAAAAATAGTACAAAAGTTAAAATCTAATATACAGGAAACTTCACCCCATTTTCTTTACTCTCACTGAATTGGATATCAAACAACTAAAAAACGACCCAATTCTCCTAGGGGTACTACTCATATTCTTTTCATTTCATCCCCCTAGAAATTTGGGATGTATCGTAAGGATCATTAAGTAATAAAAAGGAAAAAGGAAATAAGAGGGAGGATTTAGCAGGACCTCTTTAACTTAAAATTGCGATATGCTTGCTGGATGAACTTTGTTAGTCTGATATTCAAGTCAGTGTTTTCAGGGTTCAGAGCTACAATGATGGCTTGCCTGCAGGTTCGGGCGCCCAACCTATTCCATTCGGCATTTAGTTTGCACCTGCGTTGGAGGTTGAAGGCTGGGCAGAGGCAAATCACGTGTAGCAATGTTTCAGCTGTTTTACCGCACCCTCTGCAGGTTAGATCTTCCGCTGTCCATCTCCAGGGAGGTAAGTCTTGCAGAAAACGCCAATCACCCATTCTAATGGCTATAAGGGTGCGTTTTAGATACAGTGAATATGTGCAGGAAAAGTAAGCGGCGGGTAGTAGCGGACTGTAAGAATTTACAAGGGCCCAAGAATGGCTGCGTTTTCAGAAGAGCGCTTTGTCTGTGATAAGTGATCTCATTCTTACACATTTTTTGATGGCGATTTTAAATGCTGTCTGACTGGGGTAAAGAGCCCATAGGTCACCTGCTGACATTTGTTGAATGTAGTCCTTAAAAAGGCGACCAAACGTTCCACCTGGATTTTTCTGGGAGATTTCTAGCCAGACTAGAGATTCTAATGAGCCTGGGTTAGCCTGCCTCAGCTTGTGACACAAGTTTAGGTATGCACCAATATTGAAAACCTCATAGTTTGGTAGCCCCATGTCCAGTCTTATCTGTGCAGCAGATGCAGAAGTTGGCAACTGGAGAACCCTTTTATAGATTTTGGTGGTATGTTGGTTTAGGGCCGTATTCAATTTACCCTTGAATGACTCTATCCCGTATGATAGGGTGGGGCCGATTTTCGCTCTCAGGACTTCCAGGAGGGGCGAAAGAGTTGGACCTGAGAGGTTTTTCGAAAGCTTGGTTAAAGATACTGCAAGAGTCGTGGCTTTAACTGCAATCTCATGGCGTTGTTTTGAAAGGTTGCCCCTTGAATCCAGGTGGACACCAAGATATTTATACGATTGACCTATCACGAGGCTTATGTTGTTAAAAGTCCACCCACCGCAGACATGTAGTTTCTTCCCAAAGGGAACTACTTGAGTTTTCTTTAGATTGACTTCTAATTGATTCGCTATTGTGTAGCGAAGCAGTGTGTCAAGGAGTCTTTGCAGCCCGACCTTGGTAAGGCTGAAAAGAACAAGGTCATCGGCATATAACAGATTACTGAGCGCCGTGCCGCCCACCTTTGGAGGATGACTATTAGTTTCATCCAGGGTCTGTGACAGATCTGCTATAAACAGGTTAAAGAGAAGGGGGGCCAGCACGCATCCCTGCTTTACACCTCTCATTGTCATAATTTTCTGCGAGAGATGCGTGCCGGACCCTAACTTCACTCGTACCCAGGTGCGGGAGTGAAGTTGAATCATGGCCTCCAGTAGTTTGTCAGGGATCCCCCACTTCCTTAGCTTTTCCCAAAGAGCCGCCCTAGGTACCCTATCAAATGCTGCTTTGAAATCGACAAAGCAGCATAGCACTGTCCTGGATGTTAAGAGTGCTTTGTCGACGATGGTTGACACTGCTAGGAGATTGGTCATAGTCCCTGAGTTGGCAACGAACCCCGTTTGATTCATCGGAATCCGGTTGTGTTCCGTTGCCCATTGCTTCAGGTCCTCCAAGAGGAGGCCTGCATAATGCTTAGCCTTAATGTCCAGAAGAGCTATGAGTCTGTAGTTGTTAGGGGCAGCGCGGGATCCTGATTTATAAATTGGATGTATTATTGCACCCCGCCATGAGTCTGGGATGGTTGCGGTTCTCAGGGCGTAGAGTTCCTGACCAAAAAGCTACATCAGATTTGAAAAGGTTCTGTGGCAGGCCGTTTGGGCCCGGTGCTCCATCTGATCTTGCTTTAGTCACAACCGTCGCTACTCTGTCTTGGGACACCTGAAGATCCATATTGAGTGAGCTTGACAGCTCAATGGGTGTATTCCGCTGGATACTGGCCCCGATCACGGTCTCTCTCACATCCTATGGGTCCTAGATGTTCTGGGGAACTGAAATGATCTGTGAGAAATGATGCCCATTCAGACTCTTGGATATTTGCTGATCCGAAGCTGGTGGTGCTCGGATTGGTGTGGTTTATTAGGGCCCAGAACTTTCTTGGGTTTTTGCTCTTACTCTCCCACACCAGTTTGCACCAAAATGGATTTTCGTGTTTCTGTTTGTCTTTGAAGGTCGCCAACCTAAATGACTTTTGGGCAGCTTGATAGAGATTTAAACATTCGCTGTTCCCAGGATATTTTGCAAGTGACCGCAGGGCCTTATTCCTTACTTTCTTAAGTAACTTTGACTGTAATGAAAGTTTAAAATTGTGAGGCTGAGTTGTCCTTTGGGCCTGCTGTATTACTGGAAAACAGTTGGTCAGATGGGAGCACAGCGTTGTCCATATTACGATGGGGGAGGTATCTTGATCGTGTCCGTCTTTTATACGTTCCATGCATACCTGTAGGATAATTGGGCTGATATCATCGCTCCACTTAAGACGCTTAAGATTTTCCCTATATGTTCCCAGACATGCTGAGGGTGCGGGTTTGTGCTTAACTGTGTTTGTGTTAAGAGATATGATCTGGGGCCTGTGGTCGCTTTCAGAACGTGGAAGGATACAGAAGCTGGTCAGACAATGAAGCAGGTCCGCGTTACAGATGGTGTAATCCAGATAAGAGTGTTTGCTACCGTTAGTCCAGGACCAATTCGGGGGGATATGAGGTTTCGTGAGAATCGTAATGACGTTTTTTGACTTGTTCGAAAATGGACGAGTTTGGTATCTATGAACCGCAAATGACGAGTTTAGTGGGTGTACGCGTTTTCGCTACGCTACTTTGCACCGTTCGTCTTATTCGTGGGTTTCTCCATCTGAACCCACGGGTTCCATTTTAGATACGGCATCCATTTTGTTTCTTGCCCTCAAGTAGTCAGCGAATGGACACTGTTCGCTTCGTGACCCTGGGATTCCTAAGCTCTTGCGGAAGACACGTGTTCCTTTGAGGGTGTCTTTATGACGAGGGGGGTGACACTGCAAAGGCAGATGGCTCCGCTTGAGGCTCATCTTGCTGTGCCGGTCTATTGTTTCAGTCGTGCATGCATTAGGCACGAATCCTTTGATCCTGCAATCATGCTTCCGATATTGCCCCCTACACTCTTTTTCAATCTGTTGTCTATCTTTGTCTTCCTTGCACCTGTTTCTGTCTCTTTTCTTAACTCGTTTACAGCCAGAATGGAATGTACTTAATGGTGGGATAACGTACTTTTACAGTTGGGAACCGGCAATGCTACTGTAATTATGTTTCGGGCTCCTGAATACATGAAAGAAACCCTTTTGAAGTTTACTGTGGGAACTGAGTTGTAACCTTTTGTTCGCCATGTTGTGCTATGACGAAAATATGTATAAAAGGAGCGATCCACTGTTGCAATTCGAAGCAGTCTCTCAGAACCTACACGTTGTGTACTTCTTGCGATTTCTGTATCCCTGCAGTAAATAAACGCTGATCTTTGACGCCGAAGGAAGTGTCCCGTGTCTCTGTGGTTTGTACGCCGGAACAGGTAACCCACGAAGGTTTCAGGTGTTGTCCCCTGGCACCGCTGGGCCTTAGAATAGCCCAGTCCTTCAGTTGGCGCCCAACGTTGGACGACATCAGCGGTACCGGTCCAAAGCCCGACGATCGTGAGGAACTTCGTGTGAAATCTCTGAGGGAAGGTGCACCCCGCTTCATCGATCCTGTTGTCGAAATAAGTGGTCCGAAGACTTTTCCCGCGAAGATTCCCGCCTCCTGACGGCTGCGACGGACTGATGCCCTGACTGTCGACCTGTTTCGGCGCTTGGCGTAGTCCTTTGTACGGCGAGACGATAGACGGGCCTTCCTGGTAACGCCATTGTTCTTTCAGTTAAGTATTTGTGGGTCGCTCCCAGAATCCTTGGTTGTTGTTGTTGAAACTTGGTTGTTTGCATGGTTCCATTGCATTTGTGGTTCTTAGTTCTTGGTTCTTAGTTGTTGGGTTTTATTTGACGATTGCAATTGCCAAAAACCGAGGGTCTTGCATTTTTGCGAGGACATCGTAATTCGATAACCCTTGAAGTTTGTAAACTCGGTTAGTGTGCACGATGCCTGGCCGTAGTACTTTGTTTGGATTCCTTAAATGTTGCGGTTCGGATTCCCGGTTGGAGGACTCATGCCCGATACCTCCAGTTGGGACTCCAATTTATGAGCTCTATAGTCGTCACGGAGTGGGTCCTATCGTATATAATGAATATTGGATCCGTTACACTAAAGATAATGGTGTCCTTAGTTGGCCACCCCATGGTAGTTTTGAAACTGCAATTTTGGATAACCTCGAAGCAAAACTGTTTAAAAAGAAAGTTAGGCCGGCCATGTTTGATTCCTTTCGGTTATGGCGCAAAGAGGCCAAGCAGAAAGAAATCAAACAGATTAAGAAAAATAAGAGAGAAGGTATTATTACGGTAATGCGAAATGCAGAGCAGTTTCAGCGAGACAAAGAAGAGAAGGAAAAGGAAGTTTTTGCTAGACTGCATCATATGGCGGTGGATAAATATTATCCGGTTTTGCCGTCAAGTTCTGATAAGAAGGGAGAAGAAGCGGTAGAGGACCCTTTGTTGTCCTATCTACTTAAATCACCACCTCCATACGCACAGGATACTACTGCCCCTGTGGTTCCTCCTGTTCCTCAACCTGTTGTTCCGGCAGCTGCTGGTCAGCCTGTCATTGGTCCTGTTCCTCCGAATCCTCTTGTTCCTCAAGTTGTCCCTGCTCCCTTACCTGCCCTTCTTCCTACTGCTCCACTGCCTATACCTTCTCAGTCTATTGTTTCTGCTAATTCTGCTCTCTTGGTTACTCCTACTGCTCCTACGTTCAGTCCTCATGTTGTTGCCCCTGTACTTCTCTCCTCTTCTCCTTCTGTCCGTAGTCGCATACCTAATGCTGTTGCTAATCTTTACTCTCCATTCAGACCAATACTTGGGTCCGATGTTTCTGATGTCTCTCAGAGACGAAGTCAAATCCCTGGTGGTAGGGAGAGTGAGACGTTAGTGAAAATGACGCGTAAATGGATTAGGCATCCTGCTAAGTACACCCCGCGCATAGTTTTCGAGACGTTCTCTCAGTATAATGAGCCCACACAAAGATTCGTGTTTGAGGAAATGTGTAAATCCTTACGAGAGGAGTGGGATAATGATGAGGTAGACAATGTACCGCCCGAAATGACTGAACTCCAGACTCAGTTTTCGAACGGTATGATTGTGGGTAGGAATGTTCGACGTGCTTTAGAGCGTCTCTTATCCTTTAGATCTACAGTGCATCCTCGAGTATTGTTTAATGACGACACTGAGGAGTGGATGGCACAACCTGGTCAGCATCCCATGCGAGAAGTTCCCCCAGTGTGGATGCCAGGTAATCCTGCTGCTAACCCTGCCATTTTGCAACATTTCCAGAGAGTTTGGATACACCTCCCATGGAAACGATCAGAAGTTTTGCAGGTGAAACAATCCTTGCCTGACCCCCGGAAAAATCCGGCAGGTTATTATAAGGAGTTATCCCAATTAGTGGATGCTACTATTATGAACCTCGCCGATATCGACATGTTGTTCGGTAATGTAGTACCTCAACCAATTTGGGCAAAAATCCGTCAAGAGAATCACGTAGCTGAGTTAGGTGGTGATTGGGCTGCTCTTGCGGCGGCTGACGGACGACAAGTTGGTGGGGCTAAGCCTGAACAGCTCATTACGGATCTGCCCCAAAGAATCATTACACTTATGAAGACACTTATGCCAGCAATGAGAGTTAACTGGGATAAATTATCTGCGTGCAAGCAAAAGAAGGACGAGAGTGTCTCTGATTTCTTTACTAGGTTTGAGGAGGCATTTATCGATCACAGTGGTCAGGACATGAGTACTGAGGGAGGTCAGCGACTGTTTGTTGATAAATTTGTATCGAATTTGTTGCCTGAACTAAGCCACAAATTGAATAATTCTGAAAGTTCGTGGGCTGTTTCTACCACTGCTCAAATATTAGCCACGGCTCAATATTACGAAAATAGAGAAAAGGAAGAAAGTGATCGTGCAGATAAGAAAACAAAGGATCTTAAAACTAAGGTTTTGTTGCAGCAAGCGTATCCTCCGCGCTCGAATCAAAATGATTCACAACAGCAAAATTGATCGCAATCACAGTCTTCTAGGACTCAGTCGCGTGCTGATTCCTCTACAGCAAGATCTATGCTTGGGTATAATCAATGCGCATATTGTAGAGGTGAGGACCATTTGAAGTTTAATTATCCGGTTTTACGTGACCGAAATAATGGCGTTTCGGCTCGAGGAGGTCGTAGTGGTCCTCAACAGGCATCTCGCGGTAGAGGTCGCGGTGTCACTCAAAACCAGAATGAGCGTTCTACTACTTCATCAGACTCGAACAATTGCTTTGATCAGCGCGATTCATCATCTGGTAGATCTGCACAGTATCATGTGGATGACTATTACGTCGAGCATGACATTGATGCTGACGGTAATTACTAGGACAGCCACAGACAAAGAGAGGGAGTAGTATCAGTTCCGGTTGATCAGAGAGGGCCTTACGTCGCAGTTGCCACATCGGGCATAGTTGAGCCTTTTCTGTTGGACACTGGTGTCGCGAAAAGTTCCATCATGCATTCGAAACTCCCTGGCGCACCTTTGTCTGGCTTAACGAATGTTTCCGTTGGATTCTCTGGCGCCCCCGTTAGCAATCCGGTTTCTAGCCCTTTGCCCCTTACAATTGGGCCGTGTGAGCTAGAAGCTCCTTTGATTTTAACTACTGGTTGTGGTGAGAATCTTTTGGGCCTGGATTTGTTGAAGCGGTTATATGCAACTCTGTATTGTTCCCCTGCAGGAGTGGAGCTTACATTGGGTCAGAGAGTGATCTCTCCTATGTACTTGTCAACTGATAAGCTCCCACCGGAATTGAGTTCTCTTCCCGTGTCTTTGTGGGCAACAGGTCCCAATGACGTGGGCCTGCTGGACATATCACCTTATGTTGTCCAATTGAAATCGAATGTGCGATTACCACGTATCCCCCAGTATCGTATCTCTCTTGATGGTGAACGAGCGCTATTAGCGATCATTTATGACTTGATCAAGAAGGATGTTATTGAGGAAACTCGGGGAAATGTGTGTAATAGTCCTGTGTTACCTATTTTAAAACGAACTGATCCATCCAAGCCTCCTGTGTACCGTTTTGTTATTGATTTGAGAGAGGTAAATAAAATTGTGATTCCACAATTTCCTGTGGTGCCTGACATTACAGCTTTACTGACTCTGATTCCAGCCTCGGCCTCTTGGTTCTCGGTGATCGATCTGAAGAATGCTTTCTTTAGCATTCCGATTGCTGAGGAAAGCAGAGACCTATTCGGCTTCTCATTAGGTGGTCACAGTTTCAGGTTTAAACGTGCTCCTCAGGGCTACTGTGAGAGTCCATCGATCTACAGCCAAGCCCTTAAGAGTCAACTTGACGCATTTGTGTTACCGGCTGGTGCGGCCTTGATTCAGTATGTTGATGATCTGTTAGTGGCTGCTGACACTAAGCAGATTTGCAAAACTGCTACAGTATCGCTGTTACAGCATCTATGTGACTTACATCACAAGGTGTCACCTTCTAAGCTACAATATTGTTGTCAAGAAGTAACCTATCTAGGTCACTTATTGTCAAAGGAGGGAAGAAGGTTGACCCCAGAAAGAATTGCAGCGATTGCTCGAATGACTGTGCCAACAACTCAGAGAGATGTGCGTGCCTTTCTAGGTATCACGTCATACTGCAGGCAATGGATTCCAAATTTTTCATTGCTAGCGAAGCCATTGTTAGCCCTCACGTGCAAGGATGTTCCGACTCCTTTGCCTTGGACTGAAGAGTGTCAGAAAAGTTTTTCTGAATTGCATGATGCGTTGTGTTCGGCTCCTGTGTTAGGTACTCCTGATTACAGTAAGCCGTTTACACTATACGTTCACGAGAGGGAAGGTTGTGCGTTGAGTGTTTTGACGCAACAATTTGGCGGTAAGCAGCGTCCATGTGCATATTTTTCCTCGACCTTGGACCCAGTAGCTAGAGCATTGCCGAGTTGTCTAAGAGCGACAGCGGCAGCTGCGGTGTCAATCCGGCAATCTGCAGGACTGGTCATGGATAATATGCTTACGGTGATGGTTCCGCATGCAGTTGACACTCTCTTGAAT
The DNA here is from genome assembly GCF_964263255.1 of Lissotriton vulgaris. Lineage (NCBI taxonomy): Eukaryota > Metazoa > Chordata > Amphibia > Caudata > Salamandridae > Lissotriton > Lissotriton vulgaris. Next base: position 1,163,659,286 of record NC_141687.1, on the reverse strand, counting down.
CGAACGAAAACTCAACATTTGACGAGCGCAAGGTTGTCTGGTTACGAGTTGACACTTTTGGCAAGTCACATACAAATAAAGCGTTGTAATGTGCTGAATCCGGCAACATTGTTGCCGACTAATATGGAATCAGATGATGTACCACCACATGATTGTTATCTAAGAACCGAAGAAGAAACGAAGGGTCGTGTTGACCTAAAAAACACTCCATTGGCAGATCCCGATGGTACTCTGTATGTTGATGGTTCATGTTTTAAGTTGCCGAATGGTGATGTGACGACTGCGTATGCTGTGGTGACGTTGAGTACGGTTGTGGAAACTGCGAGATTGAGTCAGAATTCAGCGCAAGCGGCAGAGTTGATTGCGTTGACGAGAGCGTGTGTTTTGTCTAAAGGAAAGAGAGTGAATGTGTTTACTGATAGTCAATATGCATTTGGCGTTGCACATAGTTTTGGTCGATTGTGGAGAGAATGAGGATTTATGACATCGCATGGCGCGAAGATCCAACACGGACAGCTCGTGAACGATCTTTTGAACGCACTTACATTGCCTAAGCAGGTGGCAATCATTAAATGCAGCGCGCACCGAAAGGTTACGGATGATGTTGGTCGTGGTAACGCGTTTGCGGAAGAGATTGCTAAAGAAACAGCTAAGAATCTTGCAACCCGAATGTACGTTACGAGTTCAGTGAGGTGGCCGGTGGAGACTGGTATGTGTGAGGACACTGTTGAGAGCGTGAAAACAATTCAGAATGAGGCCACCGAAACTGAAAAGACTAAGTGGAAAGAAAGCACAGGAAAGTTAGACGCGCATGGATGTTGGATTGATTTGTCGGAATGTCAGAGGTGGATGTTGCCGGATGCATATGTGCTAGCCGTTGTGACTATGGCTCACGGCTTGTCACATATTAGTGCGAAAGGTATATGTAAGTTGTTGTCTCCTGTATGGAAGAATGATGGTATTGCTAAGTGTGCTGAGAGAGTGGTTAAGAATTGTATGGTATGTATGATGTACAATCCTGGCAAGGGCACCCCCACTCCACCTGGCCATTTCGCTCCACCTACATGTCCCTTTGAAGTCATCCAATTGGACTTCATCCATATGGAGAGATGCAATAACCTAAAATATGTTTTGGTTGTGGTTTGCGCGTTCTCCAGATGGATTGAGGCCTACCCTCTTAAAGATAATACTGCCCTGTCCACAGCGAAAGTCCTACTGAAGGAATAATTTCCTCGGTATGGAATGCCACGGATTGTATGGTCGGATAACGGAAGTGAGTTTGTGGGGGGTGTGATGAAGAGTGTGTGTAAGGGCCTTGGAATACAACAGAAATTCCATAGCGCCAATCATCCCCAGTCAGCAGGTTTAGTGGAAGGGTACAATGGCACTCTGAAACTGAAACTTGCTAAGATTCAAGCTACGACTGGTCTGTCATGGCCTGATGCCTTGCCTCTAGCTCTCTTGTCAACCAGGGCGACTGTGCACTCTCGAGTAGGGCTTAGCCCATATGAGATTGTGTTCGGCCGTCCTGCGAACATTTGGGGAGTTCCGAGGCCTAAGGCATTTGATAGTCTCGAATATCCAATGTTGATTGATTATCTTTATGATCTGACTGCTAAATTGAGGTTAATTCATCAACAGGTCTTTGAAGCTCTACCGGCACAGACAGAGGGTCCTGGACATCGGCTCCAACCGGGTGACTGGGTAGTCACCCGCAACTTTGGGAGAAAGCGTAATCTGGAGCCAAGATTTGTGGGTCCCTTCCAAGTTCTGCTGGCGACAAGAACTGCAGTTCGGTTGGAAGGCAGAAAGAACTGGGTGCATGCCACCCACACCAAGAAAGTCCCGATCCCTTTGCCAGCAGACAACTGGGTCAGAACTGGTATTGCCGCAACGGAAACAGAGACCCCTCAACGTTTTGTGCCGTTCAGTGATGCTCAACCTGTAGGAGACAATTCATTGCAGCCAGATACACCTGTTGAATCGTCAGCATTGGAGAATTCAAGGCCTGAACTGTCATCAGAACGATCGAACACTGTTTTGCCATCTGAACAGTTATTTGAAGAGCAAAATCGACCTGGAAGAAGTCGATATTTTCTTCGTTCATGTGACAAAGACTAATAAAAAATCCCTTTTTCGTTCTTGAATTCATATTACCCCCTACTGTTGCTACGAAAATTATGAACAATTGCGTCTTTTATTGATTTTTGAATTCTTTTTCACGTGTATTCCTCTTTTTGTACAGCTAGGAGATTTGCATTAAAATTGAATGTTTGTTTAAAAAACCTTTCATCCGGGTTAACCGTAGGGCCGTGCGGGTACTTCCTTCTGTTTAGCAGGTTCCTGACACTAGGTCGGTTACTTTTGTCGATTCCTGGGAATTCCTGGGAATTGATAATCGCTACTCAGAACGAAGTGCGTCAAGAACGTTACGGACGGTTTTCAGAGGATGGAGTTCTCTAAGCTGTCGGTAGTAGAGAGGATGTCGGCGCAAAGGTCGAAATTGCATAAGGTTGTACGAACAAAATGTTTTCTGTTTCAGGTATTCCTGCTGTTCCTGACTGTTTCTATGCTATTGGTGGGTGGAGTGTATTTTGGAATACAGTCGTTATTGCCTCCCACTTCACCTACTTTTTCTTCTCCTGAACTGAATTCTATTCCCACTATTTCTTCACATTCCTTTCACCCTCTGCCCCTACATGAACAGGTTAGACGTGCAGAATTCATGAACAACTCCTTTGTCCAACTCCTATATCAGCATCAGTTGGTGATGAATACTACTAACTGTTGGGTGTGTGGGTTAATGCCACATACCATGGATAGGGGTATTCCGTATTTGGTTCTTCCTTACAGCTCCCAGGGGTCAGCTCGAGCATTCCAAACCATGTTCCGTAGTGCACTAGATTCCTACCCCCATCGAGAGCCACGCTCTGCAGGTCTTGGTCCCGGCCCGTACCACAAGACTTTGGCTATAGAGATTGCTGACTTAGATAGAGATATTTTTGATGCATCGCTTATTCCGGAGGAAGAGGTTCGAGCATACAAGGATCTGAGTGAGGCTGAGTATAGTATATCAGTGGGTGATAGACAGCTTAAGAGCTCGTCTCCGATCTGGATCGTACCCCACCTCGGTAATTTCTTCTTGCAAGGTCTTGGTCGAAATCCGAGAGCTCACCTTGGGAAGAGTGTTTGTACTGAAACGTATGTTTTACCAATGCTCTCTTCCCCTGTTTTCCTGACTGCCAAGGGTACCTACTTTGTATGTTATGATCGCGCATATACATGGTTGCCCCATGACTTCTCGGGCACCTGTTATATTGCGAATCTTTTGCCACCGACTTTCACAGTTGCCTCGGACTATCACAAGACTAGAGTTGTGAGAGGTGTTATTAGCAAAGAGGACACTGCCGGTCAAGAAGCAGGAGATTTCTGTAAGGGTTTCCTGCCGTTTTGGGGACCTATGGTTAATAGTAGGAACCTGAGACAATTGACTCGTGTGGTAGAATCAACTGCTAATATAACTGGAAGTGCTCTTGGTAATCTGACAGCAGAGCTTCAGGCGGATAGGCTTATGACGTTGCAGAACCGTATGGTTCTAGACGTTGTTCTTGCAGATAGAGGTGGTGTGTGCAAGGTGATCCATTCGAGTTGCTGTATTTTCATTCCTGATAACGCTCCAACTGTATATCAAGCCATCTCAAAGTTGCACAAGATCTCCGAGTCCATACACGTGGACGTAGGTGATTGGACGCTACTAGGATGGTTTTGGGGCCTGATGTCGACTTGGGGTTGGAAGATTCTGATGATCATCGGGGTTGTTGTGACGTTTCTGTTCACGTGTTGTCTTTGCGTGCAGTGTGGTCCTGCCTTATGTGGCCTCTGTGCTACAACGTATAAGACGGCCATCTGTTACCAAGGAAGCATTGATGGATAGAATAATGTTGCAGCAATATCTGAACGATCTGATGAATATCAAGATCGATTCTGATATTGACTAGTGCTTGCCTACATGAGGGCAAAAGGAGCGTCTGAGGTTCCGTGAGAATCGTAATGACGTTTTTTGACTTGTTCGAATATGGACGAGTTTGGTATCTATGAACCGCAAATGACGAGTTTAGTGGGTGTACGCGTTTTCGCTACGCTACCTTGCACCGTTCGTCTTATTCGTGGGTTTCTCCATCTGAACCCACGGGTTCCATTTTAGATACGGCATCCATTTTGTGTCTTGCCCTCAAGTAGTCAGCGAATGGACACTGTTCGCTTCGTGACCCTGGGATTCCCAAGCTCTTGCGGAAGACACGTGTTCCATTGAGGGTGTCTTTATTACGAGGGGGATGACACTGCAAAGGCAGATGGCTCCGCTTGAGGCTCATCTTGCCGTGCCGGTCTATTGTTTCAGTCGTGCATGCATTAGGCACGAATCCTTTGATCCTGCAATCATGCTTCCGATATTGCCCCCTACACTCTTTTTCAATCTGTTGTCTATCTTTGTCTTCCTTGCACCTGTTTCTGTCTCTTTTCTTAACTCGTTTACAGCCAGAATGGAATGTACTTAATGGTGGGATAACGTACTTTTACAGTTGGGAACCGGCAATGCTACTGTAATTATGTTTCGGGCTCCTGAATACATGAAAGAAACCCTTTTGAAGTTTACTGTGGGAACTGAGTTGTAACCTTTTGTTCGCCATGTTGTGCTATGACGAAAATATGTATAAAAGGAGCGATCCACTGTTGCAATTTGAAGCAGTCTCTCAGAACCTACACGTTGTGTACTTCTTGCGATTTCTGTATCCCTGCAGTAAATAAACGCTGATCTTTGACGCCGAAGGAAGTGTCCCGTGTCTCTGTGGTTTGTACGCCGGAACAGGTAACCCACGAAGGTTTCAGGTGTTGTCCCCTGGCACCGCTGGGCCTTAGAATAGCCCAGTCCTTCAGTTATCCCCCGACGACCTGCCATTCATTACCAGGTAGCCAGCGCTGTAGAGTTTCATCACACAAATCTCACCCAGACCGCAATAGGCTTGATTGGTTGGTTTGATTTGTGTCAAGGACTCAGTAATGGGGAATAAGAAGGGCCCATCGGTGTCTGCTAAGTCCCCCTGAAATAAGTTGGTATTAAAATCCCCCGTGACAATGCAGTCTGAGTCGGGGTGTTCCGCAGCTATGTCGCTCATTATTTCCGTTAGGCGTGCCAGGTGATCTTTTTTTGTACGTGTATTGGGGTTGATATATACATTAAAAAGAAGAAGTGGGCGCTGTTTTCCCCACGAGTTAATTTTAACCCAGAGTAGCCAGTCTTCCTTGATACTTAATCGTGAGATTGGGCCTTTTAGGTTATTTGATATGTATATTGAAAGGCCACCTTCGGCATGGCCGTAGCGGCTGTCCCTGAGTGCGGGTTTCCATAATTCAATATAGCCAATGACAGGAAATCCTTCTGTAGCCCAGGTTTCCTGTAGGGCTATTACGGCATGTTCGCATAGGAAAGAAAAAGTGTCAGGGTGCGTAATTTTCTGATGGAGGCCGCTAATGTTCCAAGAACATATAAGAAAAATGGGATCAGCTTCTGGAATAGGAGCGGTTGTAGATGGAACTACTGGTGGAATTGGCATTGCTTGGAGTTTGTAGTTATGGGCAGAAAGCTCTGCTTCAGAGGGTCAATCTGAGCTTTTGGTTGACAAGATTGCTGGGAGCCATTCCCAGCCTAGACTTGTGTCGGCGTTGGAGGCCACCGTTGGAGGAATTTTATACAGTTCCTCAGATCCTGCCGCATTTTTTAAGATCGAATACGGTCTGAGATAGGGCGCTGGTCTGGTAGTACCAGCATTTCGAGGCGGTGTCGGCTGGATTAGTAGGGAGGTGGGGTAACCTGGAGTGGAATATGGATACACTCTGATGCCCCAGTCCCGAAGGGTGGTCTTGTGGTTCAAAAAGACTCCTGCCCAGCTGGCCGACTTGAGTGACACTAGCGTTACCTTGGACGGTTGGGTGCCTCTTGGTGGGAGAAATTTGATAGATTCTATGTCCTCCGATGCCAGGCCTGCGAACCCCGGGATACCTTCCACGAGTTTTATTATGTTAGATCTGTTGAGGATATCTTGTCGACCCCTTGATTTATATTCTGGTGCCAGTAGGATGTGAAAGAGTGAGAAATCATTTTTATTCTCTTCTTTGGGTATGCTTGGGGCCGACTTGTTGATTTTATTAGTAGACAGGCCTGCATCTGTTTTCTGCACCTGTTGCATTGGACAATTAGGAACCTTCAATGAAGGATGACTGGTTTTGGGCACAGTTGTTTTTTGGATGTAAATTGTTTTTGTGAAATTCATTCTTGTTTTTACAGTGTCCACACGGGAAGGAGTTGTGGCCGACACTGGGTTAGATTTTATTAAAGTAACTGTGGGCCCTATAGGGCTTGGCTCAACGGTTTTGGTCATTAAATTTTCCATAGCTATGCTTGATTCTTCGGTTGCTGCTCCCGTAGCTGGTTCGGTAAGATCTTGGATACCCCCCAAGGATGGCTGGGTGGCGCTTGCTGGTGAATCCCCTTTTAATTTGGGGCACTGGGACTTGTTAAAGTTGGTGGGACATCCGTCTCACTTATGGCTTGCTTGTCAACTGCCTTCGCAAAGAGGGGAAAGAAGTCCTGGTGTGCGGCATTTGCTTTGGCCCTTGTTTTGTTTCTATGTTTGCGCTGTCGTTTGCGCTCTCTCTTGCTGCATGGTGGCGGGGGGGCTGACAACGCTTCTGATTTGGAGGGTACCAAGGCCACTGGCCTGGCCATTGACCTGGTCACAGGGTTATCCTTGCGAGTTGTGTGTCCGGTGGAATCCCCGGCGTTTTCACTCGTCACTTCAGTTCGGTCAGAACCCGTTGTTGCTGGTTGGAGGTGTCCGCTTTTTGGCTGATCGTTTAGCTGGTTTGTGCTTGGTTCTGTTCCACCACTTGGCTTAAAGCCTTTATTAGTAATGAACCATGGGCTAGTAGAGGCTTGGTCCGTTACCGATGGTTTTTGCTGTTGCAGACCAGAATTTGTGGATGAGTTACCCCCCTTCAGCGACTTGACTTCCTTTATGACACTGGATAGAAAGTCTGGAAGCGAAGAAAGTGAGTCAATGATTGGGGAGCAACAGCAGACAGACTGTACAAGCTTGGATGAGGCTTGTGCTCCTAATATTAAGTTGTTCAATTTGTCGAGTTTGTTATCTATCCCTGCCGTGAACAGGGCTAGAGTATTCAAAAGGTCGACCTGCACGTCCAGTTTGTCCGAATGATAATTTAGTGCGTTAACTGTTTGTTGAAACGTTAGGAGGAGTTGTGGCCAGACACCAGTTACTGTTACGTCTTCTTTGTTAGAATTAATGTTTGGCGTATGATTGGGGGAGTTTTGGGTGTTTTTGAAAAAGAATGACAGATCCGCTAAGAGCTGGTCGTTCGGATCGGTTTTCTTGGCTGTTTTTCGAGGGGATGATATTTTTGCTGCTGGTGGTGAGAATACAGTGTGCTGAGGGCTTGACACGACGTTGTCTATGCACTGGGGACTTAGCGTGACCGGGAGCTGATTTAATGTGTTTATGACTTGGGGTGAATAGGACGTTTGGAGAGTGATATTGCGCACATGGGGATTTTGCACATGAATTTGTGCAAGAGTTGATTGGCAGTGAGGAACCATTGTAGGTTCATTTGACGGGGCGTGCTCTTGTTGAGAGGTAAGTGCAGGGGACTCTGGTCTCTGTTTGTGATCTGAAAAGGAACTTGGGTTAGGTTGAAGGTCCACCGGGGAGGACTGGAGCAGGCATACTCCTTGCTTGTCTGCTCCAGCGGATAAAAGTTGCTGTCCTAATTGAAACTGTGGTTGAAAAATGACTGCCGGGTTTTGTTTAGGGCTTACATCCCCTGGCCAAGCCGAGATAGAATCGTTGAAAGTTGATCCAAAGATATACACTCCCGGGGGTTGGGCAGACTTTTTGGATTTCATTGACCACTGTAATGGGGATAACAGTTGTGGAGGAGGCACGCTTATTTCGGCCGGTTGGTCCGGAGCACCAAGCCTTGCTGCGTCCTGGGGCTGGGACTGTGGATGCGTATCCAACGTGGTTGGTGTTTTCTTAAAGTAGGCCAACAGGTTTGAGTGCTTCACGGTTTTTGGCATATCTGAACTCTTGCCTTTCTGACTTGAGTGGCAGCAACTGGTTGGAGAAGCTTTTACCGCTGTCACTATTTCCTCGGGACCCAGGAGAGTTGAATGGCTACCCGGATGGGGTTTCTCTTTGGGGGCTGGTTGTTTTGTAATCCTCCGTTTGGGTGACGCTGTGGTCCTTCTTACCTTCCCCGATCTCATTGCCTCAATTAAATGGAGATAGGGTAAGCTGCCAAGGCTGATAGGAGCCTAAAAGTAGTCCAAAATAGTCCAAAAAAGGGGGTTGCTATAGCCTTAAGTCTCCGATAGCTATGCAATGGCTCTGCTGTTGAGGAGTTGGAGGGGGTTTAGTAGCCTTGGAGCTCTGGTGGGTCTGGTCAATGTGTTCAGTCTGAGGGTACTGCCAGTTCAACCGGTACAGATCTCTCCGACCGGGTCCGCTATGATTGGTAGTGCAGTATTCCTTTCCTTTTTGTTCCTTTCCTTTTTGTTCCTTTATGTTCTCCGCATCTGTTCTCCACTATCTTCAGTTTTGGTTGATCTGGTCTTCGGTGGCTGCCCAGCTAGATGATGGGTAGCTATTTAAGTGGCATTGTGGCCCTTCACCGGGCGCGCACAGGTGCTTTGTCTGCGCTTAAAGGTACCTTTGGATGTGGCACCCCCCCGCCCTTTGCTCCCTAACCAGCCCCTTCCGCCTAACCCACGGCCGCCCGCCAAGCCGCACACCTCAAGACTGGGCTCAAAACTGGGCTCGGAGTCTGAACACAGATGGGAAGTTGGTGTGTGTCAGACCGACTCAGCTTGTTAATATCCTGAGCTTGCTGGGCTCGCAGCTTGGCTGGCTGTCACTGGGCAGGCTCGGGGGAGGAAGGAGGGCGTGGGGAGCAGCCCCAGAGCTGAAAGGGGCGGCCAGATACCTCACACGGCCGACAGCCAGGCTAGTAGGTGAGGTTGCGCGGGAAAACCGACACAGGGCGCTGCAGGGGAGGCTTGCTCGCCGGGCGGCCTTCTGGAGCAACTCAGGAGCAACACAAGAGAGACCTGGGAGGTACCTGGGTGGTTGTACAGGGTGTACAGGGTTGGGGATCTCTCAGCAGCAGGCATGCAGTGGCTCTACGCGACGTGCGTGCGGTTCAAGGCAGAGGGGGAGGGCTTGTATCGTGTTTGTTAGCAGCTCCTACTGCCGGTTATCCAGCCCAGCCCAGCCCTACCACAGCTAACAGTGGCGGGGCGCCTCTCCGCACCCTCACTCCCTCCCACACGCAATTAGCCGACTTACCGGCACACCACCGCTCTGCTGGAGTCCGGACCCGATCCGGTCTGGACCTCAATCGGCTCCCAGCTCCCGGCTCCCTGACCGCACAGCTCGCAGCAACCCAGCTGCACGGCCTCCGCCAGTCTTCGCCCACCTCACACTCACCACACCTGCCCGTCGGCACGTCCAGGCAACAGCCGCACCTTCCATTAGTGGGGCGCGGCCTCGGTACAATTCTGCGCACTGCTTCTGGGACACAGTGGAAAACAGATGGGATAGTACTAGAGTCAATCGCCATCAGGCCATCTACTCTGGCTCTGTGGAAAAAACAGACTTTCACTGCATCATTTGATGCCCCTCATGGAGTTATCCTTTCCACCTGCTTGATGTCTTCCCTTATAATAGAGTAACAATGTTGTGTATCCTTAAGCCAATGGATTACCTTATTTTGTAGCGAATCAGGATCCTCTTGTTTGCCACTAGGGAGTTTTGGAACTTGTACAAGATAGATTGCAGCTTCATCCCTCTGAACATGAGTTCTAGTATAGAAACCATCTTTAACAAACCCCATTGTAAAGGGTCAAGGGAAACTATGGGTAGGGGAATGTCCTTCGTCGAGCACCACCTCTCCTCTATTGGGATCTCCCACATTCTCGTGCCCTGGTGTGGTCCTCGATACACAACTGGTCTACCACTGTAGTCAATGGGGCCTTCTATATGACCAAGGAATATCTAACTATATTGCTGGGTGGAAAATGGGTAGATCTGATGACTATTGGAGACTGCTATATTGTAGTTCTGTGACATTAGGGAACCACAAAAAACATTGCGCTGAGCATTTACAGGTAAGGGGCCCTTGTGATTTTTTACTAGCACTTTTACCTGGAATGTTGCTTTCTGGGCCCATTCATTGCTCGCCCTCCTCTCCAAATCACCAACTGCTTTTCTTAAAGCTACTACCTCCTCCCTAAGACACTCAATAATGTCCTTTGGCCATGAAATAGGGACAGTCCTTCATTGCTTATAGTGCCCAAACACAAATTTGCACACCCCTCTGCTGTAATTTCCACCATTGAAAGTGTAGCATATCTATTGTGACATTCAACTTGATCTATCTGGTCTACAACACGGGGTTGGGATGTTGCTCGAGAGTGCAAGCTGGTTGCTCCATAATCCTATCTCCTATGCCTTTCCCAATGCTCCTATGGGGTTTACTAAAGTGAATTCATTTAATGACTTTCTTTGCAGAAGGAGGAGTAGGAGAAATCTCTAATGATGCTGGGTGGAGAGGGACAGAACTGGCGAAGGGAGAGGGGCATTGGGTAATTACTTCACATTCCGTTAACAAAACCTCCTTATCCATAGCATTGGTACTGACGGCGCCAGAGGGTATTCGCTTGGGGAGAGGGTCACCCTATGTTTCAGATATGTCAGATATGTCCCAAGATACTCCGAAATAATCCTAGGAGCTATTCACCCCAAAGGGGAGGTTGCGACCAGCGTCACCAGCCTCACCACTATTTAATGATCGTCCCCTTGTTTTGTGGCATGTAGCTAGAGGCTGTTAGTTCCAGAACAGAGCATCAGAGAAGCAGTATCACATAGGAAATTGAAAGTACCTTTATTGTAGGGGAGAGCCAAGCTGAAACCGAAACAAAGCCAGATACTTAGGTTCCACAGCCGATGGAGGTGGCCCCAACCCGCCTCCTCCTGTCGCCTAAGGGTTCAGGACGGGCCTGACCATGGCCCAGGCGCAGCTCTCCTCACGGGAGATGACAGCACTTAAAAGTGCTGGAAAATTTTTGGGCCTCTCCTCCTTGGAGCAGTGGCAGCCTGGGACAGTGAGTCCCTCTAACACAACACAGCAGTAGTCTGCAGGTCGTCCCACGTCGCAAGAGATGACAGGTGCTTAAAAGCGCTGGAACCAATGTTGGCTCCTCCTCCCCTCCTCCTTGGGGCAGTCGCTGTAGGAGAGTAGGGTCTGCAATCCTATGATCACCCAGATTTTTTGCTTTTGTTTCACTGGTTTACGACTTTCTCTGGCTGTGGGCCTGCCAATCAGACCCCCAGCCTGGCTGTTCTCTTTCTAAATTACGATATGTACCCTAGGTGGATTTACCAATTGGTGCTGGGCTACCTTATCAGACCCCGTAACGCAGGGCATAGGTGTACCCAGGGCCGCCAGGGGCTGCAGCATGTATTATGCCACCCCTGGCTGGCCTCCTAAATTTGACACAACTGGCTGCATGACAGCTGGGGCAAAGTCGTGTAATCACCCTTTGCTTTAGGTATAGTAGCTCTATATCTAACCATACAATGGACACCCGAGTTCCTATCAGTCACTCCTATGGCAGGCCTTGACAATCCTGAAGGCAGAGTGCATGGGCTCGTGTGAACTAGGTTCTGGCCCGAGCCGAGCCCGGTTGCAGCTTGCGGAATCAAGACCCAATGGCTGTTCCATGATAACGCGTACCATATCGGTAACTTCGGTGTCGCGTTATCAAGACATGTCGAGTAAGGTGTCATACGAATCGGGATGCTGCCCTCTCACCAACTCTGGCGACGAGGTTAGCATTCCGCCCTTCTAGAGGGACACGACATGTACGTAACTGTGAACCCCGGTTAAAGTTAACTAAAGCCTCAGCTCCACAAAATGGATGCTGCCACCACAGACACGAGTCTGACCTCCTGCTGCTGGGAGTCCTTCCAGCGAGGAGCGCTTGGACAAAGGGTTTCCTGTCGAGGGCGGTGTTCGCACCGTCCCAGACAGGGTTTGTGTATTCTGGGTAGGTAGGGCTTTTGCGAGAAGGTGACTGCGGAGTGGCACCCCGGTGCTCACTACGCATCTGCCGGTCAGAACCAGCTCCAGGGGCGCCAGCCCTGGCCTGGGGAAAGTCCGGCAGGGGGAGAGGGGTGTAACTACCTCCCTTCCTGGTCCCACCCTTAGGGCAGGACCTAGTCATGTACCCACCCCTTTCTTTAGAATAAAGGCCGGAGCGGGGACCCTTCCAAATTAGATCATCTTTGAATCAAGAACTACTTTCTACGAAAGGACACTCAAGACTCTTCTCAAGATTTCTCCCTTGTGACTAAGGAGTAGTCACCCTGCATCAGCGGGCACCAACTAAGAACTCTGCGGTTTGCTGCAAGTCCTTCCTCAAGGATCCGACGGCCCAGCTCGACGAGAACCGGCTTCCCTGGCACCTCTGACCTCTACCCACGTCATCAGCTCAGCTGTGATCTGTGGGTGCGACGAGACCTCGAGGGACCGGCCATCATCAGAACCTGCACGCTCTTAAACCAGCACGACCATCGAAGCGATTCCCTGGTGAGTGCTCTGGGGTCCGAGAAGCCCCGACCCTGAGCCGCTCCAGCACCGAAGTGCAGTCTCCCAGCATCTCCACGATCTGCGTGGGGCCCTTCTGCTCGCTGCTCAGCACGTTGTCTGGTCACTAGCCGCTGGCTTGTGCCCTTCTGTGACGACATCCGACAATCAACACTGCTGGTCTGGTTGCTCCAGACTGGCCCTTGCTTCCATCTTTGCGAGAAGCACCCCGGACCCTCCTGGTCCACTCAAGACCCCATCTTAGGCCCACCACGTGGCCCTGAGATCTGCTAAGGCTTGTTGCCCCATCCTGGGCCCAGCGACGCCGACAGCATCATCCTTCGTGGGACAGCTCGCACCTCCGCCGTGGTCGCCGACAACGCCTCCTGGTCCGTGAGACTGCAGAGCCTAGCGTCGCCCACTCACCTGGTCGAGGTGACGGCCAACCGGTGCCATCCTGGTACCCTCTGACTACTGGCTAGTAGTACGAACTTGGTCCCCTCTGCTTTCAGGTATCAACAATCTCTGATCCAGGCTTGGATCTCTACGAACTATTCTTCACTGGTCGCCGGCCAGCAACTCCTTTTCTTCCGGCTCCTGGCTCGTCAGCGAAGACCCCGACGCCTGTAAGACTTGTGCAGCCGCAGCCCTCGTGGCTAGGTAACCCGGCATTTCGGTGCCTGCATAGCCTCTTTACTCTAGGGTCCCGAGTCCCTCGCTTCCGACTTGCCTTATCGGGTCCGCCCGAGACCTTAAACTTTCCGTGTCCTCGGACACTTGTTTTAATTGTGCACTTGAAGTATTTTCCTAAGAGATTTGGTTTGTGCTTAGTACCCTGTCCTCATAAAGAGTCCAGGGCTGTTGTGAATCTTAATAAATATCCTGTTTATTTTCATAACACTTGTGTGGTGTCCTTTCACTGGGTGTTCAAGGGGTACATGTGTGGTAAACAGCTGGCTTAACGCGCCCTCTCGAGTCTTTAGCCTTAGACTGCTCGTATCCACGCTACTAGGATAGCTGGTCTATAGGTTGACTTACAACCAAACACCATAAGGGTCGTTGGAACGATACATAGCGGTCGCTAGAATAGCGAACGTTGCATATCGGGCCAACTTCTCACATTGGTGAGCAGCGGTTGGGATTTGAGCTTGCTGTTGTTTTACCACACGTATCCTAAGAATATCTTGTTGAAAGATCGCATAAGTACTGTTAGTACATATAACCAAAGCTTAGAATACTCTGAGTTCTACTGAACCAGCTGTTGTAGCTCCTCAAGGCTTAGAACACCTTGGCTGCAACTCTTAGCAAGGGAACAGTAGGTAAACACGTAGTGTAGGTAGGTGCATCACTTACACCACACTAGAAACAGTATGTCGGACAAAGGAGGAAACTCTGAGTCTCCCCTGGTGTCAGTTGACCCTCCACAGGTCATCCCTTCAAGATATACTGTGCTGAGCTTCAAGGAGTTAAGACAGGTGTGTCACTCCTGGAAGATCAAGCAGGGGTCTAACCCCACCACGTCCTTTCTGATTGGTCTCTTGGAGACTTATGATGCCAGAAAAGCTGAGACCCGTCTTAGCTCTTCTAATCCAGAAGGAGACATGCCTCCCCTCGAGGGAACCAGAGACGATCCTGACCTCATCCACCTCGCAACTGAGAAAGAAGATGTGGAGGATGATGAGGATGAGGATCCCTCTGGGGATGAGGCAGATAAGGGACAGGTAGAAGTCGTCAGACTAAGCAGGTCCAACTTAAGCAAACATGATAGCGGTACTGGGGGACCCCTGGGGCCACTATCAGGTCAGCTTAACATTGGGAATGGACGAGCCCGATCTCTGTCAAGAGACTCTGGCAGATCCCTTCAAACCAATGGCTCTCGCAACTCTTCTCAGAGAGGGATGACGTCCCCTCAGCGGAGAGTGTACGAAGCTAAGGAAAGGGCAGCTAATCTGAGGATCGAAAGGGAAGAACTTGCCCTGGCCAAAGAAAGGCTTGCCTTTGCGAGAGAGCAACAGTTAAGTGGGGTAGTCCCCACTGGTGGCAGCAATGTACCTAGCAATAGGGAAAAGAGTTTCGATACGAAACACCTTGGGAAGATAGTGCCCCCCTTTAAACAAGGGGACGACATCCACAAATGGATTACTGCTTTGGAGAGGGCCTGCACTGTGCAAGGTGTTCCCCAGAGTCAGTGGGCAGCTATCTTGTGGCTCTCCTTTGAAGGTAAAGGAAGAGACAAGCTCCTCACCACAAGGGTGGAAGATGCGAACGATTACCAAGTCTTGAAAAATACACTCGTTGAAGGGTTCGGCCTAACCACTGAGCAGTACAGGGTGCTGTTCAGGGATACCCAGAAAACGCAGTCTCAAGATTGGTCTGACTTTGTCGATTGTGCCACTAAGGCTTTTGAGGGCTGGTTGCTGGGCAGTAAGGTTACTGATTACAAAGGATTGTATAATTTGATGATGAGAGAACAAATTTTAAACAATTGTCAGAACCAGTTGTTGCATCAGCATCTTGTCGACTCGGATCTGACCTCTCCCCAAGAATTGGGAAAGAAGGCAGACAGATGGGTTCGCACGAGAGTTAAACAGAACCAGGGCCAGAATCAAGGTGGTCAGAAGAAAGCAGACCAGAAGGGTAAAGATTCTAAGGGGGAACAAAATGACCAGAAGTCTTCGACAGGTCCCCAACAACCCAAAGAGGGAGGGGGTCAGGCTCCCCAAAAGAAGAAAGAAGGCCAATCCAAAAGATGGTGCCAGTACTGTAAAAGTAAATCTCACTGGTTTAGTGAGTGCACCAAGAAAGGAGGAGGGCAGACTCCTGCCACTGCAGCCCCTAAGGCACCTGTGCCCCCTAGTACAGTCAGCAGTGGTAGTGCGCCTCCCAAGGGTTTAGTAGGGTTAACCCTGGGTTCTGAGGGGCGTGACAACTTAGTTGGCACACTCACTCAGGCTGTCCTTGTCAGTACAGGGGACGCGGACGTGTCCCCTGACATAAGTCCCAATACCTTGGGCAAATACAGACAGACGCCTTTCATAAATGGAAAAATGGCTCAGGCCTATAGGGACACTTGTGCCAGCGTCACCATGGTGACGCCTAACTTCGTGGACCCTGGACAGATCATGCCAGGTACAGAATTCCTGGTGACCAATGCAAGCAATGTCACTACCAATCACAGTATGGCAATTGTAGCTTTCTCCTGGGGAGGGGTAACTGGCCAAAAGAAGGTTGTAGTTAGTCCAGACCTCCCAGTGGATTGTTTGTTGGGCAATGATTTGGAGTCATCACAATGGTCAGAAGTGGAGCACCGGACATGGAAATGTTAGGTTTGCCAGCACATGTGTTCGCTGTGACCAGGTCACAGGTCAGGAAATGCCCCACTGAACAGGTGCTGGATCCTGGAACAACGGACCAGACACCTCCCAAGAAAAAGAGCAGTAGGGTTAAGGCTGCGCCTTCCCCCTTGCCCCAGGTCGTGGATCAAGTCTCAGAGGAGGCTGACCTACAGGAATTGAGGGAAACTGAGCCTAGGGAGTTCGAACTTGATCAAGTTGAATTCTTGGGTTCAGGGGGACCCTCAAGGGAAGACCTGGGGAAGGACCAGTTAGACTGCCCTTCTCTTGAACCCCTCAGACAGCAGGCTGCTGCTGAGGCTGCTGGGAACGCCACAGGTACCCACAAGGTATACTGGGAAGATGGACTCCTGTACACTGAGTCAAGAGACCCCAAGCCTGGCATGACCAGGAGGCTGGTTGTACCCTTGTCTCAGCGTGGTTTCCTACTTACCTTGGCCTACGAGATTCCCTTAGCAGGTCACTTAGGCCAGACGAAAACGTGGGACAGGCTTGTCTCACACTTTCACTGGCCTCATATGAACGAAGATACCAAGGAGTTTTGCCGCTCCTGTGTCACTTGCCAAGCCAGTGGTAAGTCAGGTGGCACGACAAAGGCCCCCCTTATACCAATGCCTGTGGTGGGGGTGCCCTTTGAACGGGTGGGGATCGACATCGTCGGTCCCATGGAACCACCAACAGCATCAGGGCACAAGTTTATACTGGTGGTAGTGGATCATGCCACCAGGTATCCTGAAGCTATTCCCCTTAGGACCACTACAGCACCTGTTGTGGCAAGAGCCCTAGTTGGAGTATTCTCCAGAGTGGGCTTCCCTAAGGAGGTCGTATCCGACAGAGGTGCAAACTTTATGTCGAGCTACTTAACTGCTATGTGGAAGGAATGTGGTGTCAACTACAAGTTCACTACACCCTATCATCCACAATGCAATGGGCTTGTTGAGAGATTCAACAGGACCCTTAAAGGGATGATTCATGGACTACCTGAAAAGCTTCGGCGTAGATGGGACGTCCTGATCCCCTGCCTCTTGTTCGCCTACAGAGAAGTCCCACAGAAGGGGGTTGGCTACAGCCCTTTTGAACTTTTGTACGGGCATCCTGTAAGAGGACCCCTGTGTTTGGTGAAGGAAGGATGGGAGAGACCTCTCAAAAAGCCTGCAGCCAACATAGTGGACTATGTGCTTGGCCTCCGCTCGCGGATGGCTGAATACATGGAGAAGGCATCTGAAAACCTTAAGGCCAGCCAAGAACTCCAGAAAGCTTGGCATGACCAAAAGGCTGTCTTGACTGTTTACCAGCCCGGACAGAAGGTGTGGGTGTTGGAGCCAGTGGCCCCAGCAGCACTCAAGGACAAATGGTCCGGGCCCTACACCATCCTGGAGAAAAGGGGAGAGGTCACCTACCTGGTCGACCTGGGAACTCCCCGGAGCCCCCACAGGGTGCTTCATGTCAACAGGCTCAAGGCATATGTCGACAGGAAGGACATGAGTTTGCTCATGGCCCTAGATGAGGGACAGGAAGAAGAGAGTGACCCTCTCCCCGACCTGCTCACTCAGAATCCTGACGATGGATCGGTAGATGGTGTTGTCTTTTGTGGCAGCCTCTCCGAACGTCAACAGAGCGACTGTAAACAGGTTCTTCAGTCGTTCAGACATATGTTTTCTCTAACACCCAGCCAGACCGATTGGTGCACCCATGAGGTTGACACTGGTGACAGCTTGCCCGTTAAGAGTAAAATCTACCGGCAGCCTGATCACGTTAGAGACTGCATCAAGAGTGAAGTGCAGAAAATGTTGGAGCTGGGAGTCATTGAACCCTTGGACAGCCCTTGGGCTAGTCCCGTAGTTCTAGTGCCGAAACCTCACACCCAGGGTGGTAAGAGAGAGATGAGGTTTTGCGTAGATTACAGGGGTCTCAATGCAGTCACTAAGACTGACGCCCACCCAATACCGAGGGCAGACGAGCTTATCGATAGATTGGCCTCGGCCAACTACTTAAGTACGTTTGACTTGACAGCTGGGTATTGGCAAATCAGGTTAGCTGAGGACGCCAAGCCTAAAACCGCATTTTCAACCCCTGGTGGGCATTATCAGTTCGTGGTGATGCCCTTTGGTCTGAAAAATGCACCTGCCACCTTCCAAAGGTTGGTGAATCAAGTCCTTACTGGGCTGGATGACTTCTGTGCGGCGTATCTTGACGATATTGCTGTCTTTTGCTCCACCTGGGAGGATCACCTGGTCCACCTGCGGAAAGTGTTAGAGGCCCTGCAAGCCGCAGGCCTCACTATCAAGGCCACCAAGTGCCAGATAGGGCAGACACAGGTTGTATACCTGGGCCACCTTGTAGGTGGAGGCCAGGTTCAGCCACTGGAGGGCAAGATACAGTCAATCAGGGACTGGGCTCCTCCAACCACCCAGACTCAGGTTCGAGCTTTCTTGGGCCTGACTGGATACTACCGGAAGTTTGTCAGGAACTATGGTTCCATCGTGACACCATTAAACGAACTGACAAGCAAGAAAATGCCAAAAAAGGTTCAGTGGACAGCGAGCTGTCAAAAAGCATTCGATGACCTAAAGCAGGCCATGTGCACGGCGCCTATCCTCAAGAGTCCGGACTACTCCAAACCATTCATTGTCCAAACAGATGCTTCTGAGTTGGGTGTGGGAGCTGTTCTTTCTCAACTGAATTTTGATGGTTAAGACCAGCCCATTGCTTTTATAAGCAGAAGGCTGACCCCTAGAGAGAAGAATTGGTCAGCTATTGAGAGGGAGGCCTTTGCTGTGGTTTGGGCCCTGAAGAAGCTGAGGCCATACTTGTTTGGCACTCACTTCAAGATTCAGACCGACCATAAGCCCCTCTTGTGGCTAAATCAGATGAAGGGTGAAAACCCCAAACTGCTAAGGTGGTTCATTTCCCTACAGGGGATGGACTTTACAATGGAACATAGACCTGGTACTGATCATGGCAATGCCGATGGGCTCTCCAGATATTTCCACTTAGAACAAGAAGACTCACCTGGTCAAGGTTAGCTTATTGTTCCGACGTTTGGGGGGGGGTCGTGTAGGAGAGTAGGGTCTGCAATCCTATGATCACCCAGATTTTTTGCTTTTGTTTCACTGGTTTACGACTTTCTCTGGCTGTGGGCCTGCCAATCAGACCCCCAGCCTGGCTGTTCTCTTTCTAAATTACGATATGTACCCTAGGTGCATTTACCAATTGGTGCTGGGCCACCTTATCAGACCCCGTAACGCAGGGCATAGGTGTACCCAGGGCCGCCAGGGGCTGCAGCATGTATTATGCCACCCCTGGCTGGCCTCCTAAATTTGACACAACTGGCTGCATGACAGCTGGGGCAAAGTCGTGTAATCACCCTTTGCTTTAGGTATAGTAGCTCTATATCTAACCATACAATGGACACCCGAGTTCCTATCAGTCACTCCTATGGCAGGCCTTGACAATCCTGAAGGCAGAGTGCATGGGCTCGTGTGAACTAGGTTCTGGCCCGAGCCGAGCCCGGTTGCAGCTTGCGGAATCAAGACCCAATGGCTGTTCCATGATAACGCGTACCACATCGATAACTTCGGTGTCGCGTTATCAAGACATGTCGAGTAAGGTGTCATACGAATCGGGATGCTGCCCTCTCACCAACTCTGGCGACGAGGTTAGCATTCCGCCCTTCTAGAGGGACACGACATGTACGTAACTGTGAACCCCGGTTAAAGTTAACTAAAGCCTCAGCTCCACAAAATGGATGCTGCCACCACAGACACGAGTCTGACCTCCTGCTGCTGGGAGTCCTTCCAGCGAGGAGCGCTTGGACAAAGGGTTTCCTGTCGAGGGCGGTGTTCGCACCGTCCCAGACAGGGTTTGTGTATTCTGGGTAGGTAGGGCTTTTGCGAGAAGGTGACTGCGGAGTGGCACCCCGGTGCTCACTACGCATCTGCCGGTCAGAACCAGCTCCAGGGGCGCTAGCCCTGGCCTGGGGAAAGTCCGGCAGGAGGAGAGGGGTGTAACTACCTCCCTTCCTGGTCCCACCCTTAGGGCAGGACCTAGTCATGTACCCACCCCTTTCTTTAGAATAAAGGCCGGAGCGGGGACCCTTCCAAATTAGATCATCTTTGAATCAAGAACTACTTTCTACGAAAGGACACTCAAGACTCTTCTCAAGATTTCTCCCTTGTGACTAAGGAGTAGTCACCCTGCATCAGCGGGCACCAACTAAGAACTCTGCGGTTTGCTGCAAGTCCTTCCCCAAGGATCCGACGGCCCAGCTCGACGAGAACCGGCTTCCCTGGCACCTCTGACCTCTACCCACGTCATCAGCTCAGCTGTGATCTGTGGGTGCGACGAGACCTCGAGGGACCGGCCATCATCAGAACCTGCACGCTCTTAAACCAGCACGACCATCGAAGCGATTCCCTGGTGAGTGCTCTGGGGTCCGAGAAGCCCCGACCCTGAGCCGCTCCAGCACCGAAGTGCAGTCTCCCAGCATCTCCACGATCTGCGTGGGGCCCTTCTGCTCGCTGCTCAGCACGTTGTCTGGTCACTAGCCGCTGGCTTGTGCCCTTCTGTGACGACATCCGACAATCAACACTGCTGGTCTGGTTGCTCCAGACTGGCCCTTGCTTCCATCTTTGCGAGAAGCACCCCGGACCCTCCTGGTCCACTCAAGACGCCATCTTAGGCCCACCACGTGGCCCTGAGATCTGCTAAGGCTTGTTGCCCCATCCTGGGCCCAGCGACGCCGACAGCATCATCCTTCGTGGGACAGCTCGCACCTCCGCCGTGGTCGCCGACAACGCCTCCTGGTCCGTGAGACTGCAGAGCCTAGCGTCGCCCACTCACCTGGTCGAGGTGACGGCCAACCGGTGCCATCCTGGTACCCTCTGACTACTGGCTAGTAGTACGAACTTGGTCCCCTCTGCTTTCAGGTATCAACAATCTCTGATCCAGGCTTGGATCTCTACGAACTATTGTTCACTGGTCGCCGGCCAGCAACTCCTTTTCTTCCGGCTCCTGGCTCGTCAGCGAAGACCCCGACGCCTGTAAGACTTGTGCAGCCGCAGCCCTCGTGGCTAGGTAACCCGGCATTTCGGTGCCTGCATAGCCTCTTTACTCTAGGGTCCCGAGTCCCTCGCTTCCGACTTGCCTTATCGGGTCCGCCCGAGACCTTAAACTTTCCGTGTCCTCGGACACTTGTTTTAATTGTGCACTTGAAGTATTTTCCTAAGAGATTTGGTTTGTGCTTAGTACCCTGTCCTCATAAAGAGTCCAGGGCTGTTGTGAATCTTAATAAATATCCTGTTTATTTTCATAACACTTGTGTGGTGTCCTTTCACTGGGTGTTCAAGGGGTACATGTGTGGTAAACAGCTGGCTTAACGCGCCCTCTCGAGTCTTTAGCCTTAGACTGCTCGTATCCACGCTACTAGGATAGCTGGTCTATAGGTTGACTTACAACCAAACACCATAAGGGTCGTTGGAACGATACATAGCGGTCGCTAGAATAGCGAACGTTGCATATCGGGCCAACTTCTCACAGTCGCAGCCTGAGACATTGAGTCCCCTCAACACAACACAGCAGTAGTCTGCAAGCGTCCTTTTGCTTGTGGCTTGGAGACATTTGAAGATTTTCCTCACTAGGTTGATAGCTTGGCAGTAGGATGCAGTGATGACGACGATTTGTGCAGTCATGTCCAGTTTTATGTCAATGATGATCCAGAGGTCCCTCGTGTGGGCCTAAGGTTGGCTGGCCACCACATGGAGTTCAATGGTAATGTGTTCTTGCTGAAAATCACTACTTCTGTCTCTTCGGTGTTTAGCTTGAGATAATTGACTTCATTCAGTTAACGACTTTGATCATGCAGTCTGTGAACTTTTTTTATGCATTATGGTTTTTGTCTGAGAGGGAGCTTTTGAGCTCCATGTCATTGGCATAGGAGAGGATGTTGATGTTATTGTGGATGACCCTGGCTAGAGAGAGCATAAAAGCAATGAAGAGGATGGGGCTGAGGGAGAAGCCTTGTGGCACTCCACAGAGAAGTTTGTACGTTTCCGATGAGCATGGGGCCAAGCTGACAGGTTATGTTCTGCCTGTCAGTAAGGAGGAGGTTTAGTGAAGAGCAGGCCCTTGGATGCCAGTCTCCTGTATGGATGGGATGGTAAACAGTGTCAAATGCTGCAGGGAGGTCCAGGAAAATGACGCCCATCGTAGCTTCTCTGTCCAGGATCCTACGTATGTCATCTGTAGCTCCGATGAATGCTCTTTCTGTGCTGTTGTCCTTTGTGGTGATGTGTGGCATGCAAAGGTTTTCCTTGGGTTCAGTGGCTGCCTAAAGGTGCTAAGTACAGAGCTGGTGACAAGTTTGGAATAAATGAAGCAGAAATAGTGTTTTGTGGTTCTTGTCTTTTGGTGAAGAAGCATTGCCCCATGAGGGATACTCAGATGTTTGGAGCAGAACCTCTGGATATACTGAGAGAAAGCTTGGCTATGTGAATGCTGTACATAAACTGTAAGTGTAACCTAAAGCAAACCTCTGCTGCCTACAGCAAGAACCACTACGATCAGTTTCTCATAGAATTTGCTGAAAGGGTGTCTACAGAGAGGCAGTACATTGTAACAGCAGCACTGTCCTTATAAAGGGGATGTACGGCGTTACAACGCGTACTTTTACAACGCATGCCGTTACTACGCAACTTTTACAACGCAAGTCGTTACAACGACTTGCGTTGGGGGGTGCTGGATAGTAAATATTTTAATTTACTATTCCAACTCCAGTCCTCGTGGAAAGTAGGGAAGGAGTTGGATAGTAAATTAAACTATTTACTCTCCTGGAGCGCCCCCCAGCGCAAGTCGTTGTAACGACTTGCGTTGTAAAAGTTGCGTGGTAACAGTACCGCGTTGTAAAACCTTTGTTGTAAAGGTTGTTCTCCTTATAAAGGTATTGCAGCACTGTGTTGTGACTTTCTAATTAGTGTAGTTTGGCAGCAACGTACTTGTGAACCCTAACTCTGCTGCCAAATGCAGCATAACTCTGAGCATAATAGATTACCAATACAAAAGCATTACACAAGGAAAACACCCTACACCCTGCAACACGTTCCAACGTTTCAATGTGTACATCACACATTTTCCTGTAATTAGTAAAAGACATTTAAGAACCACCTTTAACCGAGACTGTAGTTATTTTCCCAGAAGGCGTTCTAAATAACTTAGTAAAAAAACTACCCATTTTATAAAGCACATTGTCCATTCAAGATTTACCACTAATTTAGTGGTTTTGATACTGTATGTGCTGTAAGTCTTAGAAGTGAAATGATAGCTGGCTGTTATAATGCAGGTTATTATAAGACACACGTTTTACTCTTTTTGGAGTGACGCAGACACAGGACAAAGCCCCGGCTTGGTGGCTTACTGGATGGATGAAGTTCAATCATGCATTACACATGAGAAATGCTCAATGTGGGAAACCAACAACAATTATGTTATGTTTAAGATAGTGTAGATTCATGGCAGAGTAAATAACATGTTATAATATTGCCAACTGAGCAGTATGCTGCGTATTACAGGAGGAATGAACGATGAATCAGGAATAACCCCTGTCACTTGTTAGTCATGCACACCTGCCAGGTGTGTTTGCCCAATAAGCTCAGTTTTTTTAGACCTGTGCATAAATGCAACTTCTAACAAGCATATGTTGCAACATCCTGAAGAGCAGACTGTAAATATACCTTTGGCTAACAATCGGGGAAGAGCACCTTTCTATACATGCAATAAGAAATACGTAACAAGCACTTTATCCTGCCAGGAAGGAATTGTCTGAAAATCGGTAAAAAGGACCAACAGTTTGAAATAACTTTTCAGAAACGTGTTTAATGTGCTTTGTACTGACATCAGTTCGACCTGCTTGTTATGTACTGTCTCTCAACCCTTCCTTTAACCCTTTCCGTGCTGCGAACGTCCAACGGTCGTCGCGTGCACTACCTCGCTGGTGCTGCGCACGACCGTTGGACGTCCGAATCCCGTTAGCGCGATCGAACGTCCGCACTGGGGCGGAATGTTCGACGCGCTAAACGGGTTAAAGTTCCGTGCAAGTAGTCTATAAATGTCAAGTCCACACAATCAGGTTTGTTCTAATACTATTGGGATTTGTCCAATATGTGTAAAATACACAGTTTGTTTCTATTTTGTTGCATTGGCTCAGAGGATCAGTCCTCTCCCAATTGTCTGACTTATTGGCTCCGCCTTTATTCTCTGTGTGCCAGCCACCTCCAGATATCCAGTCTAGTTGCGCCCCAGGCAATTACTAAGGGAGTATGGCTTTTAAAACGGATGTGACCTACTCAGTGGCGTAACAAAGGCTCCCGCAGCCCTGATGTGCGGGGAAGCCCCTACCTAGTTGAAGAGGGCCCCCCTCCGCTCAGCAGGCGGGCAAATAGAGTCAAATTTGGGGGAAGGGGCTGAAAAATATTTCGGAGAGGGGGCTAATTCTTCCAACCATAGACAGAGCGACTGTAAGAAGGGGTGAAAACACAACAAAAGCCTAATTTACAAGTAAATGGTCTTTTAAAGACCTGTAGAGTACTCGGGTGCGGCTGCAATTAGATGATCGCCAGCCTGCGAAGCTGTCTCAGCCCGGGCTGACACACACGACGGGTGGGGGGGGGGGGGGGGGGGGGGGGGTGGGTACGGGGGGGGGTGTCTGAAGCCCTGTGAGCACAACGGGTGTTGCACGCCTGCCGCACAGTACACAGGCCTGAGAGCACCTGAGTGAGTCCAAGTCCAAGGGGGGGAGCCCTCCATGTACCCTGCAGGGGGGACCTCAAGTTTCGTCACGCCAATGGACCAGCCTAGGCCCACTATCTGCTGCAGCTGACCTTCAGATAGGAAATGCTGCTCTAAAGATGGCGCCTCTTCCCTCCAGAAGCCTTCTGGGATCAGACTGCCCTCGGCTACCAGTCGAAGTACCAAGCCGCCTAATTTCTCCCTGACTGGCTGCTTGTGCTGCCACAGAAATAATCAATTGTCTTTGAGCACACAAGGAGCTGAAAGCCGGGCCGAAAGTCTGGCCCATGTTAACATGAGATTGGAAAACTTAATACAGCACGCTAGATAATTATAAAAAATTGATTGCTTGTGTGCACGGAGAGCAGGAGCCATTATAAAAATGTGTGCATCATGGAGCCGAAGATCAAGCTAATAAAGCAGCGGAAGGTTCAATGACCGTTTGCGGTTTGCAGAGCAAAATAAAACTGCTTTGGAACGGAAATGTGATTTTCGAAAGAATGTCTATGAATGCATTCGCGCGGAACGAGTGTTGGAAAGAACTAACTGTACAATATTCGCCAGCATACCAAGGAGTTTTAAGGACTAGTTGGAATTGTCAGTCTGTAAACATTTGAAAATACCCCATTTTATTTCTCATCCGATTATATATTTTAGGACTTTTTTTATTTAGTGTGGTGCAAAGGAGAACAATGGTGCAAGTGAAAATAGCCAGACTTAAAATATAGCACTTTAAAAAAAATTACAACTAAGTTGCCACAATCAGCTGAATGTCCAACTCGCCTTAAAAGCAGTTCAGTTGGTGACTGCACACCCCGGGTGAAGTCTAGTGAGGACACACCTGTAATGGTGCATACCACTAACGGCCGGAAGGAACAGCTTTTCCGAGGCACAGATCACTCATATTAGGGCAATGGCATATTGGTTGCTAACAAAAAATGCATATTGCATTTTCTTCCCTGATAATTGTTATGGGGAGACAAAAGACATTGCAGGGCTTGCAAAAGAACACCAAACACTGAGTAGAAGGAGTGCAAATGTTTACGCAAAATATGGCACAATTGTCCATCTCCAAGGCATGTCTGATGATTTAGCACGGTGGGGCATATTATCAAGAAAGGGCGTTCCATTATCACCGCTTTTATCGGCAGGAAACTGCCGATAAAGCGGCGATCATTGGCTTGATAATATGCTCTGTGGAATTCCAATCGAAGCCCATGTTAGATGTCTTCACATCTAACATGGGCTTCGATTGGAATTCATAGAGCATATTATCAAACCCATTATCGCTGCTTTATCGGCAGTTTCCTGCCGATAAAAGCGGCGATAATGGAACGCCCTATCTTGATAATATGCCCCTTAATTCCATATAGAAAGTACTACTTGTAATGCTAGTAAGCCTGGCATTGACTGTCCACCTTTTAGCTTTTTCAATGCTTTTTTTTGTTATGTAAAACTTTATTTAACATGGAGGGAAAGTAAGCATCAAACTGCGTGACACGCCAGGTATGGGAGCACATGGAGAAAAAAATTGCCTTTCAACTGGAAATGGTATAGTCCAAAGCTCTGTAATATGAAATCAGGGCCTTCTGTGGTAATATCAATGAAAATACAAGATTATTGTCTACGGGTGCTCGTGGAAGACAATTTCTATGGACTGGAATCTGGAGAATGCTAAAGTGATTCTGATATTTTACTGACCTCTGCTGGTCGTTTTCTATCAAGACAGTTAAGTAGAGGCAGTTACCAGAAAAGTTAAAAAAAGAAAGTCCCTCAGCAGAAAGCAATTCTGATAGTTTACTGACCTCTAATGGTCGTTTTCTATCAAGACAGTTAAATAGAGGCAGTTGAACAAACAGAATGCAATTCTTGTACTTTACTGACCTCTACTCGTAGTTTTCTATCAAGACAGTTAAATAGAGGCAGTTGAACAAACAGAATGCAATTCTTGTATTTTACTGACCTCTACTCATAGTTTTCTATCAAGACAGTTAAATAGAGGCAGTTGAACAGACAAAAAAGTCACTAAGCGGAAGCAGACAAGTCCAAGGGCTGATCTCCAGAGCCCACAAAGTACATACACATATAAGTATATACTAAAATATATACAAGAGGTCTTGAATGCTTGACCTAAAAAAGTAAAAAATATCTTTTTGTTTTAAAAAAGTACGAATAGGCCTAGAAGTTCTTTGCACGAAAAATAACTACTTTGTGCATTGTTGTTCTCTTTGTGAAAGAGCAGAATCCAGTCACAGCCAATGATGGAAATAAGGCTGACCCACTTCCCCATGCTGTATGCTGGAGTGGGTGGGGTAAAACTGTGATTGGCAAAACAATGCATCAATGGATAAGGAGGGATGACTGAAAGCCCTCATGAGTAAGTCTATATGTATATATCTAATTTTAGTAAAAATCCAAAGGTCTTCGCTGACAACAGGCCTAAACAAATTAAAACGTTTGGAATAAATTCAAATGAATTGAACACTTAAAATTTAAAAAACAAACAAAATCCTGATTTAGAATACTAAAGCATTAGAAATTGTGGGGCAGATTTACAAACCCCTTGTGCCACTTTTGCGTCACTTTTAACATGGGAAAAGTGACGCAAAAGTGGCGCATGGGGCTTGTAAATCTGCCCCTGTGTTTTTTGTTGACTGGAGTGGGAGCCCTGGTCAGGGAACCACCACAAGCTCTCGCAGGGTGAACCACAAAAAATCACAAAATTAACCTGAGCTCAATCCTAGATAACCTGGCAAATAAAAGCAGTCAGGGTTAATTTGGAGGGACAAACCGTAATAAAGGGAAAACACAACACAAGAAAGAACCCCAGCATGGGGGGCGTGGCTTGGATGCCGAGGAGGTAGGCAGCGTGAGCTCGGAGCTCCGTGCCCGATCCCGGAAAATATCCTGGAAATCCATTCGAACCCCAAGATAGAGGACATAATCCGATACTGGACGGTACTGCGGAGGGTCCGGGACCCGCGGAAGACGACACCGAGCATTCCCGCAGCAGTATCGTAACTTCGAAAGCTGAACTCGGCCGAGAAGTCGCGGACCTCAAAATGGCGGCGATGGCATGAGATCGTTGGTGACGGAGACATCTGCCCGGAGACCCACTGAGGATCGCTCCCGGACACGCTAGAGGTGCTGGCGGCCGCGTCGCGCCTCTCCCCCGGCACTGGCAGAACTTTGGGCGCGCTCTTGGGCGGTGGCTGAGGACCGTCTCCTGACTGGGGCGACAACGGAGCGACAGTGACTTGGAGACGAGTACCCCGGATCTCAGACGCAACTGGCGCTGGCCGAGCCACGACCGCTCGGTACTGCTTGCCTCTTGGTGACACTTCTGGCCCTGAGGACCCGGCCGGAGGAGGGTGCCCGGCGCCGCTTGGAGGGCGACCAGGAACATATTCTGAGGACCACCGCCCATCCCGGCCCAGATGGGGAAACCGAAGGGGAAGGGAGATGGCGCGACCGACACTGAGGCGGCGGAAGGAGCGGAGAGAGACCAGGCGGCGTTGCAACGGATGCAGGATCGCATCCTGGAAGCCATCGCCACCACAAAGGATGCCCTGCAGCAAGATATAGCTCAGGTGGCGACGGGCTTGGGCCTCCTGAAGGCCGACCACGACAAACTGAAGGACAGGGTGAAATCCGTGGAGACCACGGTTAAGGATTTAGCCCCGGCCCAGGCAACGGTGAAGGCCCAGATGGCCGATGTGATGGACCGTCTGAAGGTACTGGAAAGGAGGGCCGAGGATGCAGAAAATAGGAACAGGCGCAACAACGTACGCCTAGTAGGCCTGCCGGAGAAAATTGAAGGCGACGACATGGTGGGCTACTTGGATAACTGGCTGCGGACGGAGGTGGCACCTGAAGGACTGTCCCCCTTCTTCTCCCTGGAGCGGGCGCATAGAGTTCCGGCGCGTCCGCCAGCCCTGGGCCTTCCTCCTCGCCCGGTGGTGTTCAAGTTGCTCCATTACCGGGACAGAGACTGGCTTTTGCAAAGGGCGAGAGAGGCAGGGCCCTTTCAGGTGGAAAACAACAGAGTCACCATGTTCCCGGACTACACGTTTGAGACTCAGCGACTTCGGGCTAACTTCTTGTCCCTCAAGCGAGAGCTCCGCCAGGAAGGCATCAAATACTCCCTGTTGTTTCCTGCTAAACTACGAGTGGTGGTAGACGAAAAGTCTTTATTCTTCACGTCTTCCGCGGATGCATGGGACTGGTGGGACACTTATAAGGCAGGAACGGACGGTGCCAAGGTCAGGGAGGAAGAGGCCAAGGCGGACAGACCGATCAGGCAGTCCCAACGGATCAGGAAGAATCGCAAGAGGACCGGGAAACCCTCGATGTCACAGACGGAGGCGGAGAGGCAGGCGGCCCTGCAGGCGGTGGTGGACTTATCTAGAGCCGCCAGGACTCAATCTGGGAAGGGCACGGATTCGGAGGCCCCGGGAACGGGCTCAGAGACAGGACAATCGGAGTTTGGAGGAGCCCGGGGCCCTATTGTGACGCCGCAGACCTCGGGAGAGATACTGGAGGCGTGCTGAACTGGTTTGGCGGAATGGACTCGCTGGTTGGACACCGGGGCGATGGACCCACAGCAGTGGAAAGACAATGATTGAGGTTTTGGGGAACTGTAATGTGGGGATTGTGGGGTGGAGCACGCGGGGCTGATTTGTTGGAGGTCTTATAGCATTGAGCCGCGCCTTACTGGCCCCTAAGGTCATCGCAGTGGGGACTGCGAGTATTACCACCTTTCCTTGAGGGGTGGTCGGGAGTGTTGGTTTGGATGGGGGTACTTCCAGTTGCGGGGGGGCCTGTCCTGGGGGGGTGGGAGTTACGGGCCGTTGGGGTTGCTCGAGGGGTTGTAGCTGTTGGAGGGGTTTGGCTTCCTGTTTGGAGAGGGTGGGGGGGAGGGCCCGTGGTCGCGGGACTTAGGCGAACACTGTTCTTTGTTGTATGGTCCGGTTGTGTAGGGGGGAATGGCTAGTACTGGAGCATTGAAATGTGTTACCTGGAATGTGCGGGGCATGCAGTCCATGACGCGCAGACATAAGGTTCAGGCATACCTCAAGCGTAGGGGGGTACACATAGCGTTCCTGCAGGAGACGCACCTGAATAAGCAGGAAGGGGCGGCTCTACAAAGGCGCTGGAGGGGGCAGTTATTCTACACGACATTTTCAGCATTTGCGAGGGGGACATTGATTTGGATACGGGCGGGGGTCCCCTTCCAAGTCTCGAAGTCGTCGATAGACCCAGAGGGCAGATATGTGGCTGTGGAAGGAAGGCTGAGAGGCAGGATGATATCACTATGCAACGTGTATGCTCCTAATGTAGACCTGCCCGCTTTCTTATCTAACGTTTCGGGCAAGTTGGCGGGTTACTTGGCAGGGCCGGTCCTCTTGGGGGGGGACTTCAACTCGGTTGAAGATGTACTGCTAGATAGGTCCCATCCCCCACTTCGCGCATCCCCAGCACATAGGATCGCCAAGCGTAGATTAGACTGGCAGGAGAGCTGGGCCCTCACGGACGCATGGAGGGCGTTGCACCCCACCACTAGGGATTATTCCTTTCACTCCCGCCTGCATGATTTACATGTGAGGCTGGATGCGTTTCTTTGTTCGGAATGTGTGCTCCCTGCGGTGGGTGGGGCGGAATACTTGGCAAGGACGATATCGGACCACAACCCCTTGTTGATGTCTCTGGAATGGATGGTGACTGTTAACAGCGTACCAACATGGCGCCTGCAACCTGACACCCTGGACGACTTGTTGTTCAGGGAGGCCCTGAGTGACTGTATTGAGAGCTATTTTGAGAGGAACAGTGGCTCGGCTTCCACGAGGGCGGTTGAATGGGATGCTTTCAAGGTGGTGGTGCGGGGACACTGTATTGGGCACACGGCAGGGGCACGGAAGACTTTGTTGGATGACTTAGATGAGGCTGAGACACGGCTGAGGGATCTTGAGAAGAGGCGCCCGAATCACCCAGAATTGCAGGAGGGGCTTAGCGGGGCGCGGGAGGGGCTGGCGGTAGAGCTAGAGCGGCTGCGTAGTTTCGACCACAAGGCGTACGTGACGAGGGCGCATGCGGAAGGTGATAAGGCGGGGGCGATGTTGGCTTGGCTTGCTAACCCTATCCGGGGGGGAGGGCCGATCATGAGGATCCAGGTGCCAGGGGAGGAGCCTTGCCACTCCCAGCCCGGGATCCTGAACAAGTTCCGAGCCTATTATGAAGGGCTCTATCTGAGTGGTGATACTGGAGGGACGGAGGAGCTTGAGGAGTTCTTGGACGGGCTGGAGTTGCCGCGAGTGGAGGACTCGGAGGCAGAGGAGTTAGGGCGGCCCATCTCCCTCGGAGAAATAGGTTGCGCAGTAAAACAGATGGCTAGAAACAAGACCCCGGGCCTTGACGGTCTACCGATCGAATTCTATGGCAAATACCTGGAGCATCTTGCTCCACGGCTGCGCGAGGTATACAATGAGGCGCAGGAGAAGGGCCGACTCCCGGGCTCCATGTGCGAGGCCCTTATGATCCCACTCTTGAAGCCGGGCAGGGAGGGTACGGCGCTGTCCTCGTACCGCCCGTTGTCTATGTTGACGACGGATTACAAAATCCTTAGTAAGATTCTAGCCAACAGATTGCTAGTGCATATGACGAGCCTGGTTCATGGTGACCAGTGCGGTTTCATACCGACACGCAACACCACTCATAATATCCGCAGACTCACGAGACTGATGGGTGTGGACTGGCCTGGCACCATCTCCCCATTTGTCCTGTCCATCGACATTGAAAAGGCGTTTGACAGCCTCGAATGGGGTTACCTGTATGAGGTGATGCGTCGCTTTGGACTGGGAGACGGATATATACAGTGGACCAAGGTCCTCTATAATGAGGCGGTGGCTAGGGTCCGGGTAGGTGCGCTGATCTCGAAACAATACCCGATCAGGCGTGGCACTAGACAGGGTTGTTCCCTATCCCCGTTACTGTTTGCGTTAGCAATGGAACCCTTCGCTGCGGTAGCCAGACTGGGCCGCCACTACGCAGGTTTGCCTTTTAGGGGGAGACCACACCTCATCTCCCTTTATGCGGATGACTTGTTAATGTTTTTGGCTGATGCCGGCGCTGAACTCCAGGGGGCACGGAGGCTACTGGAGCAGTTCGGTAGGTTATCGGGCCTGAAGGTCAACTGGCCCAAATCCTGTCTGTTCCCCCTGAGGCCGGGAGAGCCGTGCCCACTCACTGCTCAGGAACTCCGGTGGGAGCCGCGCTGCCTACATTATCTAGGGGTTTATGTCTACCACACCCCATCCGACCTGCTAGATGGCAACGTAACTCGCTGTGTTAACGCCCTGCGTGGATCTATGGACTTCTGGGCGACTCTACCGCTCTCTCTGGCTGGTAGAATCTCCCTGCTGAAAATGATAGCCCTGCCCAGGCTTTTGTACTATTTCAGGACACTGCCGGTATGGATCCCGAGTACGCTTTTCAAAAGCCTGAGGTCACTGATCATAATGTTCCTGTGGGGCACGGGCAGGAGACGCATAGCGCTCGACACGCTGTTACGCCCCAAAGATGAGGGAGGTATGGCAGTGCCGGACTTCGAAGGATATTACCTCGCTGCCCAACTGCAGACTTTTACTCAGGAGGTGGCGAGAGTATATAGAGGTCCCGAGGAAGCAAGAGTCGAAGGCACCCCGCGACACGTTCTGGCGTATATCACGCTGCACCAGAAACTCCGAGTGGGAGACCTGACGGTCGAGGAGCAGACTTTCCGTCTGTGTTGGGACCGGGCCCGTAAGCGGGCGGGTGTCCGCCTTATGTATGCCCCCGAAATACCGTTGGGAATGATCACCGCCCTCCCACATGGAGGTGACTGGTCGCGCTTGCTCGGGTGGGAGGAGGCGGGAGTACACGTGCTGGGTGACCTCTACGAGGATGGGGTGTTGCTGCCGTTTCGGGACCTACGAGAGAGATTTGACTTACCGAGGGGTGACTATCTGCTGCACGCGGCAGTCACAGGCGCCATGCGAGCCCATTGGGGGGAAGGGCAGCAGGAACCAGGTACCTCAATGGCATGCCAGTACGCCATGATGGCGGCGGGAACCTTTAAGGCCGTCACGTGCTTGTACTCGAGAATGCAGCGGGAGGCCTTGCAACCTTTGGCAGCCCTGAAGGCCAAGTGGGAGTTGGACCTCCAGGTAGAGATACCGGACACGACCTGGGGCCAACTGCTGAGGAGGGCGCGGAAGAGCTCGAGGAATGCCAGGTTCCAATTGATCCACTTTTATATTGTCCACAGGGCATACCTCACGCCCGGGAAAATCCAACAATACTTTGGGGCGACCGACGCTGCTTGCCCCAGATGTAGTACAGCGGGGGCGGATCTATGTCATATGCTGTGGGATTGCCCCTCTCTGGGCGACTATTGGCAGGAAGTTGGGCGGGCCCTTAACGAGGCGACGGATAGGGACATTCAGTATACTAAGGCAGTTGGCATCCTTCACTGGTTCCCACATACGCCTAGAAATACGATGTCAAGTAAATTTATAGATTTAGGGCTTATCTTGGCCAAGCGGGAGATTACACGAAATTGGAAGTCCAGAGTGGGGCCCACGTATAAAAGATGGTATGGGGAGTGTCTGAGATGGGCTGCGTGTGATAGCACCCTGCGATACCAGATGGCCTGGAGGTCGAATGATGAGAAAGCACTGGAAAGGGCGACTGCATGGGAGATGATGGTGCAGGCGCTCAGAGATGTGGGCGGTGAGGAACAGGAAGGCGAGAGCGACCTAGCAGGAGCAGACCCCAACACTACACAGGAGAACACACCTTAGCGATTGTTTGCTCCCTCCTGCATCACCAGGCACTGACACATGGCTACTCAAGCGCAGCGCGACCACGGGGGAGGGTGGGTAGGAAGCTGATTTGGAGGGATGTTGGGGCACCAAAATTTGGGGAGGGGGAGGGGTGTAAACTACAAAAGCATTCCGGGGTTATATGCACAACGTAGCGGTCAGACAATGTAAGCAGTACGAGACCAAGACGGAAGATGAAGCTGCCCGCATCACAAGCGGGGAGAGCCCCCCGGAAGGAAGGCACAAATTCCTCAATTGAATTGGTCCATGAACATACTGATGTTGATGAATATATTGTCTGTACTTTTATATTGGTGATGCAATAAAAATGATGTTAAAAAAAAAAAAAAAAAAAAAAGAAAGAACCCCAGCATTTTTAGAAAAATAGAGTACATTTTAATGACTTATTTGACACCAATACAACAAAAATCCAATCAGTAGAGCCAGAGTTATGAATCTTTAAAGATTTTACTGAAAATACAGCCAAAAAGCACAAAGTGCCAACTATGGAAATCAGGTCAAGCTGGACTGAGTCAAAGTTCACAGCTCAGGCCGACTGCAACAAAATGCAGCTTGGCTACAGCCACCAGGTTAGGCCAGCTGAATTTTTACCTTCTCAAAACTGTGATAAGAGTCCCGTTAGCAATGGAGAGGGACACAAGGAGCAGGTAGAGTATGATAGGAGACTACTGGCGTAGTTCGAAGAGCAGACCAGGAGTTCTGGTTGGGCATTGCTGGAGCTTCACATTGGCAGTCAACTGCAGGCGGTCGAGGCAGCAGGGTGAAGAGGCAGCTGCCGGATCTTTGCATTGAATCGTGGCACGTGCAGCAAAGTCTCACTGCAACCGGTCCCCTTCGTAGTTGCACACAGCACAAAAGCTTGATTACAGCTCTCTGTGCCACACCATGTGTCCAGGACCCGAGGGGCACCACTTGTGGGTCAGGAACACACTGTACCAGGTTTAGGCACTGGTGCAGGATGTTAGGGAGCCTTTTTTGTCCCTGAGGCTCTGATCAGGAGCCCAAGCAGAGTAGCCCTTGGAGTCACTATAATAGCCCTGGGTTCAAGAAGAAGTTGCAGGTCCAGTTCTCTTCTCAAACGGGCAAGAGGGCAGCAGGCCAGCACAGCAGGACAGCAGCTCATTCGGAGCAGCAGAGTGACCCTCCTTTCAGAAGCACATCAGTCATTCTTCCTGGCGGAGTATCCACAGGTGCAGAAGTGTACTGAAGTTTACCAAAGAGTTGATGTTTTAGGTTCTCTTTTTATACCCTGGTGCCTTGGTTCCCAGAAGATGGGAGAAGCCTTTAAACAGTGGCTTTGCAGTGCATGGAATTTCCTGACTCCCCTGCCCTGCCTCCTAGGTGGCTACAGTGACTTTGTGATGTCATTAAGCTCTTTGTGTGAAGGCAGATCACAGGCTATTCAGTTGCAAGTGGGACTGTCCTCAGCTCTGCCCCCCATCCTACCAGCAGCAAGCTGATTCAGGCACTCCTAATCCCTCTTTTGAGTGACTTTCTTGGAGGAATTCAAAAAATCTAAATGTCAATTACACCCAGTCCAAAATGGAGGAGGAGAGGCAAAACGTTTTGGGGAAGACCACCCTAAGGCTTTCAGGTCTACCACAAGGCAAATGTTTATTGCTAACAAAACAATTCCACATCTCTCAAACCAAAGACACTAATTACTGCCATTAAACATTCAGTAGAACTATCTGAGGCAGGTGCAAAGTTAGGGAAATGTTTTCCTTTCTCCAAAGATTTCACCCCTTCCTTGTGTGCTGCACTGTGCAGCACAAAGAGAATGTGTGAAATGTAAAAAAAAGTTGTAGAGAATGAACATTTGCGCTACTGAAAACAGATCCCAATGTCCACCTCAAACTGCAGGCACAATGCAGCAGACCCCAGAGTAAATAGTAGTGATACGAGCAGTGCTGCACAGTATATTTATCTTCTGTTCTGTTCTGTTAAGTTATGTTATTTATCTTCTGTTATTGTTGTTCATTAAACTGTCGCAATCTGGAAGAAAGTACA
Organism: Lissotriton vulgaris; assembly: GCF_964263255.1. NCBI lineage: Eukaryota > Metazoa > Chordata > Amphibia > Caudata > Salamandridae > Lissotriton > Lissotriton vulgaris. Next base: position 1,163,623,543 of record NC_141687.1, on the reverse strand, counting down.
TAGACAGATGATGATAAGGGCAACTGCAACACCCATAAAGGCTCAACGCTGGTGGGGCAGATGCATGTCTAGAAGACATGATGAATTGCGCCACCTGATACAAGCCCCCAATTGCAGAACATGACTGTAAACATTAGCCACATACTCACACACTCACAAACAGCACTCAGAAGTGCCTACATTTTTTTTTCATATCACAAGATCCAAATGATCATCCTACAACTTTTAATGCCACTACTGGTGCACATTCCCCTATCCTATAAGACCCGTATCACTATTTCATGAAGTACCCAACAGGAGATTAACAGTGCTTTCTTTCATACTGAACCTCCGGTCACTATCTCATGCACATTCACTTCACCTTGAAACCGGTCCTAGGATGCTTGTTTCCAGTCCAGAGAAGACCTGGCCTGGCAGTTCGGGCTGGACTATTCCACGGGGAGCAGGGTCAAGACTGATTTGCAAATGGCTGGGTCTAAACTGGAATGGCATGGGGAACAAAAAACAATGGATTTAGACCCAGATCTCTGTACTGAGGTGAATGTATGACTTGGTTCATCATTCTGTCCATCAATTATTCTTTTTGCATTTACTTCTTACAGCCCCATTTATAAGGTGATGTGGCCCCACAAAATAGCACTTTGTGACTGACATATGACTACACTTTTTGCACAACAAGTGACGGGCACATTCTACGTGAATATCTACATTCACAGCAGTCATGGAATGGAACCTTCTAGCATCCCAAACAGTGCTGTTTTTATGTTCAAAGACAAACAATTGTTGTTTTTGGTATATACGTGGGCATCCACGAATGAGCAGAGCTCCTCATCTCTTTATAGCCCCTCTTTTACATGCTTTCATTTTTTATAGCGCTACTCATAGCAGTGTAGTGTGTCTGAACACTTTACATCACACAAATTATACAGAGACAATGAATAATGCATGTGTAAATCAATCTATATGAAATGTTACATAAGAAATGAGGAATAAAGGTGTAGGAATTGCATCAAATACTTAAACCACATATGAATCCCTGGGTCTACAAGAGAGCAAACAGGAAAGAACTGCTAGTGGAATGCCCTTTTAAAGGACGATTTCCCTCACCCACCCGAATGTGGCATGCTTTATCATAGAGTAACAACCGAGGGAGCTGCAGGGAGAGTTGCAAGTTGATGGAGAAGAAGGACCCATGCCTTTAAGATAAGCAATCCATAGTTGTATGTGGGCCATCCATGGGCAACACCCTCACATAAACATGCGTAAGATCGTGCAACACATAATTTCTTCCCATGCCTGTCTGAAAGGATTCATATGTTTGCTACTTAAAGGCTATGTGCCTGCATTACATTGGCCGTATGTTGTAATGATGGCTTGCATCACATTTCAGATCCACTCATGCACATGTGTGTGTTCGCACATACACATTTTGTTCATGCAAGTATACACACAGCTCCATCCTTGGAGCTGTGTATAGTCTTGTCATGTAAGTATACACACAGCCCCAACAGGGAGCTGTGGGTATACGTGCATGGTATGTGTAATTGCAACATTTATTGTTTCTGGAAATCCACCTAAAAACACAGTTGCATCAGTTTTATATACAAACCATCCGAGACCTGAGATCTTGAAAATGAAAGCACTGTCTGTGAAAGGTATTGACACTGAGGAGGGGCTGAGATAGAGTTTTGAAGACAGGCTCTATTATGTGTAAGTAAGGCAGATCATCATGTTTATAACGGGCGGTGACCCCTCTGTCGATGACATCAGAAACCCTACACCAGTGACCTGAAGGAACTGGGGCCATTGGTGTAGGTACATAACACAGTCCACCCTATTTAGAGTACACTATCCACCCTATTTAGAGTAGATTTCTGATATATATTTTTGAGTCCACATCGGCTAGGGAAACCCTGGTATCCCTTATTGAAAAAATAGAAACATGAACCCCACACTCAACAGCACTATGGAAGTTTGTTTTTGGAAAACAAAAATGTTTGCAGAGAGGCTGCTTGACACATGGCGGCTCCTCAGGAAAATCTCAGAACAAGGCACAGAGATCTCCGCTAGGCCAGTGTAGATCTCAAAATACGATCGGTGGAAGGCCGGCCAGGGTGGCGGTAATGACAGATGGTGGGCTGCCATGCTGTAAATGAAGCGCTAAGGCCCTCATTGTCAGCGACCTCTGCCAACCCCATTGGAATTATTTGATCTACGTGAACACCAGATATCTCAACTTTCAGGTAGAGATTTCAGCTGCAGAACACAGCTGAAATCTCCATGAGAAAATATGGGGTTCAAATAAGGAATTACCGGGGAAATCAGAGCCGAAATTACTGACTCCTTATTTCTCTGTGGTTTCTCAGAGTCCTACTTGGCAAGATAGGACGGATTTTCCTCACAATAAAGTTACTGGTACCTCTGGCCCACTTCCTATTCTGCTCGTATTGAGGTCCCAGTAGTTGTTTTTTCGCCCCTTGTAGTTCCTCGTTTCTTAGTGGACACCTAGGGTCCAGCTAGTAATAGCCAGACGTTCCTCACCCCACAAAGTTACAAGTACCTCCAGAAAATTTCCCAGACTGCACAATAGTTGGTTTTTTCACTGTGGTGCTTCATTGTCTGCTGTCTAGTGAAGTGGGATAATGGCTAATCTTGAATGATCATCTGATGTGTTTTATCTAGGAACCCGATCAATGTTGTGACCGTATGCCCCTATACGGCTATAATCAATACATATCCCTATAATGGCATAATAATCTGAGCCACATTTCAGTAACTCGCCTCTGCAGTCCATGACACAGCAGAAGCCACTTCCTTAGATTCCTAGAGAGCACACCGAGTTCCTTCGACATACCAAACCCCCAGCAACCTGGGAAAGCCCTGCTTGCTTTGTTTTGATTAGTAATAGAACTCCTGCGAGCACTGTAAGAATGACCAGTTCTTAGTGACATCTTTATTGACGTCTTATGTCCAAAAACCTACGTCAAACTCGGCACCTTTCAGGTATAAATATACCAACGTTGCCTTAAGCAAACACACGTTGGTGGTGAATACTGGAGCAGAACAGCTGTCCCCTTGCAGAGAGCCCAGCAGATGCGAGAAGCCCACGGACACTGCCCCTCCTCTTTGACGCGCTGAGAAAGACGCTGTCTTTTCTCCTGCCGAGAAAATCCAGCTCCAGCGTTTCCAGCCTACCCTTGCGGGTGACTGGGATTTCGGGTCCTGAGAGGGAGATACCAGACCTCCTACATTCTATTCCAGATGTACGGTGCTGACTAAACCCTTAGAGAGAATTCTTGGATCAAACTCTTGGCAAAACCAACTTAACTTAAACTGCTACTTACTTACTCCCTCCCACATATTAGGCTTAGGTCAGGTACACTGGGGTAGGCGTAGTTAGAAGCACCAGTTGAGGTCATTAGCCAATGTATATATGAATGTATATATTTTATTCATTTAACTATCTTATGGCTAAGAAACCATATCAATGCTTTTACAGTATTATTTCGTAATACTCCTTTTACTGTACGCACTTTTCATTATAACAAGTCTTGCAATTGTGGCAATTCATTTCTCTTGCATGAGAAGGAAGACTGCTCAATAAATAATATATTTTATTGAAAACGCCCGTCTCTCTCTTCTCTGCACTCTGGTGAAACTAAGAACGCACGTCTGACTGAGTGAAATAGCTGTCTATTGTTTCACACGACTCTAGAGATTGACTCTTATTCTGGGGAGCAAAGTTGTCATGTTTATGCGGTTGTCGAAAGCTGAATCCCTTCTTGTCTGAGCAAGGGAAGCTGATCACTTCCTATTCAGTCAAGAACGTTTCCAGTGACCTCTGAGCTAGCTGGCGCAAACCTAAATTAAGTCTAACATAGTCAGTAGAGACCTAGAAGACCTCAGTCCTACGTCTACACTGCTGTTTATGTTATTTCAATGCGCAGGGCCTATAGGGAAAATAGGAACTACACTACACATCAACAGCATTAACCTTATTACCTTCTCAAACCTCTTCTTTCGCCTATTTTGATGCTCTTTTATAACGTTTGTTCAAATTATGATGTTTTTCTGTTCACTTGTTATCTTGATCTATTGACCTGTTGAAACTGTACTGGTCCCTCCATACTGGCTGACTCCCTGTGCCCCTTTGACCTTGAGTGTTCCCCTCTTTTTAGGTCTCGCCAGATCCAGCGCAGCAAAGTGCTACTGGCTGGTTACTCGCTTGCGTTCACGCGCGCAGCCGCCATCTGTCTTCTCCGTCACAGGTCATTAAGTTGCTTGTTTTTATTTCCCGTGCTTTCCCCTCTGCCTCCGTCCGATCACTTTTACTTTTGTTTGAATCCAAATGTAAATTACCATGGTGTGCAAACTTTTTCAAGTCGCATCAAAATAGTCTTATTATTATTAGTCTTATGAATAAACATATTGGTCTCAAACTTTGTAGTCTCTTTTGTGAATGACCACGTATTTACTCTGCTTGTCAATGCCTACCAACTATACAAATTGGTATCGGGCCAAATTTAATTGCTCCCAACACGCAACTTACATGGATTTCAGTACGTACACACCCACAACCACACACACAACCACGCACAACCACGCAGTCAACCACACACACAACCACACACACAATCACACACACACAGCCACACATACACAACCACACACACACAACCACACACACACACAAGCACGACCAACCACACACACAATCACATACACAACCAGACACACACAATCATGCCCAACTTCACACACAACCACACACACACAACCACACACACAACCACACACAAACAACCACACACAACCACGCCCAAACCCACAACCACACACACACAACCATAAAAACACCCCCACACAACCACACACACACAACCACAACCACACACACAACCACACTCACACACCCACACACACACACAAGCACACACACAACCACACACACACAACCACACACGCACAACCACACACACACACAACCACACACACACAGAGCCACACAAACACACACAATCACACAAACAACCACAACCACACACAAAACCACACACACAGCCACACACAACTACACACCCAAACACACACAACCACACACACACAACCACACATCCACACACAACCACACATCCACACACAACCACACATCCACACACAACCACACACACAACCACACACGCAACCACACCTCACAAAATCACACACACACAACCACACACACAGACAACCACATACACACACAACCACACACACACAACCATACACTTACACACACACAACCACACACACACCCACACACACACACACCACACACACAAATCCACACACACACAACACCACACACACAACCACACACACACAACCACATACACAACCACACACACAACCACAACCACAACCAAACACATACACAGCCAAAACCACACACACAACCACACACACAACCACACACACACAACCACACCCAAAACCACACTCGCAACCACACCCACAACCACAGCCACAACCACACCCACAACCACACACACACACAGCCACACATACACAACCACACACACACAACCACGCCCAACCACATACACAACCAGACACACACAACCACGCCCAACTTCACACACAACCACACACACAACCACACACAAACAACCACACACAACCACGCCCAAACCCACAACTACACACACACACAACCATAAAAACACTCCCACACCCCCACACAACCACACACACACAACCACACACACACAACCACAACTTCACACACAACCACACTCACACACCCACACACACACAAGCACACACACACACACCCCACACACACAACCACACATGCACAACCACACACACAGAACCACACACACACAGCCTCACAAACACACACAACCACACACACAACCATAACCACACACACAGCTACACACAACTACACACCCAAACACACACAACCACACACACACAACCACACATCCACACACAACCACACATCCACACACAACCACACACACAACCACACACACAGCCACACACAACCACACACGCAACCACAACTCACAAAACCACACACCCACAACCACACACACACAACCACATACACACACAACCACACACACACAACCACACACATACACACACACAACCACACACACACAACCACACCCACAATCACACTCGCAACCACACCCACAACCACAGCCACAACCATGCCCACAACCATGCACACAACCACACCCAAACCCACAACCACACGCACACAATCACACACACACACCCACACACACAACCACACACACAACCTCACACACACAACCTCACACACACTACCACACACACACACACAACCATATACACACAACAACACACACCCCCACGCACACATAACCACACACACAACCACAACCACATACACAACCACAACATACACACACAACAACACACACACACAAAAACCCAAAACCACACACACACAACCACACCCACAACCACACACACAACCACACACACAACACCACACACAGAACCACACAGATAACCACACACAACCAAACACACATACACACAATCACACACACACAACCAGACACACAGCCACACCCACAACCACGCCCACAACCACACTCACACAATCACAACCACACACAACCACAATCACACACAACCACACACACACAAACACACAAACACACAACCACACACATTACTAGACACACAACCACAACCACACACACAACCACACACAACCACACACACGACAGCCACACACACAACCACAAACACACAACCACACACACCCATAGACACAACCACACATACAACCACACATACACACACAACCACACACAACCACACACACAACCACACCCACACACAACCACACACACAATCACACACACACAACCACACACACAACCCCACACACAACCACAACCACACACACAACCACACACACACAACCGCACACACACAACCGCACACATACATAACCACACACAACCACACACAACCACACACAAACACACAACCACACACACAATCACAACCACACACATACAACCACACACACACACCCACCACACCCACGACCACACACACACAACCACACCCACCCATAGACACAACCACACACACACACACAACCACACATACACACACACACAACCACACACACAACCATACCCGCACACACAACAACACACAAAACCACACACAAAACCACCACACACACACACACACACACAACCACACACACAACCACATACACAACCACACACACAACCCCACACACAACCAAACACACACACAACCACACACACAACCACACACACAACCACACACACACAAACAAACACACAACCGCACACATACACAACCACACACAACCACACACACACACACAACCACACACACAACCACACAGACAATCACAACCACAAACACACAACCACACCCACAACACCCAACCACTCCCACAACCACACCCACAACCTCACCCACAAGCATACCCACACCCACAACCACACACAACCACGCACACAACCACACCCACAACCACACCCACAACCACCCACAAATACACCCACATCCACAACCACACTCACACAACCACACACACACACACAACTGCACACATACACAACTACACATAGCCACAACCACACACAGAAACACACAACCACACACAAAATCCCAACCACACACACAACCACACCCACAACACCCACAACCACACACATACAACCACACCCACAACCACACACACACAACTACACCCACCCATAGACACAGCCACACACACAACCACACATACACACACACAACCACACACACATACAACCACAAACACACCACACAAAACCACACACAAAACCACAACCACACACACAACCACACACACAACCCCACACACAACCACACACACACACACAACCACAACCACACACACAACCACCTACACACACAACCACACACACATACAACCACACACACAACCGCACACATACACAACCACACACAACCACACACACAACCACACACACACACACACACACAACCACACACACACAACCACACCCAACCACACCCACACCCACACCCAACCACTCCGACAACCACACCCACAACCGCACCCACAACCATACCCACACCCACAACCACACACAAAACCACACACACAACAACACCCACAACCAACCACACCCACATACACAACCACACCCACAACCACACATACCCACACACAACCACACACACACAACCACACACACAACCCCACACACAACCAAACACACACACAACCACACACACAACCACACACACAACCACACACACAAACACACACACACAAACAAACACACAACCGCACACATACACAACCACACACAACCACACACACAACCACACACACACACACAACCACACACACAACCACACAGACAATCACAACCACAAACACACAACCACACCCACAACACCCAACCACTCCCACAACCATACCCACAACCTCACCCACAAGCATACCCACACCCACAACCACACACAACCACGCACACAACCACACCCACAACCACACCCACAACCACCCACAAATACACCCACATCCACAACCACACTCACACAACCACACACACACACACAACTGCACACATACACAACTACACATAGCCACAACCACACACAGAAACACACAACCACACACAAAATCACAACCACACACACAACCACACCCACAACACCCACAACCACACACATACAACCACACCCACAACCACGCACACACAACTACACCCACCCATAGACACAGCCACACACACAACCACACATACACACACACAACCACACACACATACAACCACAAACACAACACACAAAACCACACACAAAACCACAACCACACACACAACCACACACACAACCCCACACACAACCACACACACACACACACACAACCACAACCACACACACAACCACCTACACACACAACCACACACACATACAACCACAAACACAACCGCACACATACACAACCACACACAACCACACACACAACCACACACACACACACACACAACCACACACACACAACCACACCCAACCACACCCACACCCACACCCAACCACTCCGACAACCACACCCACAACCGCACCCACAACCATACCCACACCCACAACCACACACACAACCACACACACAACAACACCCACAACCAACCACACCCACATACACAACCACACCCACAACCACACATAACCACACACAACCACACACACACAACCACACACACAAACACACAACCACAACCACACACAAACCACACTATCACAACCACACACAACCGCAACAAAAAGTTTTATGGAAAAAAATGTCTTTTATTTTTATTTAATGCAATTTTATATAGCGCGAACGTTGCCCTAGGGTGTCAGAGCGCTTTACAAAAGAACTAGTTGCGTTACATAAGGACTTTGGATTACATGAGTCACAATAAAAGATACAAACCGAAAAAATGCAAATGTACAAGTTGTAAAGTCACTTAAGGATGAGATACAAACGGATAAACTCTAAAATCACATAGGAATGGTAGTTAACTCTTTTAAAAATTTTGATTCCACCAGAATCTCAGTCCTCCACAACACCCTGTTTTTTTGGTTTTCAGCTGCGTAAAAGGAGACCAATATTGCCCCCATTTTTATTATTCTGTATCACCGGTTCAATTCAGGGGTGTTTTTTTAACTTGTCTCTAGTTCATTGCGAATCTTACTGTTACTAATTCAAATTGTGTTAGCTTTGGCTTATTTGCAATGCAAACTTTATCTCAAAAAGTTGCTGTAACAAGCTGCAAGTCCGCTACGGAAGCCCATTTATATGCTAATTATTTTCCACATAAGGGTGCAAAACCATAAAGTGAAGTATTCAGGATTTTGAATAGTCTTTTGTTTGAAGATGTTACTCTCTCCTGCGCACCCCAGCCCTGTACTAAGTTTACGAGTGACCTGGCAACCGCCTTTCAGAGGTTCTTGCATCAACCCATGTCTGGCCTGGCATTGGTGCGTCCCAGCCTGGCACACACCGGGTGATGATCTCCACACCTCCTTCTAGACCCCAGCTCACTACTGTTTGCAGTCTGTCACTCACCGCTCACCTCCCTGGCACTCACCCTTCACCCCTCAGGCCTGGCAGTCACTCCTCGCACCTGGCACTCACCCTTCTCCCTCTCTGACACTCAGCATTGACTCTGCATGACACTCAACTGTTACCTTCCTGACACTCACCCATGTCCCTCCTGGCATTCAGTACTCGCCCCCTTGACACTCACCCTTCACCTCCATGGCACGATTCTTCATCCCCCTGGCCTGGCAGCTACCCTTTGCCCCTTGCACTCACCCTTCCCCTCCCTGGCACTCACCCTTGACCCTCCTGACTCTCACGTCTCACCTCCATGGCACTCAACCTTCATCTCCCTGGCACTCACCCTTCATCCCCCTGACCTGGCACTAAACCTTCACGTCCGTGGTATGAGCCCTTCACCCCCCTGGCCTGGCAGCTACCCTTCACCCCTGCCACTCATACTTCACCCTTTTCAGCACTCACCCTTCTCTTCCCTGGTACTCACCCTTGACCCTCCTGACTCTTACGTCTCATCGCCCTGGCACTCAATTCTCACCTCTCTTGCACTCATCCTTTACCCCCATGGCCTGACAGTCACCCTTGTCCCTCCTGGCATTCACTCCTCACCTCCCTGCCACTCACCCTTGACCCCCCTGGCACTAGCCTGGTTTCCCCCAAGAACAAAAAAATAACAAGCATTGGCATAGCCAATAGGTCTCGCCTTTGGGACCTTACAAGTGTTTAGCCATCTAACAGTTGATGTTGTTGCACCAAGGATATTGTGCTGCATAACTAAATACTTAGAAGGTCCCAAAAGTGAGACCTATTGGCTATACCAATGTTTGTGTGTCCTTGTGGTTGTTTTACTACCTCATTTGTTCCATTGTGTTGTTTTACTCTTGTTTTCACCACTATGTACTGCGCTCTGATACCCGTCTGGGTCATTTTTGCGCTTTTGTAAAACTTTTCAAATAATATAAACTACATGATGTGGTATTTTACTTTGCATCTGTCACAGTGTAGGAAAGTGCAAGCAGTAGTGGTGTGCAGTTCCTGTGGGGGATGAGGGGGAGAGAGAGAGAGAGAGAGAGAGAGAGAGGCTAGGTTGACCGTAACACCCTATCCTTTGAGTGGAGACAGGGTGTCTCCCAATTTGGGAAGTGGGGCCCTCAAACACCAGGGTGGGTGTCATGCTTCATCATAGGGGTATGCTCCCCATCAGGCCGACGCTGCAATGCCTGATGGGCACCCTATGAGGGTCTCTTTATCGGAGATCTGTTTATACCAAGCCGTTAGGTGTAGTGCAGGTGTAGGGCCTCGTGGTGTAGCTGTGAATGGAATGTGTGAAGGGATGAATAAAATAAGGCACAGTGGTGCTTCCAAATTTAATTTAATCAGTGAGCCCACTGGCCTCCATTAAAAACAGCAATAGTCTGCCACCACTGAAATAATGGGGGGTGGTGGCTGCAAAGAGGTGATCAACATGTTTCTTGCCCCATTTGTCTGAAGGATCATGTGGCAATTCATCAGGACCATAAGTGTATCTGGACTATCTACACAGTGGTTGGTTCAGTGTTAGTCTTAGATGTGAACCAAGCACTCGAAAATCCTAACAATGGGGTACCTTATAGGTGGATCAACCCACAGCGGGTGATTACTTAGCTCCTTTGAAAATCGGCCGTCGGGTACGTCAATAGTATTGACATCAGTGCAGCTGTTGCCCAATCGCTGGGAACGTACCCCTCACTTCGCCTGCTCGGAAGAGTAAAAGAGTCCACCGTCTTTTGGTAATACAGTGTAGGAAAGACCATATGACATCATACACTTTTTTTCTATCTACATGAGGACAATTTGGAAACAACATAGAGCAACGTTGTCAGGTACCTGCTCTATTTTGTACACAAGACATTACAGTAGCTCTTGATCTCACCATGGCTACCATACCACCAGCATCTTCGTTAACATCATTCTTCAGTAGTATGAGGCTATGTCAAATGTAAATGTTGCAATAACTTAACTCGAGGAGTCATGCATGACATTTGTATTCCTTTTCATGCACCATTCTCAAAACCTACAGCTCTGCATTCCATATCCCATTTCCTCTACTGGTATACCCAAAAAGATTTGACATAAATTGTGTTAAAGCATCTTTCCAAACAAACCTAAGAAAACACTCCCTGTCTCTCCAAAGCACCATACCAGTTACGATTATGGGGCATATTTATGAGTGGGGTTGCGTCGCACTTGCAGCATGCAACATGATGCATGAGTGACACTAACCCAAAATGCAATGTATGCAGCCATGCAAGGCCACCTTGCGTGACCCTGAGTGGCTTCATAAATCCAGAATAAGGCAATGTGGGCAGATTGCTGAGTTTTATTACTCTGAGTCAAGGAGGCATTCCATGGGTGGAGCGTGGGTGTTCCCATGCAACACCCAAGGATTTTGATGCATTCCCAGATTTACCAAAAGTGGTAGACCTAGGAATACGCAAAAATGATACACCTCCACAGGTGAGGTGCAACAAGAGAAATATTTGTATTTCCCCCCATTTTTTCCTCTTTCTATGTGTGCTGCATTCTGCAGCACACATAGAAAGAGGAAAATACCTCAGAGGATTGTTTTTTGTGCAAGTAGATGTCCATTCCTGCACAAAAACAATTCTCCTTACAGGCACGCCACCTTGCATCATGGTGCCTGCCTTTGAATGTGTCATGAATCTAAGAGGTGTTTGGGAAGCATGGTTGCATAGTCTTAACACTCCAACATTGATTGTGTTTGCAATTATTATACTGCTCATTTGGAATGAATGAGCAGCAGTCGGTAGTAGTGCAGTCTGCATAAAGGATTGCATAGATTCTTCCCATGTCCCATTCGGGATCACTGGCCATACTGTGATTATGATCTTTTTGCGTAAACACACATAGATCTCCTCCACCCTTATGGTCACGTTTGTGATATGTAGATGCGTATAAGCATAACCCAAAAGCTTGCCAGCTAGTTGTAATGAATGCTATGGCACAGGAAGCAACAAACTTCCAAGAGGGTGCATTAGACTGAGCGCGTTGTAAACATCCAGCATAAAACAAATAGGCCATAACATTGGTTAGCCCCTAAGTTAACAGTGCTTCCAACCGAAGCATGCCTTACTGTAACATCAAAAGTACACAGCCCAGACATACTGTATAAGCCCTCATTATGAACGGCCTCTTAAATCCAATACTCGTAATTCCCAATTGGAATTATGAGATCTGCTGTGACTTTTCACCCTTAGTTTTTGGCTGCTTTAGGGTGAAAGTCTGGCCAAGATATTATGTTATGTGTGTGTGTCAAGCACACCACCACTCGCAAGGGTATCCTGGGGCCGAGCAGGTGTGTGTGCCTAGCCATTTCTATAGTCGGTTGGTTAATGGAAAATTCACCTTCTTGCAGAATTCAGGACGAGAAGAGGAGGCTCAGATGTGGAGTGGGAGGCTGTTCCATGCTTTAGGAGTGATGTAAAACAATGTCCTTCGTCCTGATCTGGTTCTGTGTATGCGTGGGATGCTTGTGATAGCAGTCCTGCTGAGTGGGGATGTCTGGGTGGTTGATGAAAGGATTTGAGACTGTTCATGTAAGTGGGGCCTAAGTTTTGTGTGTGTGAGGATTTTGAAATGAGCATGTTTGTGTATCAGTAGCTGGAGGGGCTACCTGAGGTGTGGTGTGATGTTATTAGCTCTATGTGGGAGACTGAGGATGAGTCTGGCTGCTGAATTTTGGATAGTTTGTAGGCATATAGTAAATTACTTGATTGTCCCGGCATAGAGGGTGTTCCCCTAGTCCAACTTGCTGTTGTCTAGGGCATGAGGGAAAATTTTCTAGTGTTTCTTGGGAGCCATTTGAAGATCTTGCTCTGCATCTTCAGGATGCGGAAGCAGGATGTAGTGATGGAGTTGACTTGTGTGGTCATGTCCAGTTTGCTGTCGATGATTATTCTGAGGTTCCTGGTGACGGTCTGAGTTCATCCGGCCACCAGCTAGAGTCCCATGTTGAGGTGTTCTTGCCAAAGATCATTACTTCTGTCTTGTCGGTGTTGAGCTTGAGAAAATTAGCTTCCATCAGTCATACAGGTGGTGAACTTGTTTCTTGTGTTTGGGGTCTTGTCCAAGAGGGAAAGTATGAGTTGCATGTTGTCCGCATGTGAGAGGATGTTATTGCTGAGAAAGCTCTGAGTCTGTTGTTTTCTCCTCTGTTCTGTCAGTGGGCCTTTTATCAGTTGTCAGAGAGGTAATAAGGAGTTAGCATCACTTCAGTTACCATAACAAATTAACAAAGGTAGTCATACAATCAAGCCTGGAATACTAAATGACGTTAAAGGGTTTTTATAACAAACTCAGAAACAAACTGATATAGATGAGTCTCAGACGTATGTTATAATAATGTAGTATTACAAGAATAAATATAAATCTCCTGTTGAAATTCAGCCTAACAATAAAAAGCATACCAGAAACTCTGTGCAAAAGATGAGAAACAGGATCTGAAGATTAAACTGCAAATTCAATCCTCCTGCTTAATCATTAGTAGATCTAAAGAAATCTAACTTATCCCACTCTATCCTAAAATAGGAAAATCCTGATTAACCTAGGGTAAGCAATGAATAGGTGTCAGCATTATGGAGTCTTTCGTAAAGTACACCAAGTCTGTAGAATGTATAGCATGAAGTCACACAGTGAGAGGAATAGCAAAAGTGGTCTGCACCTCGTGAAATAATAAGAGTTTCTGCTTTCTAACTAAAAATGCAACACCTATTAACAAATAAAGGCCCTTATTTATGAGGGCTTGCACCACTGTTGCGTCACTTTCTGTGAGCTGCAGCAGCGTAAACAATGCGCCACACTGCTCCCTATTTACAAAGTGATGCATCTATGCAGATGCATCACTTTGTACAGCCCTGTGCTACATTATACCTTTGTATATAGTGGGTGTTCCCACGTGAAAAATCCTAGTAGAAGTGGCCCAGTGACAATTAAGAGATTTCACTGCACCACTCCTACGACTTGACTCTGTCACAATCCTTACGCCTACTGCAGGCAGCCATAAGAAGTGACGCAGGGCCTTTTAAATGGGACTCGTCCAATGAGTAATGACACATTGTTAGAGGTGTGTCAGGTTACCAACACACACCAGCAATGCATCATTACTGCACCATCAGATACGTCAGGATTTCTGATGTATCTGTGCAATCCTTGCGACATGGAGCACTGTAGAGTAAATACGGGCATCCATGGTGTCGCAAGGTTGCTGCAATGAAATGTGTTGCATCGTTGATTTTACGTGGCGATGTGACACTTTTCATAAAAGAGGCCCACAGTATTGAACCTAACCACTGTCATATTTCCAGTGCATTTCCATCTTCCTTGTTAGAAATTGGCAACATTAGGCTCTTCTTCACACCTTCAACTTCGTACATCCGATTGACCTTGAGCATCCTTACTCCACCATGAGAACTCATCCCCAACTTTGTTAGCGCATCTTCTTCTTTCCAAAAGTTTCCTCCCGTACCTTACTATTGTTACAAATAAAAAATGCCTTTTCACTAACTAATGAAGCCTTGTATCTGCACCTGCAGAGGAGAGAACATACAAGCTACACAATTCTCACGTCAAAATGAAACATTGATACTCAGAAACTTATCGCCTCTTATTATGCTAGGTTAGCTCAGCAGTTAAAATGCATTTGACATTTGAATTTGGGTGCACGCACATTCACAGTTAGTACATATAATGAATATTACATGGAATAAAATCAGGATTACATATAATTGTGTGTTACATATTAAAACATTCGTATAGCTATGAATGTGAACTACGTTTAAGAGAAATCTTCAACATTAGTATGCACATATTAAATAACTCGATTATGGTTCTATCATGGAACATTTCAAAAATACATTTGAAACTCCATTGTTTGTTGAAAATGTTAAACCACACAGAATATGAAAAGTGCAAATCTTGTGAAATCAACGTAAATATGCGAAGTGTAAAGGTGGGGCCAAAATGTAGCTGCTCCAGTGTTGTGTGCACCGATGGTGTTGACCAGTAGGATCATATATATGTTTAAGAGGGTGCGGCTAAGCGGTGAACCTTGAGGTATTTCTTTAGTAATAGGAAACACAATTACCAATTCCTGTGGCAACTCTTCATTTCTAAGTGGTCCCTCAAGGTCCAATTTATAATGAACCAGATTAGCCCCACCTCGAGTAACCAGTACCTTCGTTATCGATAACTGGAGTGGGGAAAATCTGGCCCATTACCACTGACCAGGGAGAGGATGTGGCCGAACGGCTAGGGCTGGCGATCTCAAATCTGGGGACCAGGGTTTGAGTCTTGGCAATGATGCTCAAATCCTGTGATTTTGGGCACATCACTTAATCCCATGCCTAACAAAAATGAATGTGTCCTTGTGTAACGCAACTGGTGCTCATGTAAAGCGTTCTGCTACCTGATATCTTCGGGTCAAGCTTGCGCTATATAAAACTCAGAAGAACCCCCTACCCCCTCCAAAAATAAGATCACTCATAATGAGGGGTATTACCACGCATGTACCACATATGCACACGTAAATCTTCATAGGCCAGACCATGGATGTGTCAATCTACCTGGAATATGATAAAGCAATTGGCAAAGCCCTGTGAGTATGGTGAGATCAAATCAAAAGCAGACTCTGCACTATATGAATTCTGTTAACATAATGTATCATACAGCAGAGTACAGTAGGGTGCAGTGGTAATCAGTTGCATTGAGTGGTATACTGTGGTGGACCGTAGTGCGAAGTGGTATTCAGTAACATACAGTGGCATACAGTGGAGTACAGAGTGTGTGTACAGTGATGTACAACAGGTTCCTAGAGTTGTCAACAGACCAATTTTTGGCGCACTGTTATTGAGTGGAACTAGTGAGTTCCAAGTAATAGACTCTGAGGGAGGAGGAGGTGATTGGAAAGAGACAGCTGATGCAATGCTCCCCGGGGTGCTGTGGGTGCCTATTAGTGTGGCAGCCCGCCACATGCTCAGGCACACATTGAACTCTTGTGCAATGCAGGGCACCCAAGGGAGACAAGGAGCAGGTGATCCACTTTCGTCCTTTCAGTCAGGGCCGGATTTAGAGCTGGTAGCGCATGGTGCGACAATGTTTGTTGGCACCCCCCCAAAAGACCACCTCCACCATGGATTCCCTCACCACCACCCTTTAACAGTGCCCAAGTCTCCATAACCACTCTGTCTCAGATGCATATATAGTGCCCCTCATACCAGTGTAGGGTGTCAGAGCAGTTTGCATTACACACAAATTACACGGAGACAATCAATCATTTGTGTGTAACTCATCATATAGGAAATGTTACATAAGCCAGAGGACTACAAGGTGTAGGAGTCACAAGTCATCCATACTGGTAGGCAGTATGGTTTAATAGTGCTTGGCCTACAGAAGCACAGACTCAGAATTAAAAAAAGGAACACCATAGTTGGGGGTTCTATTTAATAATGAGAATAGATGCCTGGCCAAATTAATCCTTTTTGCAACATTAATCTTTGCTCAAATCTATACTTTGCAGCCTGCATGCAGTTATTTGATAAAAGTTAATAGTTCAGTACAATTACAAAGTGCACAGAATGTAAATAGGTCAGTGGGTTACTGCTGTTAAAAGAGGCATAATTTTTTATTTGAAATTTATAAGTTCAAATCCTATTTTAGGATTTTAACTTCTAAACTGCAAGTAACAAAAGCATCTCTCCGACAATAGCAGTAACCCACTGAGCTATTTACATTCTATGCACTTTGTAATCTGTTCGGTACTTGTTTTCTGCAACAGGCGTATTAACCCTCTGCACTACTTTATAGTGAGTCAAAACCTCAATTAAACAAAACTCAGATGTCTCTTCAGGAAGAACATTAAGCACAGTATTTATTCTGACATTTGCTTTGTCTGGAAATTGCTGGAGGAAACGAACGCGGAAGCAGGTGCTTTAAAATACTAATATTTGCAAACACGGCTCCTAGCCCCGCCTCCCGGAAGCTATCACCCGGTGCAGTGGCTCCGGTCGCACAGCCCTAGGATCGGCCCTGCTTGAGCACACAAGACCCAGAACAAGCCCCACTTCCGTACTTCCTGCCGTCATGTTTGCCTAAACCACACGCAATGGCTCAGGTGTTTCGTGCTCAGAAGGTAGGCGTCTCGTGCTCAGAAGGCAGGCGTCTCGTGCTCGGAAGGCAGGCGTCTCGTGCTCGGAAGGCAGGCGTCCCTTTACCAGCATTGCTGCCTGCTGCCTTTTTACACCTAGGCTTGCGAAAAGAAGTGGTATCAGCCAAACAACGAAAAAACGTGACTAATCACTCAAGTCATGTCCTGTAATGTTTTAAGACACCATTGTATTTTTTTTTCTGCATGCAAATAGGTGCCCCACTCCAGGGTGAAAAGGGGATCGCAGTGTACACACAGTCACACACACAAGGGCAGGGCAGAGAGCAAGACAGGCTCAGCAATTCCTCATGGTGCAGACTCATAGCCCCCAAACCTATCTTCACTCAGCAACTGATTGCTATATACCCGTACCAAAATACACAAATTAAAAATGCCTAAAAACTGCCTTGATTTTGTACTCTGTGATTACCACAAAATGACTATATTTGTTTCCTTTGAGGAGTGTATGCTGTAGTAATAGTAATGACCCTGGCGCTGCCTGTTACTGCATCCCTACCTTGGTGAGTGGATTCAAAGTAGCCCTATGCTAGTACTGGATAGTTGTCCTACCTCTAGGTCTTTAACCTGTCCCTGTTTTTGGTTTTGAAAATATTGCCACCCTAAAATATTGGTCTGTCCTACCGATATGCTACCGATATGCCAGATTATTCTTCAATGGTAACAATGCATTACTTTGTTGATTATGCTAAACAAATGTCAAATAGTTGGTCAGTTCCACTGATGCTCCACGGTGTTAGTTCATATTTATATCTTAGATTGTTGGTCCGAATTATGATATGCCAGATTGCTGCTTCTTGATACAACAGTCTGTTGGTCACGCTAACAATATTTCACATTGTTGGCTAGAAGTAACCCTACCCCCTGTTGTTGGTCAGTACTAGCAATATGCCAGAATTTTGGCTCGCACTAACAATACATAACATTGATTGGCCAGTTCTAAATATGTAGATGTAAATTGATACTTGTATAGCACACTATTCACCCGCAAGTCTCAAGGCACTTGTACGAATACCGATGTGGAACCCATCCTGGCTTTCCCTGTGAGGCGTCCACTCCTGGGCACCCCCAAGGTGGAGACCAGGCATCCTTAGCGTTGTGGGGGCCATTGTGGAGATTAAGCAAGCTATTGCCCAGAGTTGCAGAGTGGGACTCCATGATTGGAATAGGAACCAAGGCAAGAACGATCAGGTCCGTGGAATTTTTGAACCCAAGACTCACCAAGGCAGGGAATTGAACCCTGGTCCTGGGCTAGACCTCTGCATCAGGGACTGCTACTCTAACCATTGAGCCACACTTCTCCACAATGTTGGTCACATTGTTCATCAAACCATCAATACTTACAGGTTGTTGGTCAGAAGTGACAACACATTAGCTTGTTGGCAACTTCTAATGAAACATATTGTTAGTCAAGCTGGTAATACTCCAAATTGTTTAGTACACTAACAACATCTAGAGTGTTGACCCGTCAGATTGCTTGGCAAACAATACAATAAGGTACCGGTCAGTACTTGGATACATCAGATGGTCGGGTCATACTAAACAAAACATTTTGTTACTTGTTACTGATAACAACACATCACATTCTTAATACTAAAGATTTTAAAAAATCTGGTTCAGAACTAGTGATATGCAAGATAGTTGGGGAGTACGAACGATGAATCATGTTATTGACCAAACTAACATGACGTCAGATTCCTGATCTGCACCAGCAACATAGACGGATTCTAGACGTATTAACGAGGAGTAGTGTTTACAGGCAATTGTAAACCACTACTTCTGCTGGCACCCTAGACAACTGCAGTGCACTGGTGAGAGGTGAGAGGCCAATGCAAACTACCAACCAGTGGAACGTGTGGAAAAAGATGTCACTCTTTTGTTGAATAGAACCAGTTGGCATTTTTACACACTAACACATGTGGCTTGGATTGATTCTACTCACTGGTCTTGGTGAATGCGCCCAACTCAGGTGGCATTGCAGCGCCTTGAGATAACTTTGGCTGAATGGCACCCTAGAAAAAAATGCTAAACTTTACTTCCCATCAACCTATCCCTGTCAGTTGATTGGCTGGGTTAGCTGTTCTGTAGCTTACCAGGAGCTATGGTTTGTTCTGATGCTATGGTAGGCCTAGATCAGCTTACAGTCACCAGATGTTTATTGTCATTAATTAAACCCATCATCATGGTTGGTGCTAATTGGCATCTTGATTGTGTGGTTTAGTGCTGGAGGCTTTGAGCTCGGGGTAAGGTGTCATGTTTGTGAGGCCCAGATCCCCACTGACATGCTCTGTGACCCTGGGTAAGTTAAGAATTTCCCTGTGGTTCAATTTATTAATGGCTTAATTGGGAGGCTATTTTCCTTGCTAGTCATTACCCCCTCTCCAGTTAATGTTATCTCCAACTCTTTTTAATTGCACTTGCCACACATTTTCAAGCCATGTTGTATTTGTAACACCGTGATCTGTAGTTGTCACTGTGGCTAATGTTTCCCTCTATAGGAAACAACAGGTAAAAAACATTTCACGCATTGACTATCTGGACTTGAAAAATTTTGATGGGATAAGGAGAGCGTGGGCGGTCCACAATCAGTATAAGGACTACTTTTTCCTATTTAAAGCAGTGGACCATGCAAGGAGACATATATTAAAGAAATATTCATGTGTATTTATTTATTGGCACTTTAGTTCAGCGCCACATCACCTTCTGGGCACTTCAACCCGCTCTGTTTTTGCAAATAAGGCCAAAGCGTCTGCTATTCTGTCGTCAATATCATTTTCGACGCAGTCTCCATATCAAGCCCAGGTTCTATAACTGGGTTTTAGTAGGTTGTAAGAGGTTGGGCTCTGAAGTTAGGTAATTCTAAAGTCTTGGGCTCCCAGGGACCAATTTTTGTTTACGTGCTGCTTCAGTGTCGTTTTATGGATCCGATATGAGTTCTCTGGTTGTTGGTTTTGTTGGTTATAAACAAACACAATATTTATTTATGCGTTTTTATATAGTTCCTACTTTACCTGAAGGTGAGCACTGTACAATAGAACCAAGTACATTGCATAAGGAATTTAGGGCCTTATTTATGAAGGCCTTGCATCAGTTTTGCGCCGCCGGTGCGTCACTTTTTGTGACGCACCAGCCGTGTGAAAAAGGCGCCCTGTTGCGCCATATTTAAAAAGTGACGCATCTAGGTAGATGCGTCACTTTTTAAACCCCTGCACCACATTATACCTGCGTCAGGTATAATGTATGCAGAGGGGGTGTTCCCCTGCAAAAAACCTCGTAATAGTGACGCAGTGAAATCTATGAGATTTCACTGCTTCACTTTTAGGACGCTGTTGCGTCAAAATCTTGCGCCTGCCTCACAGCAGGCGTAAGACTGATGCAAGCCCTTTCACATGGGGCTTTCCCCATGTGAAAGGACGCATTGCTGGAGTTGCGTCACTTTTGTGACACACTCCAGCAATGCATCACTTTTGCGCTTACAGATACGTCAGAAATACTGACGTATCTGTAACTCCTTGCGACATGATGCGTCATACATTAAATATGACGCATCAGGAATGTCGCAGGGAGTGCGCAGTGAAAAGTGACGCATCGCTGTTTACACGCAGCGATGCGTCACTTTTCATAAATGAGGCCCTTAGAGTATATGAATTACATATAAGATACGAAACAGATACATGAATCTAAACACAGAAAGAGAACGTTACAATGGTGTGTACCGGGGATGTGCAATTTAAACTAACAATGTAGATATATTCTGCCAATATTGGCGGGAAGTGAGCAATAAGAATATTGACGGGAAGTGAGCGCAAAGACTATAGACAAAGGATAATGATATTATATAGCATAGAATTATGATATCAGCTAGTTTGCTAGTTCGAAAATACTTCCAAAAAGTATCGAAGGGCTCCAGCCGCTAGCCGTCCCCCCGCAATCAGCCCGCTGGACGGGCTCATGCTACATAGGGGGGAGTACGCCAGGCTGTAGTCAATGGCCCCAGGTGAGACAACCTTCCCAGTTGTTTCACAGCACTGCACCAGGCATCAGAGAGTCGCAGAAGTCTGGCCTCTTCAATGAGGGTCGGCTGAGAGCTGCAGGCTGGGGAGGCTGAACTGCAGAGGCGCGCAGCGATGGTCTCCTCACCTCCAACATGGTTGCCTCAATTTCACTATTCCCTGCAACAACAGGTTGCAGCGTCCCGGAGACTGGAGAGTCAGTGGTCATTTGCCCCCCAAGCTTGTCCCGGCTCATGTCCATCTTCTCCGAAGTGGGATGGGGACTCGCACCCTCCCTGGTGGGGAAGGGGGAGGGCAGGGGATGCAGAGCTGGTGGCAGTACACAGGGACTCAGCAGGCAGCGGCAGAGGGAAGAGGACTCGACCCAGCCCCTCATGGCTGCTTCACACTCTCCATTCCCCCGCTCTGGCTGGATACAAGGGCGCAGGAGAATGGAGGCAGCAGCGGGCCCCCGCAGCCAGAACCTCATATTCCTGTTTCCCCGGTGTTAGAATAGAAAACATTTATGCTTACACAGTGCTCTATTCAAGGTTGCATTTGCTGCACCATTTTCTTTCTAGGCGCCATTTTAGGCTGTTCGAAGCTAACCTTGTTCAATTCCGAGAAATGCCCCCTCCTGAGTTTTGTTTCTGCAACATTAAGTTTTGCTTCAGTAATGAGTACACTGTTCATGTCAGAGCATAACTTTCTCACTAGATAGAGGCCCTCTCACTTTTGTCTGGTGGCGGGTCCGGGATGGAACGACCTTGGACCTTGGAAATATGAGCTTTGAAACCTTTCTTTCTGTATTTCACTGTTCGGCTGCATCTGCTTGGAAAATTCCATTGTGGGCGTGCATTTCGCCCGGTTGTGAAATGTACATAATGTATATTAATGCTTGTTGATTTCTGTCCTCTCTGTAGCAGATGGAGCTCCACTGTGAGTGCACATGAATAAACAGTTATTGGTTTGCATTCTCTACTGTCTGACCGACTCTTCATTTAGTACGGAAGGCTGAGAGGTTGTCATTAGCGACCCAGGTGACCCTAAACGGGTCTCTTCCTTCACTGGGAGCTAGCAGGGTGTATCCTTCTGCCATGGTGCAAGGGTGCCGGCGTTGTAGGGGTGATTGTTTTTGTGCAGAAAGGGATACCTTCTTGTATGAAAACAATCACGAGGGGTCCTGTCCTCTTTTATGTGTGCAGCAGAATGCAGCACACATAGAAAATGGAAAAACAAAGAGAAATAAAGGTATTTCTCCTCGCTGCGCCTCCCTTATGCTTCCCATAGGGATGTGAAGGAATCTGACGCTTTCCCAGCCCTTTCCGCCTGTGCTGGTGCCATTTTGGCTGCCTAGCGCCAACGCTGGCACCCATGCACCATGGTTCAAGGGTGCCAGTGTTGTTGGCCGGATTATTTTTTAGCAGGAAGGGGCACCTTCCTGCATAAAAACAATACTCTGAGGAATTCCCTCCTTCTATGTGTGCTGCAGAATGCAGCACACATTGGAAGAGGAAAAACGAGGAGAAATAAAAATATTTCTCCTTGTTACGCCTCACCTTGGGAGGGGCAAGGACTTGGTGCTTCCCCAGGTTTACACCTTCTTTTAAATCTTGGGCAGCATCAAAATCCATGGGTGTTGCATGGGAAAAACCACTGCGGTGCTCATGGAATGCCTCCTGAGCACAGAGTAAGGCAACAAAGCAATTATCGTTGCCTTTCCTTACTCCATATCTATGAGGCCATCCAACACCATGCATAGTGGCTTTGCGTGGCTTCATAGATATGATTTTATAATCTGTGTGGCCAGAGCTTAACAAAATGTGACACTCTGGTGGTTCAGGGGGTTCGTAGATAAGGCCCTTGGTATTTTGTTTGTCGCTGGTGCGTGACTACCTTTTGCCTGCATACAGATCTCAAGTCATGGAAATGAGATGTGTATTGTGCAGGCTCCACACAACTTTCATGCCTGAATTGTGAACCTGGGGAGGGGCGCCAGCTGCTTTGCTGGGGCATTCTAGATCTATGTGGGTAGAAGGAGAGAGGAAGGGGTATAGGTTGGTCAGTAAAATTGAGTGGGGGCGAGCTTCAAATTTCCCAATAATCAACATATCACAGAATGCATTGAAGCAGCCAAAAAGGTTGGGCAGCGTTGCAAGAGAAAGAGAGAGCAGGAGAGTGGCATATCTACAGAGATATGGCAATCTCCTTCCCTCCAACTAGCGCTGGCTCAGAATGTTGCTGCTACGCGCCACACAAACACCTTTGCACCATAGTACAAGAGTTTGTGCTTGATTCTAGCATTGGTTTGTACTGGAAGGGTTCCCGACCAGTACAAAATACTATGCCTAGACAAGTTTTAAAACTTTTCCTACTTTTTATGTGTGCTGTACAGTGCAACACTCATGCAAAGTCAGAAAAGAAAGGAGAAATTATAACATTTCTGTCCCAAACATCCAACGAGTTTGACATATGCTTAGTCTCTGATGTGGGTAATGACATCTTGGTCCCGGCTTTTGAGGAGATCGCTGTGGCCCATAACTCCCTCTTGGTCTGCCCAGGAAAATTAGGGCAACTGCCTAGACAGGGATTGTTGAATTGTGAATGCACCCAGGTGTTAAAACAGCTGAAGATTGATTTGCATTAGGTCCCAAGAAAGCAAATCTTTGTTAAGCAATTAAGGAAACCATATAATGAGGTTCTATCAGCTAGGAAGGAGGAGTTAAGGTAAAGGGCATGACTAAATTTGGCGCAGGCCGCCAAAACCAACAACACCACATTGTTCTGGAGTACTAGATAGAACCCTCTTTTGAAGACCGATCTTAGACCTATTTTAACATCTTTTGTTCCTCTGCAGGCTTGGAATTTTGAGAGGACTTATGACCCAGAGCATAATAAGGAATCACAGCCCTTAATATGGGTCACATCTAAGTTAATCGAGACCTAAAAGGCCTCTAATAATTTGCCATTGGCATTCACGCTGGACAAAGTTTTGGATGTAATGTGTAAGTGTGCACAAGGAAAAGCTCCTGGACCCGACAAGGTCCTGGTGGATTCCTTCAGAGGAATGGAAGAGCTATGGGTCCCAATACTCACACTCATTTTTAACACGGCTACTAGGGGCAATTTCCCATCCTCTTGGGCTAAGTCTGTCATAGTGTCCCTACATAGGAAAGGGAGATAAAGCAGATAAAAAATGCTACCATCCCATCTCCCACCTGGACTCCTTGGCTAAACTCCTGGGGAGGGTTGTTTTAAAGAGATTAAAGGACTGGGCAATTGACAATTCCATTTTGACTAAGGCCAGTAAGGATTCTGGAAAGGACTTCAGACGGTGAAGCAGTGCTTAAACTTTGAACTCTTGATTGGGAAGTACACAAGAGCCATTACAAGATCGCTCCACTTGTGCTGTGCAGACCTCACTAGCGCTTTTGACTTAGTAGACCACTCAATATTATGGCATACATTGCTCTCCTACAGGGCCCCACAGGAGTTAGTCTCCTTGCACAGTTATACCAGAATCTTTCATCAAAAGTTAAGCTTGGCCCTAATGCGGAATTGACACCCAGTGTTAGATTTGGATGGGGTATAACACAGGGAAGTGTATTGGCTCACTTTTTATTTTTTTTATTTATAAATTGGGTTGATGACACTCTATGGTCCCTGCAGGCTGATGCACCGATCGTTCCTGTGCTTCTTTATGCTGAAGCCACAGTACTTATATCAAGGAGCGCTGTTGGACTGCAGAGGCTAATGTACTCCTTCAGACATGTCTTGGGGCCAGATGTACGACTGCATGAATTTGTGACACGCAATTTACACCAAATAGCGAGTCGCAAATTGCGTTTCACAAAAATCAATGTGCGTACTAGTACCCAATTTGAGACTCGCAAATGACTCACATCGCAATTTAGCGAGAAGGCAAATTGCGACTCGCTAAGTGCATGCAGATAGCGTTCGTGGTGGACCAGCCAGTTGAGCGTGCACAAATAGCGTACGCGGCTGAAAAGGGCATTTTGAATGCCCAAATAGTGTACAGGGCTGAAAAGAGCATTTTGCAAGCGCAACTTAAAAAAAAAACACTTCCTGGGAGAGTAGAAAGACCCCAAAACAGGAAGGGGTGTCCCCGGAGAATCCTGAATAAAATTGACAGCACATGGCAAGGTGAAGCAGCACAGTTAAACACTGCAAGCCAGCTAAGCAAAGAAGCCCAAGATGTCCAGCAAATCGAGTGAGAAGGCAGGGAAGGAGAGGCTCCGCAAACTCAAGTTCTCTGAGAAGGAACTCAAATGGTCGTACATCTGGGCCATGCTCTCTAGGAAACTGGTAATAAATAAGTTGAAAACATTTAAAATGTCCTGTGGAAAACCCTGCAAGACTGTAAGATCTTTTTACCTTGAGGAGACCCAGATAGCAAAGGTTAATTTCTTTTGTTACTTGGGTGTGCTGTTCTCTGCAGAGGCCTCCTGGGCTGATCACATACCCAATGGTAGCATGCAGATGAAAAGAGTCTGTGAGGGAGTATTCAGATTCTCTAGTAACATGGGCAGCAATCTCATTGAAGAGATGTTCACAATCTACAAAGTGAAAGCTGTATCTGCGCAACTTATGGTGGAGGAGTTTGGGGTTACGAGGTTAGCAACTCACAGTAGGCCGAGAAGTATAATTTCCTAAGGCATCTGCTGTGTAGCCCCCCTTTGGCGCAGTCTACCATAATGCATAGAGAAGTGGGGATGGCCATCTGGACAACATTTTGTCAGCTAAACCTATCTCTTTGCGGCATTCTATATGGGCCAAACCGGAATTGGAATTGAAAAAGGCAATTATACAGGACTGCTTTACCTTGAATCATGCTCTTAGAATTCATTGGCTGTCTTTTATTAACAACACTCTCAAAACAGTATTAGGGCTACGAAGATTTGAGGATCCGACCAAGATTCTAACATCGGAAAAATCAGCAATAAAGGCTACCATGTCAGTCGCAAGGACAAGGAAGAGAGCGGTGGTCGATGAGAGGAAACAAACGCTAGGAACATTTATGTCCCACATTTTACCTGTAGACTGTCAACCCTAATTAAACTGGGTGACATATCATCAACTCTGATATGTCTTGACTAGACTACAGCTGAGTAATGTACACCACCTTGTTGCATTTCCTAAAATAAATCAATGGGATCTGATAACATCTCCATGCCATTGTGTTAGTTACTCAAATCAATGCAGTTTACATTTTATGCTCTTCTATCAGTTTTTTGTAAGCCGAAGGAAATAATTTTTAAAAGCAATTTTTATTACATATAATATCAAAGATTTCAAAGCTGCTGGCAGTTTTCTATTTAGCTTATATTGTTTTTGATGTACTGTTTTATTGTTTATTTCATCTGTATTGTGGTTGAATCTTTACAAGATTCCTGGATATGTATCCTCCTTAAAACTTGACCACCTTAACTGGTTTTGCTGTACCATTTTATTTTTTATTGTATCTGTATTGTTTTAATTATGTGCATTTTTAAATATGGTCTAAACTGTTTTTACTATGTGCTTTTATGGCCTGTGCCGATAGTGCCGAAATAAATAAAGTGTTTTTGACTTGATTTGAAAACATTTCTCCTTTCAAGGCCTGCTTTCAAAAGATGTAAATTAATGACACAAAAAACTGTTTCAGATAGTTGGTAGATAGGGTTTTGCATCAAAAAGCATAGGTAGTTGATTGGAATGCATCAACATAAAAGAGGAGTGAGGGCCAATATTGTTCAAACTCCAATACCCCAGGCCCCCTAGAACAAACCAAATGATCACACACAAGGGGTATATAGAGTATACAACAAGAACACAACACAGGAAAATTCTCCAATTACCTTAAAAACAAAGGTCTTTCACAAACCCACTGATAAGAACGCTCTACTGGCATTCGGGAGTTTCCATCCGCGCTCCCTACGGGAGAATTTACCAGTAGGACAATTTTTCCGCATCCGCCACAATTGCTCTGAAAAAGATGATTTTACTGAGGAAGCGGAAGCTCTGACTATGAGATTACAACAGAGGGGATACCCTACCCGAGTCATCAAGAAAGACCGGAAAAGAGCGTTTAATGCCAATCGTGCCGCACTGTTGTCTAAGAACATGAGACCCCAAAGTAAGAAACCGGTGCTTGTATCCACCTTTAACACCGCATCACATCAAATTAAAAAGTTTGTTCTGAAGAATTGGAAGATACTCAATACAGGGCGCATGAACGTAGAGACACCTCTGTTTTCCTTCAGACGCAGCCAGAACTTGAGGGATCTTCTCATACACACCAGACCCAGGGACCTGGGGCTAACAAGAGAGAATAACACTGTGAGAGGTTTACCCAAACTGATCGGACACACGTTGCGGTTCATGTAGTGTCTGCCACTTGACTAATAACTCTACTTCACTTGATCTAGGGCTCCACACTCCCTGGGAACAGAGATCCCACACCAATTGTAATTCCCAGGGAGTGATCTACTTGCTAACCTGTCCTTGTCAAAAAAAAGTATGTAGGGATGACAAGCAGAAAGGTGCACACCAGAATCACGGAACATCGGAGCACTATAAGATGTGGCAAGACAAACACGAAACTCACGGCCCACTTTTTTGAAACTGGACACAGTATAGAAGACCTCAGATGGACCGTGATAGAGAAGGTAAAATCTGGCAGACATCAAATAGATGACCAAAGGGTGTTACTCCAGCGAGAACAGCGATGGGTATACCGCCTGCGAAGCCATCTAGTGGGACTAAATGATGACATTTCATGGCAGGCACTGGGAAGACAACAAACATAATAGCTTGATGGAAAACTGACATGGATACTTTGATCATCGTCTTATTAGTAATAACGGAAGACATTCTCTATACACTACACCTGGTGGTCAGCCCCTATGAAATACCCCGCTTGGGATACCTTATAGAATATAGTCACACTACTGGTATGATCCCCGGCTGGTACTCATGGTTAGTCACAAACCTTGAGCATGAGGTTACCTCCTTATCAACCCCCCTTTTGGGGAACATTGTTCTGCCCTGGTGAAG
Source organism: Lissotriton vulgaris (assembly GCF_964263255.1). Lineage (NCBI taxonomy): Eukaryota > Metazoa > Chordata > Amphibia > Caudata > Salamandridae > Lissotriton > Lissotriton vulgaris. The sequence goes on along the minus strand of NC_141687.1, from coordinate 1,163,594,157 downwards.
CAATATGAAGTATGTCCATCAAACATTCCCCATTCCACTCAGTCCCAGGGCACCTATATTTAATGGTAATGCCCCCTTTACATCATCTATGCACTTATTTTGAATGCGGGTCCAGATACTCGGGACTTGGGGAATAATACTTTAAATCATCGATTGATGGACCCTCTTGATATCAACTTATCAAATTAATCATCCTCATTGAACCTCACCGTGCGAGCACTCTTGATTAAGGATGTCTATTGAACTTGTTTGTGGGGGTTAACAGTGTTTGCTTTGTATACAGCCCCCCGTGTCTTTGGGAGATTAAGTTGACAGATTGGCGATACAGTCAGGTACTACATTTCCTGACAGTACCTAAATGATTTCCACGTCTCACGTCATGACGTCCTGGCGCGTGTGACGTCAGTCGGCAGGGGCGGAGTAGGCAATGGTTCTTCCTCTCTTTTTCGGTAAATACCCGACCTGACACCGCGTTCCCCATCTACGCGATGCTCCAAGGTACAGGATCTTTTGGCAGGGCTAGCCTCAGAGAACGGTAAGGAGGACGGGTGAGGTTTGCATAGACCGGCGCCTCGTTTTGTGATTTGAGCGATGCCGGTACAACAGAAGGAATGATGCTAAATATCCTCTACACTCTATTCCTTCGTAGATTGTGTTCGTAGGCAGACCCTCCTGGCGGACACCAGTTCGAGTTTGTGTAATACATAAACTCAGTAAGTTTCATTTACCAGTGGGTCACTAGCCTAGATGGAGGCTTTTTAACGACGTGCCTATTTTAAAGAGTGGTTCACCCGTGGGGTGTGTGTGGGTTCACGGGAGTCCTAGGCTTGGCTATGGGAACAGGAGTGTGTTGCATATATCATTACTAAATCACTTATCGAATGATATGAATGTAGATTAAGTGATTAAAGCTAATCACCTGGAGTGTTTGAAGTAAAGAAATCTGGGCACACACACCACCAGCCGTCAGTGCACGCTTTCACCAGGCACAGACAACACCAGCCATCAGTGCACGCTTTCACCAGGCACACACACCACCAGCCGCCAGTGCATGCTTTCACAAAGCACACACACCACCAGCCGTCACTGCACGCTTTCACCAGGCACACACACCACCAGCTGTCAGTGCACCCTTCCACCAGGCACACACACCTCCAGCCGGCAGTGCACACTTCCACCAGGCACACACACCACCAGCCATCTGTGTACAATTTCTACCGGCACACACACCACCAGCCATCAGTGCACACATCAATTGTTAATGCATCCACAATTAACTATTGTAGCAATCGCAGTATGGCGCACTTTAGTTTTAAACATATTCATCTAAAGCGCAGCATGCCACCATTGCCACAATTCCAATCCAACTTACATAATTCCACTACACACCACATGCATACACTCCATAACACATGGCTAAAAGACATTGCCATTTACAATGCCATTAGCTCTAATTCAAATAAATCCGAAACCTATTGCATTTCCAATGCTTGTTTTTCTTGTTCCCTCGTTGTTCATGGGAGAGAAGCTTGGGTGTCCAGCTGCACTGGATCCTGAGAACAGACAGTATACAAAAGGGGCTCAACAGAGTTGAGGATTGGACCTCTTTGCTATGAAAAATGATTTACAAAGGTTCCTCTCCTTCAGTTCAACCTAACTGTCACACAGCATAGATTATTTTTCAAACGCATGTCCAATTATATGTATATCATGATATGTCACCAAAACTCTCACTGAGCACTCCACTTCACCTTGGGTGATTCACAATTACCACTCTAAGATGGCCGCCTCCGTTACGGAACTACCCTGCCAAGTCCCCTTTCTATTATGAGTAATTAAACACTAGGTCCCTCCCACTCTCCGGCAGCGATCACCGCCAGAACCCCACCGTCCTGCTATCAAGCAAGACTACCATGTGAGTACTGCTCACCGCCACCCCCTCCCCCAGCGCCACCTCCCCTAAACCCTTAGTTTATTTATGCCCATTGCCTCCCCAGAATTCCCAAAGATGGAGAATCGGACCGCCGCAACAGCGAGCCTCGAGCCACTTCTCTAAGTAAGTCATGCTAAGGCGCTTGGTACTCCAACTTATCCCGTATTTTCCCCGGCTGATTATCCCTTGTCTCTCCCTCCAGTTCCCCGAAAATTTCTCTATGCCGGCGAAGGTATTGTGAGTATTTAGTTCTGTCTCAACGAGCACTTCTCGCACTCGTATAAACGTAGAGTAAACCTAACGGTTAGATTTCGGTTCCCAACAGATGCATATCCTTGCAGATATTTCAAATATACCTAAGGAATCTGATTAAGCCGACATGAGGTATTTGATAGTTCAATGCGCCGTCTTATTTTTAATGTTTACACCACAAGCCATTGCAAGCGGGCACTTCCACCTCCCCTCACTAGCTCTAAAAATACAGTCCAGTATGCCAACAGAAAACACTGCACCGTATTTTTTACACCAACAAACTCACGGGCTGAAGCACATGTCCTTTTCACTGCGCCGAATTTTTTAAAAATATTGAACACACTGCAAGCCATCACTCTCTCCCTGTTTCATGGTCACAAGCATGTGCCAGAATTCACGTAGTATATCTTTAAACAGTCGTTAATCCTCACAAGGTCACTGAAAACTCCACAACAGCACTAATAAGTCCACGCTGGTTGTTTGTGGAAACTGAAAATATAAATGCATTCCTGCCTAGTCATTTCTAATGAATACTCTTTTCTTTAGGCTTCTTCCCCCCAATTTTTTCTCCTTTCTAACATTTATTTAACATTATGTAAATTGCCATAGAGACTTTGTAACTGTTGAAATACTCTCAAGACAAACATGACACATTGGTTTTTGTCCTGATGATGATGCATGTATTTTCTAGCTGCATCGAAACGTTGTCGACCTTACTGCACCATATGTTTCTTTGAACTCACGAAATGTGTAAAACAATGGGTTGCTATAAAGAATCCTAGTCTGTAAAACTGAACAATAGTACAGACCGCTTTGTGCGCTTTTACATAATTTTCTGTCACTTGTTTTGTCTTGTCCTTTGTGGGTCACAGGCTGTGCCCACTTTTGTATAAATGTTATATATATGAACTAAACACAAAAAAATTGAAAAATAAATACCTGTCCGGCTGGACAGAGGTCATATATACTATTTAGTATATGTCTATTATTCGTGTGATCCTTAATTACTAGGGTCCCCTGTTCTGTACTATGATGAAGCATGTCACATACCTTGGTATGTGAGTGAGGGCAGTTTTTCCAAATTGGAGAATTTTCCTGTGTTGTGTTCTTGTTGTGTACTCTATATACCCCTTGTGTGTGATCAGTTGATTGGAATGACCATGTAATGCCCCCCTTCACACTAACTAATGCATAACAGCACTTCACACTATTTTGCGTTACATTTAGGCAATTTGCAGCACAAGACAAGTTTCGCACTGGAAAGTAAATAATAAAATAAGCTTTTTGTGCTGGTTTGCATCACTTTTGGGATTGAAGCACAGCGCAAAATGTTGGTAAATCTGCCCCAATATTTTGTAAAATAACTAGCAGTTTTAAGAACTTCAAAACAGAGAGTGTGAGAGAGTGTGTGTGTTTTTGTCTGGGTGTACATGTAAAAATCGTAAGGGAAATCCGACAAACACTTCACCATACCCGACTGAAAGCACCTGTACCCACATATTTACAAGAAAATCCATTTATTAGGGAAGTATACCACCCTAAATACCCCCCTCCCGAAGATACTCTCTTGGAGAGGGGTGCGCTAATGATATTTCCCCCGCCACATTGAGGTGACTTTTGGAGTTCCTTGCACGGTCTATAAAGGGAATAGTAAAGCAATACATTCCTAACTCTGCATTATTGGGAGCTAGGTTCAGTAAACTATTAGCGAGAAGTTCCATTCAGATGAGCTGCTGAGCGTGCCCCACATGGAGGTCTGATCAAGAGCACGAAGATCAATGAAAAAAAAACACAGGGGTGAAGTAACCCAGCCCTGACTCCAAAACCATGTATAAGGTGCTCATTTATTCAGTTCGTCTAACGCCAACCAAGAATCGCTGGACACCCAAGCTTCTCTCCCATGAACAACGAGGGAACAAGAAAAACAAGCATTGGAAATGCAATAGGTCTCGGATTTATTTGAATTAGAGCTAATGGCATTGTAAATGGCAATGTCTTTTAGCCATGTGTTATGGAGTGTATGCATGTGGTGTGTAGTGGAATTATGTAAGTTGGATTGGAATTGTAGCAATGGTGGCATGCTGCGCTTTAGATGAATATGTTTAAAACTAAAGTGCGCCATACTGCGATTGCTACAATAGTTAATTGTGGATGCATTAACAATTGATGTGTGCACTGATGGCTGGTGGTGTGTGTGCCGGTAGAAATTGTGCAAAGATGGCTGGTGGTGTGTGTGCCTGGTGGAAGGGTGCACTGACGAATGTCTGACAAAATATCGAAATCAAAAATATAGGAATCCTATCCCTAACAAGGTAAGTACAAAAATATCGAAAAATTAATATTGTAGTACAAAAATATCGAAATTAAAAATATCGTTTTTTTAAATGTATTAATAATATTGTAAAAATAATTATAAAATACATATAATGTTACAAATATTAAATAAAAATATTAAAACATAATTAAAAAATTAAATCTAATACATATACATTTAAAATAAATTAAAAACTTAATAATTTAATGTAATTTTATATTTTTTAATTTCATTTAATTGATTTAATTTAAATTTATTTTATTTTTACCCTGTACGACTGTACCCCAAAAACCCAAAACTGACCCTGAACCCTAAAAATACCCCTTTACCCAAAAACCCAAAACTGACCCTGAACCCTAAAAATACCCCTTTACCCAAAAACTGAAAACTGACCCTGAACCCTAAAAATACCCCTTTACCCAAAAACTGAAAACTGACCCTGAACCCTAAAAATACCCCTTTACCCAAAAACTGAAAACTGACCCTGAACCCAAAAAATACCCCTTTACCCAAAAACTGAAAACTGACCCTGAACCCTAAAAATACCCCTTTACCCATAAACTGAAAACTGACCCTGAACCCTAAAAATACCCCTTTACCCAAAAACTGGAAACTGACCCTGAACCCTAAAAATACCCCTTTTCTCAAGAACTGAAAACTGACCCTGAACTCTAAAAATACCCCTTTACCCAAGAACTGAAAACTGACCCTGAACCCTAAAAATACCCCTTTACCCAAAAACTGAAAACTGACCCTGAACCCTAAAAAAACTCATTTACCCAGAATTAATTTTTATTATTTAATTACCAATTAATTATTAATTAACAATAACAATAAAGTAAATATATTAGCACATTAGCTGTAATTAATTAAATGTAATAATTAATATTATTTTTTCCCAATTAATTAAATAAGAATAACAAAAATGTATATATATAAAAAATTACTCTAATTAATGTAATTAACTAATTAATATTAATTAATTACCAACTAATTAATAATTAAAAATATGTAAGAAATTATATTAATTAATTAACTAATTAATATTAATTATTTACCAATTAATTATTAATTAAAAATATTTACAAACATATATTAATTAATTAATTATTATTAAATTACTTCCCACCCTATTCCCCTATAAACCCATAACCCGCTACAGAACATATTTATCAATTAAACAATTAATTAAAATTAATTAAAAATTAATTCTCAATTAATTAATTAATAATTCCTACTAATTAATATGTAATTTAACATAATGAAATTACTTCCCACCCTATTCCCCTATAAACCCACAACCCGCTACAGTACTAAAAGACAATATTTAATTAAATTACATTAAAAATAAATAATAAAACATAATAAATACAATATAATATACACAAAATTTATTTCAAAATTGATATTAGTAACATCGAAATTATTTATTTCGATATTATTGACATAGATATTTAAAACTTCGATATTACTAATATCATACTAATATCAATATTAAGACTGTCGATATTACTTACCTTCTATATTATGTCCCATCGATATTTAAACTTCGATATAATTGTATATCGAAATTTAAAACTCGATATTTTGTCTGTGTACCGCACTGACAGCTGGTGGTGTGTGTGCCTGGTGAAAGCATGCAGTGACGGCTGGTGGTGTGTGTGCCTTGTGAAAGCATGCACTGACGTCTGGTGGTGTGTGTGCCTGGTGAAAGCGTGCACTGATGGCTGGTGTTGTCTCTGCCTGGTGAAAGCGTGCACTGACGGCTGGTGGTGTGTGTGTGTTCCTGGTGAAAGCGTGCACTGATGGTTGGTGTTGTGTGACTCTGGTGAAAGCGTGCACTGACGGCTGGTGGTGTGTGTGTGCCTGGTGAAAGCGTGCACTGACGGCTGGTGGTGTGTGTGTGTTCCTGGTGAAAATGTGCACTGATGGCTGGTGTTGTGTGTGCCTGGTGAAAGCGTGCACCGACAGCTGGTGGTGTGTGTGTGTGTGTGCCTGGTGAAAGCGTGCACTGACGGCTGGTGGTGTGTGTGCCTGGTCAAAGCGTGCACTGACGGCTGGTGTTGTGTGTGCTTGGTGAAAGTGTGCACTGATGGCTGGTGGTGTGTTTGTGTTCCTGGTGAAAGCGTGCACTGACGGCTGGTGTTGTGTGTGCCTGGTGAAAGCATGCACTGACGGCTGGTGGTGTGTGTGTGTGTGTGCCTGGTGAAAGCGTACACTGATGCTGGTGGTGTGTGTGCCTGGTGAAAGTGTGCACTGATGGCTGGTGTGTGTGTGTTCCTGGTGAAAGCGTGCATCGATGGCTGGTGGTGTGTGTGTGCCTGGTGAAAGCGTGCACTGACGGCTGGTGGTGTGTGTGTGCCTGGTGAAAGCTTGCACTGACATCTGGTGATGTGTGTGCCTGGTGAAAGCGTGCACCGATTGCTGGTGGTGTGTGTGTGTGCCTGGTGAAAGCATGCACTGACAGCTGGTGGTGTGTGTGTGCCTGGGGAAAGCGTGCACTGACGTCTGGTGGTGTGTGCTTGGTGAAAGTGTGCACTGATGGCTGGTGGTGTTTGTGCCCGGCGAAAGCGTGCACTGATGGCTGGTGGTGTTTGTGCCCGCCCAGTGAAAGCGTGCACTGACGGCTGGTGGTGTTTGTGCCTGGTGAAAGCATGCCCTGACGACTTATGGTGTCTGTGTCTGGTGAAAGTATGCTCTGACAGTGTGGTTGTGTATGTGGTTGCGTGTATGGTTGCGTGTGTGGTTGTGTGTGTGTGGTAGTAAGTGTGTGGTGGTGAGTGTGTGGTGGTGTGCGTGGTGTGATGTGTTATGTGTGTGGTGTTATGTGTGTGGTGTTATGTGTGTGGTGTTATGTGTGTGTGTGTGGTGTGGTGTTGTGTGTGGTGTGTGTGTGTGGTGTGGTGTTGTGTGTGGTGTGTGTGTGTGGGGTGTGTGTGTGTGTGGTGTTGTGTGTGTGGTGTGTGTGTGTGGTGTGTGTGGCGTGTGTGTGGTGTGTGTGATGTATGTGGTGTGTTATGTGTGTGGTGTTATGTGTGTGGTGTGGTGTTGTGTGTTTGTGTGTGGTGGTGTGGTGTTGTGTGTGTGTGTGTGTGTGCGGTGTTGTGTGTGTGCGTGTGTGTGTGGTGTTGTGTGTGTGTGTGGTGTTGTGTGTGTGTGGTGTTGTGTGTGTGTGCGGTGTTGTGTTTGTGTGTGATGGTGTGGTGTTGTGTGTGTGTGGTGTTGTGTGTTTTGGTGTGTGTGGTGTTGTGTGTGTGTGGTGTTGTGTGTGTGTGTGGTGTGTGTGTGTGTGTGGTGTGCATGTGTGTGTGTGGTGTGTGTGTGTGTGTTGTGTGTGTGTGTGGTGTTGTGTGATCCTCTGTGAGACAACGGGGTCTGTCATCTGAAATGGAAGCCTTGGTCAGATGGGGAGCATGAAAATGTTGCGCTCCCGTGAAAGTGCTGGCAGGTGATTGGGGTCCCCCTTAGGAGCCAAAGATTATGAAAGCAGTGCCCCTGTCTTTAACACCACCACACCACTGTGCCTCAAGTAACATTTGCCAGGTGTTCTAGGTGCCCAGAACAACGTCCCAGTGAAAGCACTGGACTTCACTGGCACCAAAGCATGTCATTTGTGTGAAGTTGGGGGGGGGGGGGGGAGTCTCTCAGTGGTGAGCTTGTGTCACCTCTGAATTTCTTGAGGTCTATGAGCACTGCCTTACAGGTCGCTTCAGAGGAATCAAAACAACCATTGTCTAAATGCTGTTTCTGGTTCTTGGGGATCGGAGGCGCCCCCACTTAATCATGTAAGAAAATGTATGTTCAAACCACGAATATGGGAACTGCATTTCCCCGTGACTAAAAGCGGCAGCACTCTGAAACTTTTTTTTTACATCACGACGCGAAAGAGCAGTTCATGTCAGTGACAATTAGATTGGGGAATCAATTCATATATACAGATGTGCATTGTAATGCAGTATCCATGGCATCTTGTTAATGTTCTCAGTTTACAGCTAATGGCTAAAGCACATGCTGAAAAATACATTTGCTCATGGTCTCCTACTGGGGTGTATGTGTGTGAGTGTGCATGTGTTTGTGTGCGCACAATGTGGAAGAAGAAAGAGGTAGGGTGTGTGCATCGGAGTGAAAGTGTGTGTGAGAGATCATGGGAGAGAGGGACAGAGGTAGAGTGTGTTCGCATGTGGGTGTAGACAGGCAGAAGAAGGCATATGAAAGACTGTGTGTTTATATGTGTGAGAGGGCGTGTGTCAGGATGAGAGAGAATTTCTATGTTTGTATGTTGGAGAGAGAGAACCGAGAAAGAACTAGAGGCAAACAGAACCAGTTGTGAGGGGCAGGGACTGTGTGGCAATGTATGTGTGTATGGTTGTGTGTGTGTGTGAGCACAACAACGAGTGAGAATATTTGTGAGACAGGGAGACTGAAAGAGTATGTGTGTATGTGTGGAGAGAGAGAGGAGTAGAGGGTATGCTTCCTGGTATGTGGCATGAGTGCTGTGACTGACACTGCCTGTGATAGCTCAGTTTATTGCTACATGCTGTAGAGACAGGCTAAGTTATTTAATGTCACAGTGACATTTAGCATGATTGAACACTGCCATTCATCGCTAGCTGTGCCTACCCGCCTCTCTTGATCACCTTTGGCCTATCACTCCCTACGCCGACTAACTGCAATGCTGAAGTGTTGATAATTGCAAAGCACAAGAAGTCTCTTCGACAAAGAGACTAAAAGATCAGCTTGCTAACGCCAAACTCTTACCCCTGCAGGCCTGGACTGTAGTTGCCACTCCTCCTCCTCCAGGGAATCCCGGGGGAGCTCCACAAGGCCCCGTGCGGCAGCTTATAATTCATGCCGTAGGTGCTTGCCTTGTTCTCGTGCTTCTGGCGGCCTGGTTGGTACTGGTGAAGGTGGTCATAGTAGTTTGGGTGGTGTAAGGGGGTGGTGGGCGCGGATTGGCTGGGTACAGCCTGGACAGTGCATGGAGCGCCGATGCCGTGGGAGCTGCTGCTGCGGGCAGTGCGCCCGATGAGAGTTGATGTAGCCGGGGGGAGGGGGGCTGTCATGACCCGGGAAAGAAACGGGGGAGGGCGGGGGGCGATCTCGGCAGGGGTATTCAAGCAGAGATAGTGAGGGTAACAGCAGTCGGGACTTCCAGGGGCATGGGAGCCCCCGGGAGAAGAGCCACGCAAACCTTATTGGGAGGTCTCCCATATTTGCATCCAGAAGGCATTGGCAAGGCCCTTCTGCTCTGGCTGAATCCAGCCGAACAGAATGTCAAGGCGAAAAGCTTCCGTTATTCCCGCCACGCCACCCGACGACCTGAAGAGAGAAGCGTGCATGCATCGTCTCCCCCTCCTGTGTATCTCTGACCTATCACGGCGGCATTACTTTAGATGACAGCGGGACTGCAGGAATTCCACAATAAAAACTAGAATAAAAAAAAAGAACAGCACTGAAATGTTTCCAGGGCATTCGCAGAACACCAGCGATGGAGAAAGCATACACACAGAGAAGAGGCGCTGACAGGGAGAGCTCCGTGAAATGGATAAAAAAAAAAGAAACGTGCGCCCAGCATCTGTCTTCAATTACCGCGGCCCCTGACAGCTGGTAATTGAAGAAATATGGCCTTCTGGTGCGTGTTTCCGCACATAATATGCATTAGGTGGAGAACTCTAACGCCTATGGCCTATTGCGTGCTCTCTTCTAAAAACACACACATGTGAAGCCCAATTGCCATGCAGTTGGCAAAAAAAAGGACGAAAGTTCACGAGCAGCCAGGAATTTGTTAGGTAGATTTTCGGAGACCCTCACACAAGGACTCTTGGGCTCCGCCTACACTGCTACGCAGTGTGACGTAGGCCCGAGCCCTAAAAACGCTGGTGGGGGAATAATTAGAATAAACAATGTGAAATAATGTCACTTATCCATAGGAATGGCTCTCACAGCCTTATCACACCTTCCTTTACAGTCATGGCTCAAGTAAAAACTTTGCAACTTATTTACAAGCCCATTGCACCGCTGGTGTGTCACTTTTATTGACGCACCAGCAGCCCATTGGACTTCCTCTATATTTACAAGGCCATGTAAAGTCACCCTGTGTGACTTTTCATGGACTTGTAAATTTGTTTCCCTTTCATGCATAACTCTGCGTCAAAGGGGCATTCCATGGGTGTTGCTGTAGGTATTCCCACACAAAATCCATTGAACTTGACACATTCCCAAATTTACAACATTTTGTAAACCTGGGAATGCGTCAGAACCTTATGCCTCCACAGGAGAGGTTTTAGGAGGCTCAACAAGGAGAAAACTTTCATTTCTCCTCGCTTTTTCTTTTTCTATGCTTGCTGCATTCTGCAACACGCATAGAAAGAGGAAATTGCCTTTAATGATTGTTTTTGTGCAGGAAGGGGCACACAATGATCCACTCAGCACAGGCACTCTTGCAAATTGATGCAAGGTTATCTGAGCTGGTGCACGGCTGCCATTTGTGCACCGGCACAGGGGAGAAGGACAGGAATGTGCTGTATCATGTAGATACAGCACATTCCTGACCTATTATTTTGACGCACGGCAGCACAGCAGGGAGGCTTGCTGTGCTGCCATGCGTGAAAACATTGTAAAGGAGGCTCTTTGTGTTGTATGTCACTCATGCATGTAATATGTGAGTTTACAATGTATATTTACATATACAAACCCCAACCAGATCTCACAAAGGTTTGCAATCATTTTATGTTTTTATTAGTGCCCTGAAGACCCACTGAGCTCCCTGAAGACCTACTGAGCGACAACTGTACAAAACAATAAATAAGATATTATATATCTAAAGCAAATGTGAAAATACCTCTTTAAAGTTATTTTAGCTGATGTGAATCACATGCATATTTTCCAAATACTTAGGGATAGTTGATCTTATAATGAATGAAAATTACATTTAAAACAAACTGGGGGTAATCTTGCTTGGTGCATGTGAAAAGGGCAGCTTTGCAATAAGTAAAGCAAATGGTCTGTGTTGAAAGTAGTAATACTTGTGTGCCTGATAGGTGAGAAATGACATTTTATGACAGTCTTATGTGTGTCGTCGACCCCGAATGCCCTTCTAGATATTCTGATCATTCTGTTTCACACCTTGGGGCATATTATCAAGGACAGGCTATACATTATCACCGTTTTTATCTGCAGGAAACTGCCGATAAAGCGGCGATAATGGCCTTGATAATATGCTCTATGAATTCTAATCGAAGCCCATGTTAAATGTGAACACATCTAACATGGGCTTCGATTGGAATTCATAGAGCATATTATCAAGGCCATTATCGCCGCTTTATCGGCAGTTTCCTGCCGATAAAAGCGGTGATAAAGTATCGCCTGTCCTTGATAATATGCCCCCTTGTCTTTCTGAAAGCGGTCATCTGGAAATATGTCAGCTGACAGTAAACCAGGGCTTAAATCAAGCCTGTAGTTGCAGGTGGGACCAACCAGCACTCGTTTTGGAGGACCAGCACCTATTTTTCTTAAGTAAAATTTGAAACAGACCATGAGAGAGGAAAACAAGAAAGGGGAAATAAAGGGGGAAGAAAAATTGGAAAAACAGTGACAAAGGGAGAAAGTGGGGATGATGAAAAACCTGCAAGTGTGAAATAAAGAAGCATGGAGTGTATTGATGGTGGATTAAAAAGGTATGACGTTGAATCAAGACTATGAAGCTTTGATATGTGTCGCTCCAATCTTCGATGGCCGGCCACAGGCTTCTGAACAAAACTTTGGGACCCAGCATTTATTTATTTATTTATTTATTTATTTATTTATTTATTTATTTATGTATTTATGTATGTATTTATTTATTTGTGTATTTATTTATTTATTCATACATTTATTTATTGATTTATTAACAATTGAAGCACTGCAGTAAACCATGTGAAGGTCTTGGCGAACCGTTGGGCTCTTAACATAAAGTATTGATAGTGCACATCTTCAAGTCTGACCCATATCAGGGAATTTGGAGTAGAAATGGAGTAATGCACAACAGTTTTGAGAGTTTCTATGAGTGTGATGGATGTGCTCATGCTGCTACACAGACATATGTGCCCCTTCTGTGCATTGTGACTTCCAGTGAGTCCTGAATTAGGTCAGGTTTTGAGGTGGGCAAGCCAGCAAATTTAAGGGATAGAGGAGCCAGAGCTGAGACAGGGCTGTGGCTTGGTCCTAAAAGCCAAAGAATGAGCCAAAACCTCAAAAGATTTGTTTGGTAAATTACTCAACAAATATTAAGTACAAATATACAAGAGGTTTTCTATGCTTTTTTTTCATGAACTGAATTACTTTAATGTGCTATTAAAGGTGAAGATCAAGGAAATTGATATACTGTGAGGTAAAATGATTTGAGAGAAAGCAAACAATTTAGTCAATGGCGACAGAGGGGATTTGAAGCTGTTTATTGGTTTATATATTATAGCTAATGGAGTCAGAGCTTGTTTGTCCCAACACCAAAGGATTATGCATTTTGTTCAATTCTCTCAGGAACTAAGTAGTACACTGTTAATTAAATATACCAATCAATCAATAGGTCAATCAATCTCACAAACACTTCTGACAAAAGCATTACGTTAAGAAAAGAGAGAATGCCAGGGGCCTTATTAGGATGAGGCTCAGAAAGCCTCTGACCTGTGGTTGGAGACTTTCCGAGCCACATCACGGTTTCAGTTCAAACGGCCTCATTACAATGCGTGCGGTTGAAACTGAAACCGGACGGTCATTCTGGCTGGCTTCCGACAGGCTCTAGGAGCCCTTTGGCCAGTCGGAGACCGGCAAGCAATCCCAATCGACAGCGTTTCTGCCGTTGGGATTACAATGCTCGGTTTCCGACAGGCTTTCCATGCCTGGCTTTCTGACATGGAAAGCCTGTCGGAAAGCGGGGTTGGGGCCCCTGGCAGGGCCCCCTTCTCCCTGCAGCCTCTGATTGGGGGCTGAGGGGGCAACTATGGTGCCCTCATGTTAATCCCTGCAATGCGTTGCAGGCACCTCAAGGTTCTTGCCACACATTGCAGGGATTAACAGACCCTCCCATTTCTCAATGGGAGGTTGTGCTACGTCCGGTTTATAGCCCCTGCACAAGCTCCGGTCGCGTTGTGATTACAGTGTCGGGATCTGCCGACCGGAGGTGTGTCTGTTCCGAGACAGTGACGGTGTCAGTCAGGGGCAAGTCTGGAGTGGGGGTAGTAAATCTGACCCCCTCCCCCAAAGTCCAATGCTTTCCCCAATGTGCATTTAGATTAGCGTGGGAATAGTAAATCTGACCTCCACAATGTCCAACATTTTCCTCAATGTGATTAAATTTGGAGTGAGAATAGTAAATTCCCCACCTCACCCTCCCAAGTCCAACACTTTTCCCAATGTGGGCACATTTGGAGAGGGTTTAGGTAATCTGACTCCACTAACTCCAACACTTTCCCCAGGGTGGTTAACTTTGGAGTGAAAATAGTAAATATGATCCACTCAGGGTCCAATATTTTCCATAATGTGGTTTAGTTTAGAGTGGGAATAGTAAATGTGACTCATCAATGGGCAACACTTTCCCCAATGTGGTTAACTTTGGAGGGGCAATGGTAAATTTGAACCCCTCCATCTGAAATTCCAACACTTTCCATAATGTGGATAAGTGTGGAGTAGGAATAGTAAATCTGAAAACCTCAGAGTCCAACACTTTGCCTAAAAGGGTAAAGTTTGGAGTGGAAGTAATACATTTGCACCCTCCTTCCCCCAAAGTCCACCTCTTTCCTCATTGTGGTTAAGCTTGGGGTGGGAACAGTAAACCTGACCCCCACCGAAGTCCAACATTTGCAACAATGGGCTTCAGTTTGGATGGAACAGTAATGTTGATCCCCACAAAGTCCAACACTTTACTCAATGTGGCCAAGTTTCAAGTGGGCACAATAAATCTGCCCATCCCTAAATCAAATACTTTCTCCAGTGTGGTTAAGAATGAAATGGAAATAGTAACTTTGAACCCCCCGCCCCCCACTAGCAGAGTCAAACACTTGCTGTAATGTGGGTAATTTGGAGTGAAATAGCGAATCTGACCGCCCCTGACCCCCTAAAGTCCAACACTCTCTCCAATGTGGTTAAGGTTTGAGTGAGAACAGTATATCTGACCCTCCACCAAAGTCCAACATTTGCAACAATGTGCCTCATTTGAGATGGGAATAGTATAGTTGATTTCCCACAAAGTTCAACACTGTTCCTAATGTCGCTAAGAATGGAGTGAGAATAGTAAATCTGACCCTCCCTAACTCCAACTCTGTCACCAATGTAGCTAAGTTTGGAGTGGGAATAGTAAATTTGACCCCCTTTCACAAAGGCCAACACTTTCCCCAATGCTATTAAATTTGTAGTGAAATTAGAAAAAATCTGACCCCCACACAGTCCAATATTTTCCTCAATAGTGTTACATTTGGAGCAAAGGTAACTTGTCAAAAGCAACACATGCCTGATTACAATGGCGAACGGACTTCAGTCTGCCCGCCATCATTTCCTATTTGGGTCCGCCTGCCTACAAGGCGGCAGTCCCACAGTAGGAATTATTATGC
This sequence comes from Lissotriton vulgaris, assembly GCF_964263255.1. Taxonomy (NCBI): domain Eukaryota; kingdom Metazoa; phylum Chordata; class Amphibia; order Caudata; family Salamandridae; genus Lissotriton; species Lissotriton vulgaris. The sequence goes on along the minus strand of NC_141687.1, from coordinate 1,163,579,075 downwards.
AAACGCCACTGAGGCTGTTGCCTAGTTTTGTATTGCGGTGTGTGCTGCTGGATGCAGCACATGCCACAAGACAAAAAGGGGTCACCACACATATCCATGCACTAAGTGGCAGTCACCATGTGGTGTCTGCCACATGGTGCAGGGACATAACCCAGTGCCCACAGCATAGGGATACGGGTAAAGGGGGGCCCACTACGGACCCCCAATGTCCCTTTCCACCAGCTTTTCCATGGCGGGTGAACCGCCATGGAAGCACTGGGAAGGAGGAGCCAAAAGATGCTTTTAAACGAACTTTAAAACCTTGGATTTCCTTACTCACCAAACAGCATCTGAGGACGTCAGAACAGACGAAACGCGTCATGCTGGGTGTACTAAAGGACCTCACATACCCATAGTGTGCTCCGTGACTGTTCCTGAAGGAGGGACACATTTGCTGAACTATATATATACATATATATATATATTGCAAATCCAAACGCCAGAAGCTCGGAACTTTCTCGACAGCGGTCCTGGAGGGGCTCCGGCTGCCCTGTCTATCACAAAGCCAACTCTACATTTTACAAGGAAAGAAATCCACGACTCCCAGGAGTGCTTCTTTAAAGTTTATTATGGCAAGGTGACGCCTCACCGACGCCTTTCGCTTTTAGCTTGTTCACGGTGTGGGGAAAACTCTATTGCACCCACTTTACATACGGTTTGTAAACAACACAAAATTAGGACTGTATCAGACTAATAGATTCAAAGTCTAACATAGGTGTCATTTTAGAGTGGTATTTCAAAATCAGATGTCCAATATCGTTATCAACAAAAATTAAATGTGTTTAACTTAAACTGCATATTCTACATAATAGCTACAAATTTGATGTTATTATAATACTCAATTATGCCGCTGGTTCAATTTAGCCGCAGTGGGCAAATACATTGTGCCCTAACCACCACTTGTGTAGTGATATTAACTACATTTTCTTGCTCATAACTTAGGCAAAGACATACCCATTCATGATAAATACATCATAATTAAACATTAGTTAGAGTCATTCAGACATGTATCTGACAGGAATCTAGCCCAAGTGGGCATTTTGTTACACCTGTTCTACAAACAAATCGATTGACCAGCATGCAAAAATCAACGGATAAATATGCAGTTCCAAATCCACACATTACGTCACTGGATGCCTTCTACTTGCAGTTCTGGCCTTCGCCTTTGCTAATTGTGTAACAATCAAAAGGGGGTGACAAAAAGAGAAAAAGAAACATCTTATTCATTATATGCTTCTCATACCAATATTCAAATTACCATCATATGCACAATGGTCCTAGTCACCAAAATCCAATCATCATATGTCAGAAACTTCCAAGATCAAATAAAACAAAACTCTTCTATTACAGGTGTACTGCCATCTCCTCACTCGAGTTCAAACCCACAGGTATCGGGGTGTCGAAGTCAATGATGAACCTTGACTCCATATGCCTCAACTGGCGTTCTCTATCACCACTGGATACTGTACATCATTATGTCTGATTGCACGTTAATGTTCCATAACTTGTTTTTTTGCTCGATGGACTGTACTGTCTATATCAAATTTACCACATGGGCAGATTAGGCAATAAATACAACAATCTGTTTCACTTGTGAAATTTCCCCTAATAACAAATTCTCTTTTGGTATTGGGTAATCTCAATATCTTACACTCACTGCGGTTGGCACATGCTTTACAATGTTTGCAGCTCCTAAAGCCTACACTGCACTTAGAACTGCCACTACCTACAATAGAAATGGCATTGTTACACAATTCATCTGGATTTCTTTCCTTGTAAAACGGAGAGTTGGCATTGTTATATATATATATATATATATATACACACACACATATATATATATATATATATATATATATATATATATATATATATATATATATATATATATATATATATATATATATATATATATATATATATATATATATATATATATATATATATATATATATATATATATATATATATATATATATATTAACTTCACTGAAAAACCATAGGTTTGACACCAGTTATAGTTAGCTGGAAATTTTACTGACATAAAACCATTGAAATTCCCACGTTATAGTTAGTTGGACTCACTATAACTTGCGCGCCTGCAATGCACTGCTGATGACGTCACATATTACATCACTCATGACATGGTCAGTGACATCACTCATGACATCAAAGTACAAAATGTTGAAAAAAAACAATAAAAAAATATAAAACAACAAAAAGAATAAAAAAAACAGTTCTTTTTAGAACTACCTCCAATTTATAAAAAAATGCTACATTTTTTTAAAACTCTGTCATTCTTTTTTCCCCATGGTACGCTCCCCGGTACGCTCCCCGGTGCACGTACCGGGCGCTCCCCCGCGCAAATCGAATTTTTTTTTGCCCCGCGGGGCCCTTTAATGGCCCCCACATCAAACCTAGGGGGTCAGGGGGGTCTACCCTGCCCCCTATTGGTCATTTCCCCCTCTGTTTTTGCCAACTCTTGTGTCTCGATCCTACCGAGACACAAGATGGCTGCCGCTCCGGACTGTTTGGAATGTTGACAGACACCCGAGAGCCAATCAGCTTTCCGCGCGCGAACTCGCGTAGCGCGCTGGTACGCGCTTATAGATATATATATTTTTTTGAACCTAAATTACTCAAAATCCACTGGAGCACATATCTTGAGACATAGCAAAGGCACATCGGGCTACCAGTCCCTACAATTTTGCCAAGTTTGGTGGAAATCCATTCAGCCGTTCGGACCAAAAGTGAGTCCAACCGCACTATGGAAATTAACATGGGGAAAACACGTTTTGGGACCCCCCTTTTATCTCGGCCCCCGCTTGAAGAATCCCCCCAAACTTTCAGGGAAGGAGCGGAGCGCAGCGAGGCAAATTTCAGGAAATTTTTAGGCAGATTCCTCAACACGCCAAAGTTATTCCCAATAGAATGTTGCGGATTCCCTATGGAAAACAATCCTAACTATAACTACCTACTGGCGACCGCCAGTAAAAAAAATATATATACATATATATATATATACATATATATGTAATTCAAAATATATACACAAATATAAAACATAAAACAATATAAGGATATAAACAATTTAGCAACAAAATATATTAATTGATTTTACTGATAAATAAAATAGTAAAATATTATAACCCAAAATAAAATCATCTACTAAAAAAATATAAACACTAACAAAATAAAATAATGTTAACTATACAAAAATAAACACAAGATAATATGAATCCTATTTCACCAGAATTACGAAAAGTTTTGGACTCCAGAAAAATTACATACACTATTACCACTCCAGTTTAAGCAACAGTAGGGAAAGTGTTGGGGTTCGGCAAGGTTACATTTACTATTCTTACTCCAATCAAAAGAACAGTAGGGAAAGTGTTGAACTTCAGAGTGGTTAGAGATATTATTCCCACTCCAGGCTAAGCAATAGGAGGGAAACTGTTGAATATCAGAGAGTTTAGATATACTATACCCACTCCCGTCTAAGCAGGAGTAGGGAAAACGCTGGACATCGGAGGAGTTAACTTTACTATTCCCACTCTAATCTAAACAACAGTAAGGACTCTGAGTAGTGTGAAATACTCCAGGCTCAGGAACAATAGAGGCCTGCCACAGAGGGAGGTGTTGTCTCCCACTTGCAGGAAGCCAAACAGGGTGTTCTCTCAAAAGGCGAGCTTCAAAGGGGAAGCTGCATTTGATGGGTAAATGCTGATCAAACTCGTGGATGGCTGCCACTTTGTTCAGGGAGATAGGTTAGGAGTGGGAAAAGAGAGGGGAACCTAGTTGCCAAATCGTGTTTTCTGTGAGCATCTGGCCCACAGATAGGGTAACCTCTAAGGTGGGCTACTGAGCTCCTAACATCCAAGGAAGGGTTCAGATATCTTGGGAGTGGGCAGAATTGTGCACCCTGGGATTAAAAGATGCCAGACGTTGCTGTAAGTCATCGCAGGGTGGGAGGGATCCTGGTAGGTCATTGGCTAGTGAATGCATCATCCCCAAGGGCACTTTAGCACATATGGGGAACATTGTTTACAATGCGGTGTTTACACCGCACTACCTTAACAACGCTGCCATTACAACGCAAGTCGTTACTACGACTTGCGCTGGATGGCGCTGTTGGTTAAGGAATATTGTAATTTTATATTCCAACACCTTCCCTACTGTTACGTGGACTGGTGTTGGAATATAAAATTATAATATTCCACAATCCGCGCTCTCCAACGCAAGTCGTTGTAATGACTTGCGTTGTAATGGCAGCGTTGTAAAGTATCGCGATCTAAAAGATTGCGTTGTACTGACATACATCCGCACATATATATGGCACACCTGGCTTCCTGAACGGACCTGGAGAAAGACCAAAGAAGAACTGCCCTGCTGAGTTCTGGACCTAACAAGATAGGCTGCACCGACTGCTGGATAGCACATGCTGCACCGTGGGCTATCAAAGAGAGTACTGTTCCTGTGACTCCTGGCTCACTTGACTTTTTACTGGCTCAAAGAGTACTTCAAGGGCACTGACCTTTTTGGCCAAAGTCACCCTACCTTACCCATGGACCAAAGAGTACTTAAGGACACATCGTTGACTGGACAGAACCAGAGCATCCTTTAGCATCCTAAGCATCCTGCATCCTCATCATCAAAACCACTCCCATGACGTCTGTGGCGGTCTTGATGTAAAGTGTGGAACTGGACTTGAGACTGGTTTGATGACCAGGTAACTGTACACCTACTCCTTAATGGCCCTACTGACCTTCTCCTTGTCAGAACTGGCTGTCCTGCTTGGGCCAGAGTAGCTGAGCATGGCTCTTTCAAACTTTTTAAAAGTATTCTAACTTTGCAGTTACCATTGCTTGTTTGAACTTTGAACTGAAAAGCTGAGATCGACGTTTTCTTCCAAAATCTATATCCCTGAAACCCTCCAGTGGAATTTGCTCATCCTGGTATTCAAAAATTCATAAAAATTAAATCTATTTTTATAAATTGGTGTCAGAATTCTTTTTTTCTTGCTGTGTGAATCTCTTATTCCATCGCTTTATGCTTCTAAATGCTTTACACTTGTTCCTTTCTTAAGTCTTACTGTTCAAAGCCACAGCTAGCCAGAGTTGAGCTAGAAGTTTTACAAATGAGCCTGACTGGACTCAACACTGTTTGGCACGGTAAGGTTGCACAACCATACTATATAATACACCACAATCCCCACAAGTGCCATTCGCCATATGGAGTCTTACTCCCACCCATCTTCATCTTTCTAGCACGGGGTTGGGCTTGAGTACATTGAGCAAGGTGCACAGAGGCCTGCCTCCTTGAAATGGCAGACCTGGAGGAACCTTGACATTTTCCTCCTTCTCTTGCCCCATGAACTGCTAGTGCTGTATAGAAAGTTAGACAGCAGCAGCCGGCATGCCAGCCTTCTACACGGAGGGGCTATCATCTGAGCCCAAGAAGGACAACTCTGCTTGACTCTCTTCAGTACCTTTCCTTTCTATGGCATATAGTAGTGCACATACCTAATGAAGGGCAAAAGAAATGTATAGTCAGTACATCCTGAGGACATCCCACAGTAAAAATAATAAAAATAATGTTTACACACACTAGAGACGTTTTTACCGAAAGATTGTAGCATGTTAATCAATTAAATATAATTTCATGAGTCCAGTTTAAAAGCCTTGAGGGTGCATTGACCACTGAAGACACTAATGCGTTGTTAATAAGTCCTTTCAGACTTTGATTGGTGTGTGAGAGGATTTCTATGACAATAGCTTGCTATTGCTGGCAAATTAAATTCTAATGAGCAAAGGCACTGTGACTTACTTTTATCAGCCTTTTGATTGATATCTTTGATATTTAGCACCGTTTGACAAATCTGCTCACTTGGACACTGCAGCGGCCGCCATCTTGCCCCCTACATAAAAGCATACTTAAAATACCTCTTGTACTATTCTGTATGGCATTACATGGCTTTTTTGAGGCAGCAATACCACTGATTGCTGCTAGGTGGATTTGCTGCATTTTTTATAGAGAGATCGAATGCTACTATCTCATTGGTAGGTTGGTTGACATAATACATACCATATTCTATGTGGGTGGGGGAGTCTGAAGTGCTGCAACATTGTCAATATAATTATAGGAATCATTATCAATGATAGCATTCCTTGGTTATAAGACTATTTAACTAAGATGCTCATCCTAGGTACATATTTTTAAAAAGTATTAAATATATGCTAGCAGCACTTGAAGATAATGTGCTGCTTTTAAGGGATACCTAAGAATATCTTTGGCAAATGGCAGCACCATCTGAAGACTTAAAATACTATTAAGCAACACATGTTTGGAAATATTTAGACCAAATAATGGTCTTTTGATACCTATTGATCTTGTTATTACATTTCATAGGGGGTATCTCTGCCTCTACTCAACTTTCTTTCAATCTGTCCTACCACCTTCCTTCACCTTAGCCCTCTCCTCGACAATATTGTGCTAACTGAATACTATTTCTAGCAGACATAAACACTTAAAAAATATGGAGTGCCCCTCCCCCTGCACCTCCCTCCATTCTATTACACCCCCTCCCCTTGCCCCAAACATAAAACAGATCTTGAAGCTTCAAAGAAATTGAGTGTGCTTTAATTTTCTTTGCATTGCAATTTTCAAAGCTTTACTAGAAGGTTCATGAAAAACCCAGCAGGGTGTCTACCGAGGCTGGTAAGAATGCAGACACGCCATTTTCACTCACCCAGTATAAGACCATGCACTCTGATTAGTGCTGACTGCCAATTGGCAATTCATTTCTGAAAAATGTGCGTAGTACGTAGGACAGACCTCCAGTGCACTAAAGGAAGCAGCTTGTGGTGGATCAGCCACCACTGATAATTGATTGCCAATGGAGGCTTCACTGATGGTCAATTAGTGCATTCCACACCTCTGGATGAAACTGGGGAACATTGGGTTAGGTAGAGCAGGAGATGTATCAAATCCTAACGAGCGTGTACGTTTTTTTAAAGAAAAGGAAATCGCTTGTTGTTAGGAAAAAAACATGTAAGCATTACACGCAGAACTGCATGACATCATTTTCAGATGTATTTATTCCATATGCAGTATAAGTGTTGTGAGCCCACCGGCCGGTGTCCCCGCATACGCTAGTCTAGGCATCAACTGACTAAGAACTGTTGTAAATAGAATACGGAGGACTTGAGATGCTAGAATGCTGATGACATTCCAACCTACTGCAGTTTTTCACTATCCCCCCTAGATACAATATCTCCCCGTCCACAAATAACATAAATAACTAAAACTACAATAAAGTGGCCTTACACAAATTAAAAAGAAAACAAAAATATATATCCCTAAATATGAATAAATAAAGTATAAGCTTCTCACTAAAATGTACACATCTGGTTACATATTATGTAAGTTCAACTAAGTACATCTTAAACTAGCTACATATATATATATATATTTTTTTCACCCTTATGTATACTATTATTGCAGATGACCTGGTTTCCTCGTCATAGGCCCACTGCTATAAATGACATTTTGTTGACTATCAATTACATTATTACCAAGATCATTATTAACATTTATACCTTGAATATCCGACATTTGACTGAAAGTATTACTATCACCAACAAAGTTGCTCAGTTTTTCATTGATGAATTGTAATAGTACAGATTCACCTAGCTTTGTCAATTTCTTTGACATAGCATTTTTTAAAATTCATTAAGAGCCACAAGATTCCTTTCAGCAGACCGTCTTTTATCAACTAATATCACAGAAAAGCATACTACGTTCACCACTTGTAAAGGACCAGCAAATTAAAATGAACTGTGGATTTCCTTGTTTTCGTTTTCTTCAGCATAACACAACCTCCTACATGCACCTTTGTTTTTGCAAATAAATGCTTCTTCTTGAAATACGATTCCATTTTATCCTGAACCTTATTAACATTGGCTTTTCTCTTTTCTAAATTATATTCTTTCTCATTTTTATCTATTTTGCTTTGTGTTGAAGATTGTTTGTCACTTAACCAACTTGGACATAACCCAGTATTAAACGTCCTTCTTCTTAAAAAGGTGAAAGGACAAACCCATATAAAGGTTTGAAGAGCATTATGATATGCCCATACTTTACTCCTGACGAAATTGGGTACATTTTTACCACAGTTTGTATACCCTCTTTGAGAATTCTGCTAGCTCTCTCTACTAATCCATTAGATTTTGGACTGTACAAGGCCACTGTATAATGAGCAATCCCCCTGTTTTCTAAATAACATTGCCATTATTTTAGATATCATCTGTAAATCATTAGCGCTGACAATTTCATAGGGAGACCCTTCCAGGCAAAAAAAAAATGGTGCTTATGTTTTGAACGAAATCATAATTAATCCATCTAGAAAAATAATCTACAATCACAATTAGATGCTTGGTTCCTCTGGTAATGTAACTATATACCCTGCAAAGTGTAAAGTCACTTTCTACCATGGCACATTTGGAAAGGGTGTAGGCAACAAAGATGTTTCTGTACGTTTCCAATGTTAATTAGAAGACAGTAAACATTCTTCACCTTTATTGTAGGACTTTGGTACGATTTTATTTCATGGCTTTTGACCCTGAATAACCTTGATGGGCAAGACCAATGGTCTTGGATCTAAGTGCCTGATTATGACTGTTACAGTGCTGTGCTGGCACCAAAGCTGTGTATGGTCTGCCCACCAGATTATGAGTTGTGTCTGGTGGGCTTTTCTTTTGCTGGTCCCACAGCAGTACCCTGAAAATAGGCACCGCAAAGGGAACGCAAAAGCAGTTCCAGCATTGCATGTACTGTGAAGTCCATGCCATGCTGGAAGTTGGGGTGCATGCAAACAGGGGGGCATATGTTGTGCCCCCCTGAATACATCCCCACGCCTTTTTTATGGCGGGCTCACCGCCAAGAAAAGGCTGACGTGGGGAAACTCAAAATATGCTTGGCGAACCGCGGCAGTCCCACCTTGCATATTGTTTACTCCAGTCTGCTGCACCAACGCCAGGGAACAGCATTTCCCTGGCGCAGGTGGTGCATCGGTGGCGGTCCAAATGTCCGCATCAGAATACAGCAGCTGTAGGACTGCCACCACTGCACCACCACACGTCTGGCGGTCAAAGACCGACAGACTCGCAATTTGGCCCTAAGTTCTACAGGAGCAGCAAACTTACCAGTTGTTAAAAAAATGTGTGACTCTACAGACAATGGAGAACAAACATGATAGAAACAAAGTATCTCTCCATTCATATACTTTTTTAATGACCAATCTTTGCTCATATCCTCCATCACTTTCAACATACAAGTATCTTTATCTATTGCAGATTTCCCTTCCTTTTCCGTAATGGTACCTAAACAAGTCTCAACAATATCGATTCCTGCCACCACATACTCAGAACCATAAATCTCCTCATCCACTGATTTTGCCTCTTCAGACATAGAAAGTCTAGAAAAACAAACCACTCTTATGTTGGATTTTCCTGGAATATACTATATATCAAAATTGTATTCCTGCAATTTAGATAATATGCATATCGACCTAACCTAGAAGATGAGGCTTAGGTCCCTTTAAACAACAAGTACAACAGTGGCTTATGATCCATACAAAGAATAAAATGTGTACCCTAAAGATATGTTTTACATTTTTCTATAGACCATGCACAAGCAAGGGATTCTCTCTCTATAGTACTATACTATATTTCCTGTCCACTTCAGACAAAACCCTGGATGCAAAGGTGAGCATTCTCAACTCAATCAATATTTTGGCACAAAACCTCACTGAATTCTACAGCACTAGCATCTGCAGTGATAACAAATTGCTGCAGAAACATAAGTTTTTAAAGCTGGCCCTTGCTTGAGGATTTTCTTCATCTCAAGAAACACCTCTAGTTGTTCTGTCTCCCAGACAAACTTTCCTCAAAAACATTTTGAAAGGTTCCATGACAATGGCATACTTTCTTACTTTCTTACAAATCGCGAATAATAATCACTTAAGCCCATGAGAGATCTCAGCTCATCCTTGTTTTTTGGAAAACGTACTTTCCTCAAGGACCTAATGAGATCATTTTTAGGTTGTATTCCTTCTGACGTTATTGTATGAGCAAGATATTCCACAGAATCAGTAAAAATGTACATTTGTCCTTCGCAACAGTCATATCATGTTAATTCAAAATGCTTCAATCTTTCTTCCAAATGCAATTATGTTCCTCACTGTGTTTGCAAAAATGAATATGTCGTCCTGAAATGCTTGTACACTAGGAACTTTCCTAAAAAGACAATACATACATTTTTGAAAATCACTTGCAGACGATGCAAGTCCAAATGGTAATTTCAGGTACTTAAATGCACTGAATGGAGTAATAAATGTGACAAGAATTTGCATTCCCTTAACCAAAGGAACGCAGTGGTATGCTACCCTAAGATTGATATTGCAAAAAACTTAGCCCAGCCTAATGTGTTTAGTAATTCTTGAATCTTAGGCAAAGGGTGACAATCTCCCATTATAGTCTTATTCAGAGACCTTATATCAGCACACAATCTGATTTGTCTATTTTTCTTCTTGGCAATAACTACAGCACTCACCCATTCTGCTGCATTCACAGGTTCAATGATCTTGTCATTGCATAATTGATCTAAATGTTTCAGGAGATCATCTCTTATACATTGAGGTATCTCACGCACATTATGTGCAACTGGCTCCGCATTGTTCCTTAAAATAATCTCATGTTCACACCCCTTAACTGTTCCAACCTTGTCTGTTAATACTTGCAGGTATTTGCACAATATATCTTCCATACCAACACACCGACTTCCTAACATGATAAAAGTAGTAGTACCAGGTTTCAGGATAATTCCCAATCTACCATGGCTAAACCAACCCACAATATTGCATCAGTTGACTGCAACATAAATTTGAGTAAATATACTTCCTCCTGAAAATCATAATGTACTCTCAAAATAACTCAATCTTAAAATGTTCTTATCTCCATAAGCAGTAGCTCTGATATCGGACTTCTTTCAATTGCTATATTTCCAGAAAGATTTAAAAGTGTTTTTTGTCAACATAGTCACAGGTGAACCAGAAACTGCCATGATATGTAAATCAACCTCTCCTATACTTACCTTGCAAAAAGGACCGTTTTTGCATGCAATTGTACTGGATTCCTCAGTTACTGCAGTCAACCCATCAGTATTCATCTCTGACTTATTCGCCTTTTCATTCACATTTAGCGTTAGAATTGTAGCATCCTGTAATTTTGAGGATACAATATTAACATGTTGTCCCTCACCCTTGGAAAGACAACTAACTCACACATTGTCTATACCTTTACAGACTTTACAGACCTTCATGAAGTGTCTAGTAGGTCCCTTAAACAATTTTAAGGATTCCACAGATCTTTCTCCATATTCAGCAATTTTAACAGTTTCTTCTAGTGTAGGGTTTGTACAACATAACAAATGCACTTGTACTTTTTTAAGATGACAATTTGGTCTCCAATGTACTCATCAAGAGTATTATTAAATTGGCATGTACTGACCAAAACTGTTTCCTCCTACAAATTGTTTTCTGGAAAAAAAATTAAAACGTTCCAAAACAAAACTTCATTCCGCTGAGAAATGTAAAGCCTGTCTTCTTTGGGATTCTATAGACACATTCCAACTTGCAGTGTCACCCTCATCACCCCCTGGACCTTGTACAGCTGGTAAATGATCAAAAATCTTCTGACCTTTACTGCCTAGGCAATTGAATAATAATGCAATGTTCCTTTGTGGAGCATAGTTACCATGATCAATTACCATTAATTAATGTTCAAATGTGCGAAACTAACGCTTCCATTCCATATTAGATTTTTCACAGTTTGGGAAAAAATATGGAGGTTGTTGAAAATTTCCTCTTCTAAACATATTTTATTGCCAAATATTTTAAAACTTGAATATAAGAATGTAATCCATCAACTGAAAACCACCAAATCAGCTGATACAGTAAAAGGATATAACATGTGAAAATTAACCAAATCTTACTAAAAACTATATTTAACTTCAATTTCATGCAAATTCATGCGGAGAACAAACACAGTGTGATGTGTGTTGCATGAAGTAAAGTGCCCAATCCAAGATGGCCAATCTAGTCATGTAGTGCTCGTCTAAACATAATGACATTTTATAGAAAAGCACGCTCACAGTCACAAGCTTGCTTGACGCTGATGCAAGCACACCAAGAACTGACGTTGATGCATACATCTTAAGACTTGCCTGACTCAGGCGTCTATACAGCTGACGTCACCTCTGCTCTGTTGATCGTCGCCTCAATGACGCACATATTAGCAAAAACTCACTCCACATCTCCACTTCAGCCGAGCCAAAGTGCACCTGCAAACTTTGCAGGTGGAGCGAGTCAGACACGGGGGCTTCCTTCTTGGCAGTGGGCTCAATGCGATGTAGCTCCTTGACAAGATCATCACCAAATGTTTGAAATAACCATATAAGCATTGCATGCAGAACTCCATGACATCAGTTTCAGATGCATTTATTTCATATGCAGTATAAATGTTACGAGCCGACGGGCCAGCATCCCCACATACGAAGTCCAGGCATCAAGTGACAAAGTTTCGTTGGAGATAGAATAAGAAGGACATGAGATGCTCGAATGCTGGCAACATTCCAACCTACCACAGCATTTTACTATACCCCTAAATACAACATATGCTTTTACCGACCCCGTCCTCTCCCCCTCCATTCCATGCTCCGGCTACCCCCCCACCTAGCCAGTCTCCCTTTGCCCAGCCTCCCTCTCGCCCTCATGATTCCCCTCTAGTTGCCCAGTCACCCCCCTCCACAGGCCCACCCCAGCCTCCCTCTGCCCTATATCCATATCCTATAGCCCACCGGCACCAACTCTAAGATTCTCCTGGGTCGCCCCAGCCTCCCTCTCTCCCTTCTATCCCCCCCCCTGTCTATCATTCCCGAATCCAGAGGCCGCACTGCCCCACCACCAAATCCTTCTCCTTTCTACCCTTCACCTCCATACGAGCAGTACCCAGTGCCTTTTGCCACTGCGGAACCAAGCCTATCCCCCTACCTGTCTCCCTCAGTTCGTCCAGCCTCTTCCACATTCCTGTCCCACTCTCCCGTCTACGCTTCATCCCCCCAAACCAATATCAGGCTGCATCAGGCTTACCTCAAGGTCCCTCTGCCACATATAGTGATTCCTCTGGCTTTCAGTCGCTGGCCTTGTGTCTGCTCCATCCCCCCTATGGCTATACTTCTCTGCCTCTCTCATCACCTACAGTCTCAGCAGCAGAACCCCAAGCCTCTTCACCGCCGGTCTCTCTCAAATCCTCTCAATACCGGTTCTTTTCAGAGTGCTCTGTTGCCAGCACTAAATTATCCATTCCAATCCCCCACCCTGCCCCGTACTTCCCTTTCAAGGTCTACCACCCACATCCTGAATTTGTACACCAAACCGGCCTCTCTTTTGTCCACTACTGCACTGCATCGCAGCAGGGTAGGCTTTCAGAACCCTGGCCTGAAACCCTGGAGATTGAACTGGCAGAGGCAATGAACGCTTACCATTATACTGGTTTAGGCTGCTGTGCATGTCCAGGCCTGAGACCGTGCAGGCGAGGTGTATGTGATTGAGCTGGCAGACGTGATACTGCACTGGGGAGCGCCTGATCAGGCCAGCAGTGGCACTGACAGAGCTGGAACAAGTATAAGATTTCACTGGCAGAGATTATACTGGCCTCAGAGGCTCCGCTAAGGTTGCGACAGGCAATACAAAAATCCGCAGCAGAAATTAATTAAAACATATGCAGCACAACGCACCCACCTACTGTGTCTCAGACAGTCAGTGATTGAACTGTGTTGTGGTGTGGTCGTGTGGACCGTCGGATGTCTGCTGGGCTGAGCTCAGGCTGCTGGCTCACTCTGCACGTGGCGACAACGACAATACTAGGGGCCCGATGTAGGTAAAAGGGATTTTCCGATTTCAAAATACCGAGGCGGGCCGAATCGGTATTCTGAAATCGGAAAACGAGATGTAGCAAACAAACGGCGAAATAATACCGATTCGGTCGGCATCGGTAAAGTGAATCGGTACGTTCCGAATCGGCACGGACCGATTCGGAAAGTACCGAATCGGCTACCACCGAATCGTAAATAGCCGAATCGGCTACCAACGAATCGGAAATATCCGATTCGGTAAAATCCGAATCGGCAATTAACGAATCGTAGCTATGAAAACACACCCATGGCCAAAAAGCCCATAGGAATGCATTGAGGAAACCGAATCGGTAAAATCCGAATCGGATAATACCGAATCGGATTATACCGATTCGGTAATATCCGATTCGGTAAAAGCCGATTCGGCTAAAGCCGATTCAGCCAATGAGGTGGCTCCCACTCCCCCACCCAAACAGGGAGTGGCAAGCCTGGCAGGTGCAGCTAATTAAGAACTTTCTGGAGAACCAGCCTGAGCTGAACACTCACCGTTAGCAGCAGTGGGAGTAGGAGGTTGTGAACTGTACTGAAGAAGATGGCAAACCAGAGTGAGAGCCAGAAGTCCTCACAGAAGAGGAAGCCTAAGTTCAGCACCACCGAGCTGCAGGTGTTGGTTGAGGAGGTGGTGAGGGTGCACCGGCAGCTATTTGGAAAGCTGTCCCTGAATGTTCCAGACAGCACCAAGAGGAGGATCTGGAGCGAAATCGCCCAAAAGGTGAATGCTGTGGGTGTCACCCCCAGGTCCCTGGACGAGCTGAAGAAGCGTTTCTATGACATCCGCAGCCTCACAAAACGGAAGATGGCAGACATCCAGAGGCAGGCTGGAGTCACTGGTGGAGGCAGAAACCCGGCGCCACCCCTCACAGACCTCGAGGAAATGGTGTCCACCACCATTGAGAGGGAGAGCGTAACTGGAATTGGGACCTTGGACAGCTCAGCCAGAGCTACAGCTACAGGTAAGAAGCATGCGCATCATGACACACCCTACCAGACACCTCCCCATTAGACACAATGCATAGGCAAACCCCAGCACAGTACTGTAACCAACATACAAGAGACAAGCATCATGGTACATGTAGTCAGCAGAAGTTAGCAAACTATGGCAGTGCAGAATCACAAGACAGGAAACAGTGGAACACATACTAAGGAGATGCAAGGACATGTGGAATGCTTTAATTGTACTGACTGTAATACATCGGCACTCAATTTACAAATGCTTCTTTGTACCTAGGGGCACCATCAGGCGGACAAACAATGTCAACAGAGGCAGCAGCACCATCTGACACTGCACTCGCAGGGCCGAGCACCAGCCAGGCTGCCGAGGAGGAGGAGGACGAACCCACCATAGGGCTTGGTATGGAGGGAGACCTGGTAATAGACTTTGAAGCACTGCACTCCCCACAAATGCCAAGCACACCCCCCTTGCAGTTCTCCCCAGAGAACTCCCCGACAAGGGCCCTCCTTCCACCTACACCAGCTCCTGCCACGACCATGGCTGTGGCACCAGTACAACCTGTCCTGGGAGCAGGGGCTCAGGCCCCGGCCAGCACCACACCCCCACCAGTGGCACCCCAGCCCACTCAGCAGGCCGGCAGTAGCAGTACCCGGCGCCGTGCCATCCCCACCACTGCAGCACCAGCACCGGAGGGCAGTGTCTTCCTGGGCCTCGAAGGAAAGATGGTAAAGATACAAAGGCAGCAGGCGAAATCCATGATGGCCTGCCAACGCCAGCTCCTGCAGCACAACCTGCAGATGGGGGAAATGGTAAAAGGATTTCAGGCCTTCGTGGATTCAAACAAGGAGGTAGCAGCAGGTTTGGGCAGGCTAACCACTGCCATAACCCAGTTGTGTGGCAGAATGGAGGAGCAAGAGCTGGTGCGCAGGCGGGATGCCCGGGTGCAGAACCGCTCCATGAGCCGCCTTGCTGCGGCAACGGCACAACTCTGCCAGCGCAGTGCCAACATGGAGTCTAGCCTCACACAAAATACGGCAGAGTTGACAAGGGGAATGGCCCGCATCACGACTGCAATGGAGGCCATGATCATCTCGAACACTGCCGCAAATCCTGCCCTGGACCTGGGGGATGCAGGGGACAGCAGCAGCCGCAGCAGCCCGGCCAGCGCTGCGTCAGAGCCACGCAGGAGCACCAGGCGATCCGCAGATGCCGCTGGTCATTCAGAGGGGGCTGAGGGACACCCCAGTGGGGCTGCCAAGCGGTCAAAGAAATAGCCTTGCAAGGGCGGGTGAGGCAACCTGGACCTTGGACTTTTGTTTTCTTTGCCATTACACCTTTTTTTTGTTGCACATCAGTGCAGTAACTGTGTTGCAACAGTATTAAAATTGTTTTTTCACAACAACCATTTAGCTGTCTTTGCATCTGTACTCACTCAGAAATAGTTTTCTGTAATCTCCTCACGTCTGTATCTGCCATCACTTGGCGTACACACCCCAGCTGGCTGTGTCAGTGGCACAGCTTCGTCGTCGTCATGGTCCTCGTAGTCAGACAACTCCACCTCAGTGCCCTTCTTCACCGCAAGGTTGTGTAACATTGCACATACAGCTATGATCTTGCAGCAGGTGATGGGGGTATACTGCCTTGCACCTCCACTCTTGTGCAGGCATCTGAATCTACTTTTCCAGATGCCAAAGGTCCGTTCGACAACATTCCTTGTGCGTATGTGGGCCCGGTTATACCTCCTTTGGCTGGGTGTGGAGGGGTTGAGGTAGGGGGTGAGTATGAATGAGCGGAGGGCATATGCACTGTCGCCTGGAAGAGAAAGGGGTAACATTACACACATGCATACATGTATTCCACCTAGCTACTGTGTGTTATGGGGGTCTGATGATGTGTCTCACCTAGGAGGTATCCTTCACCAAATTCGCCAGCCATCAGCCGTGCATAGATGCCGCTCTGTTGGAAAATATAGGAGTCATGGGTACTCCCTGGAAATTTTGCTACCAGGTCTGTGATGGTGCACTTCGCATTGCAGATCACCTGCACATTGATGGTGTGTGTAGACTTCCGATTGCGGTATATGTATTCTGTGTCCGCTGGTGGGCAAATCGGAATGTGCGTGCCATCTATGCAACCAATGATTTGGGGAAATTGTGCCATCTGGTAGAAGTCAGCTTTAGTTTGTAGCAGTTCTGCGTGGGTTGCAGGGAAAGAGATGTATTGGTCCATCCTGTGTATCATGGCGTCAAGGAATGTGTGGAAGAACCTTGACAGGCTGCTCTGGCTCACCCCTCCTACCGCCGCAACTCCACTTTGATAGCTGCCAGACGCTAGCAGGTGTAGGCTGCATAGCACCTGGATGTGTGCTGGGATGGCGTGTGCCATTGGGGTGTGGTGGTCCAAGAATGGTTTGAGATCCCTGATGAGCTCAAGTATGGTGTCAGAGTCCAGCCTGTATCTCTGTAGGATCTCTGCCTCTGTGAGCATGAACAGGGTTATCCTCTGTCTGTAGACCTGTTCATTTCTTAGCCATTCCCTCTGTCCTTCCTGCTGTAGCCGTAGCCGCCTCGCAATGACATAAAAAGCTGCCATCCTGCAAGTTGCAATGCATTTTGGGGCTGTTTATATGGGTTGGAGTTGGTTACCACCTGATTGTAATCCATGGTAAATACCGAGTGAATTCTACCGATTCTGAGTCGTTTTCGGTGCTTCTGTGCCTCCCTACATCTCCCCATCTGTCGGAATCTGGGAATTTCCCGATCGGTGATTCATACGAATCGGTATGTTCTCCGAATCGGCTCATGTCCGATTCGGTCTATCTACCGATTCGGTACATGGACCGAATCGGCTTCATTCCGATTCGGTGTGTCTACCGAATCGGTACATGGGCCGATTCGGTTATTTTCCGAATCGGTGTCACTACCGAATCGGTTATTTTCGGAATCGGTGTCACTACCGAATCGGTACATGGACCGAATCGGTTATTTTCCGATTCGGTGTGTCTACCGATTCGGTACATTGACCGAATCGGTGTTTGCATCCGATTCGGTGTGTTACCGATTCGTTACATATCCGATTTTCGGTATGTACGTATCGGATTCTTTTCCATTCGGTACTCATTCCGAATCGGTTTTCACTCCGATTTTGATTTTTTTTTGTTCCCTACATCTCGATGGCTGTTTACCGATCGGTAAGGGCCAAAAATCGGTATTTTCGCCCGTTACCGATCGGTAACGGCCTACCTACATCGGGCCCTATGTTCTGTTACAAACAGAAACAGAAACAACTTACACAGAACGTCACGGCGCGCGCGTGCGTCCCGAATGGCCAATCACTGTATGGCTTCATGCTGAAGTCACACAGTGATTGGCCATGATATATGCTGTGCTGAGTACTGTCTGTCACTCTGCCCCCACCCACGCGTGGCATCCAATAATGGATGTTGCGTGGTTGACCAGCCAATCCTGGCGCTGCATGCAGCACCAGGATTGGTTAGGGGGGCAAACTGAGTACTCGCCCTGGCGGCCTTTCTAAAACCCGGGGCCCGGCTGAAGCAGCACCCCCGGCCCCTTCGGACCCTCTCTCTAGGCTGAACTGTTTGACGCGCATCGGCGCATGCTCGGGCAAGTCACAGCCCAGAAATCCTCATGCGCACAGTGGAGTGCTGCTGGCCTGCTGCAGACTGTCTGTCACTCAGCAGACCAGCAGCCCCGCCCCCACCCCCTGCGCACTCCGGACTGGCGGACCGCACCGCATAACACATTATCGCCTGTCCCCGTGTCCCGCGCTGCGCTGTGGCACTAATTTATTACGAATGTTTATAAATAGCTTGCAAGTTGCCACGGTGCGTCCAGGCTTAGTGGGGCTACACCCCTACACCCCAATGGACGCATCGCTACTGCGTAAAGGCAGCAGGGAATGTTGTCTGATGAATTTCCTAAGAGAGAAGACAGCCCCATTGTGGGAGATTCAGGGTCGAGTTTTTCCCCTCGAGAAAATGTTGAAACAAATTTAACCAGACTGTGATTTTGACTTCACGATTTTCAACTGTGTTAGCTACATAGTTACAAGTTTTACTTGCAGCTCAGAAGTAAACCCCATTAAATATTTTAATATTTCGATGGCATGCTAAGCAAGATTGAAACTCACCGGAGATGTGTTTGATTTAGCATGTACGAAAGCTTTAGGCTGAACTGTGTATTTAGAATAACAGTTTCAGTTAAAAATTGGGTTCAAAGTCAGCCACTTTCAATGAATTGAATGTGCAGGCTTATGTCTCCTGGTACCATCAAAATGTATATATCATGTGACTTCACTTCTGCTTACAACTTCCTTTCATTTTCCGTCCTTTACTCAGCCAAGTGGATTGCGAGCCAGAAAAATGGCTTGAAATTGCTTTGTCATGGTCTGGACAGAAACATTATAAAAAACCACAAAGTTACACAATCCTAGGCCTTAGAAAGCAGGTTGGGCAACTGGTATACCCCAGACAACAGCGATTAAGATGCTGTAAAAAGCTAAAATGGCACACATATTTTCTGTCTTACCTAGACCTTTCATGTTCTGACCTCAGGCAAAAGTAATAATGCTATAAAAAATATTGAAATATCTCTTGAGATGCTTTCACATGAGCCCCATAGCAGCGACTGAAGCCCTAATTGCAGGGCATCCTTGCTGCATCACTGGAAGTGTGGCACAGCGAGCTACGTGTATGTGCATGTATGCCCCTGCTAATTACATTTCCAACAAATTGTATTTGTTGCCGTGACAATGGTGAAGAGTCATGCTGTCCCTGTAGGCCCCTTTGCCTTTTACTAAATGTGCAGTTTGATTCCCATATTGATAAATACATTTTCAAATTCACGTCCAGTAGTCAATCATTTTGATATTATATTGCCTGTGACTTTTATCAATGTCTAACTTCTGCATCGCTTGGTTTGCCTTTCAACACTTGGGATCTGATATGCAGATAACAAACCTATCGTGAAGCGCTCTGACACCTTTGGGTAAAGTCTGCGCTATATAAAAACGCATTAAATAAAATAAAACAGATACTGTAAGACAATAACGCAGGTGCCACACTCCGGCTTCTGTGAATGAATCTCGCACAGCCCTAGCACACCACCAGTAGAGGATGAGAATCGCAAGGCCCTCACGATTCACCTGTTATGGAAGGAGCTCACATGACCCTGACATTCCATGCCCTGCAGATGATGCTTGCAAGCCTCTAACACTCCATCTACTATGAATGAACCACTCATTGCTCTCACACTCCATCTGCTGTGGACAAAGCTTGCATAGTCCTCACACTCCGTCTGCTGTGGATGAACCTAGCAAGACTCTTGCACTCCATCTCCTATGAATGAACCTCTCATTGCTCTCACACTCCACCTGCTGTGGACGAATCTTGCAAGACCCTCACACCTCACCTGCTGTGAACAAAGCTAGTATGGTCCTCACACTCCATCTGCTGTAGATGAACCTAGCAAGACTCTTGCACTCCATCTCCTATGAATGAACCTCTCATTTCTCTCACACTACACCCGCTGTGGACAAATCTTGAAAGACCCTCACACCTCACCTGCTGTGGACAAAGCTTGCATAGTCCTCACACTCCGTCTGCTGTGGATGAACCTAGCAAGACTCTTGCACTCCATCTCCTATGAATGAACCTCTCATTGCTCTCACACTCCACCTGCTGTGGACGAATCTTGCAAGACCCTCACACCTCATCTGCTGTGAACAAAGCTAGTATGGTCCTCACACTCCATCTGCTGTAGATGAAGCTTGCAAGCCTCTTACACTCCATCTACTATGAATGAACCCCTCATTTCTCTCACACCTCACCTGCTGTAGACAAAGATTGCATGGTCCTCATGGTGCACAGACATAATATCGAGTCCAAAATATCGTTTGGACATAATATCGAGTATTTAATATCGACTGGACAAAATATCGACAGGACAGAATATAGACAACAAAAATATCGTTTTTAAGGTAAGTGAAGTAATATCGACTGTATAAAATATAGATAGTTAAAATATCGAAGTATATAATATAGATAGGTAAAAATATCGATTTTTTAATAATATATAATATTTTATAGTGTATTTTATGTAATAATATTTGTGAAAAGTGTGTATTTATGTTATAAATAATTTTATTAAATGATTTTTGTTTTTATAATTATTGCGTAATGTAATTCAGTAGCGGGTTGTGGGTTTATAGGGGAATAGGGTGGGAAGTAATTTAATTATAATTAATTAAATATGTAAATGTATTAATTGATATTAATTTGTAATTAATTGTTAATTAATTTATATGTGTCAATTAATTTATTAGTAATTGAAAAATAATTATTATTAATTGATTAATTGGTAATTATGTAAATTTTACTAATTTAATGCAGTAGCGGGTTGTGGGATTATAGGGGGATAGGGTGGGAAGTAATTTAATAAAAAATAATTAAATATGTAAATATGTTTATTGATAGTAATTAGTAATTAATTGTTAATTAATTTATATGTGTTAATTAATTTAATTATAATTGTTAATTCATTTATATTAATTGATTAATTGGTTATTATGTGAATTTTACTAATTTAATTTCTGTAGTGTGTTGTGGGTTTATAGGGGCATAGGGTGGAAAGTAATATATTAATAATTAATTAAATAATAAAATAAAATACATGTTATTTATTTGGAAATAATAGTGAAATAATTTTTAATGATTAAATAATTAATTGTTTATGTTTAATTAATTGGTATTAATATGTGAATTATTAAAATAATTATTGTTAATTAGTAAATGTCAAATATTATTTATTCTATTACATAACATTTTTATTTACTTTTTATTAATTATTATTAGATATTTCTTGTTATATTTTTGATTTATATATGAAAGATTTACTTTCCCTAATGTTATATTCTCTGCAGTGGGAATAGTAATTTTTACCCCTACGCTTTCCAACGCTTTCCTTACTGTTGCACCCACTGGAGTGGGAATAGTAATTTTAACCCCTACGCTATCCAACGCTTTCCCTACTGTTGCACCCACTGGAGTGGGAATAGTAATTTTAACCCCTACGCTATCCAACGCTTTCCCTACTGTTGCACCCACTGGAGTGGGAATAGTAATTTTAACCCCTACGCTATCCAACGCTTACTGTTGCACTCTTTGGAGTGGGAATAGTAATTGTAACCCCTACGCTATCCAACGCTTTCCCTACTGTTGCACTATTTGGAGTGGGAATAGTAATTTTAACCCCTACGCTATCCAACGCTTTCCCTACTGTTGCACCCACTGGAGTGGGAATAGTAATTTTAACCCGTACGCTATCCAACGCTTTCCCTACTGTTGCACTCTTTGGAGTGGGAATAGTAATTTTAACCCCTACGCTATCCAATGCTTTCCCTACTGTTGCACCCACTGGAGTGGGAATAGTAATTTTAACCCCTACGCTGTCCAACGCTTTCCCTACTGTTGCACCCACTGGAGTGGGAATGGTAATTTTAACCCCTACGCTATCCAACGCTTTCCCTACTGTTGCACCCACTGGAGTGGGAATAGTAATTTTAACCCGTACACTATCCAACGCTTTCCCTACTGTTGCACTCTTTGGAGTGGGAATAGTAATTTTAACCCCTACGCTATCCAACGCTTTCTGTACTGTTGCACCCACTGGAGTGGGAATAGTAATTTTAACCCCTACGCTATCCAACGCTTTCCCTACTTTAGCACTCTTTGGAGTGGGAATAGTAATTTTTACCCTTACGCTATCCAACGCTTTCCCTACTGTAGCACTCTCTGGAGTGGGAATAGTAATTTTAACCCCTACGCTATCCAACGATTACCCTATGCTTGCACTCTTTGGAGTGGGAATAGTAATTTTTACACTATTATTATTGTACGTTAATAATATTGGCTATTATTTAATTATATTTTGTTACTATATATATATATATGTTTTAAGAAATATGATTACATTTTATTTTTTACTTTCAATAATTATTTTATTATTATAAGTTAATTTAAGTATTTATAAGTATATTTTAGTAATTAATTTTTAATATTAATTTAATTTAACATTGTTTTTAGTAAAGTCGATATTTTTTACAACTATATTTTTGTAAACGATATTTTAAACTCGATATTTTTGTACTAACCTGTTTGTACATAGAAAGTCGATATTTTGACTGTCTATATTTTGTCAACGATATTTTAGAAGGTCGATATTTTGTCATTCGATATTATTTCAGTGATCCGGTCCTCACACTCCGTCTGCTGTGGATAAAGTTCACAAGCCTCTCACTCTCCATTTGCTATGAATGAAACTTCCATTGCCCAGCAGAGTCATGAAACACACATGGCCCTAAACTTCAACTGCTGTGGATTTAAACTCAAAATGTTCATGTATGTTAAGACACTTTGAGCCTGATTCACAAAAACACACTTACACTTTTGTGTAAGTGTACTTTTTTGTTGGTTTCACACAAGTATAATTTTACTTATAGTAATTTTGAGACTCCAGAGACTCCGCAGTCGGGGCAGAGAACTCCGCACATATAAAGAAAGGACAGACCTATCTTTATCTGTGTAGTCTCTCCACTACAAGGGTGGTGCTTATACAGTTGTATAATTGCTATTAGTAAAATGAATCTCACAGTTTGTGAATAACAACAAAATACTAAGCTTACACAAAAGTGTAAGTTTACCTTTATGTATCAGATCTAATGATATAGATCTGCATTTGTCAAGCATCTTAACTTGCATACACAATAACTTTCATTGCATTTCTTCGGTATACACCTGTTACAACGCAACTTTTACAACTACCTACTGTTACAACGCAACTTTTACAACGCATACCATTACAACGCATTGCGCTGGGGGGCGCTCTAGGATAGGGAATAAGTATAATTTACTATCCAACACCTTCCCTAGTGTCCACGGGGACTGGAGTTAGAATAGTAAATTATACTTACCACTATCCAGCACCTCAAAGCGCTATGCGTTGTAATGGTATGCGTTGTAATGGTCGCGTTGTAACAGTAGGTAGTCGTAATGGTATGCGTTGTAACATGGTACATCCCATTTCTTCTTGAAGTTAGTAGTGTCAAACCTTGAGTTTCTTAAGGGTTCGGCACATTATTGATATGTAGGAAAATTCAATCCCTGGTTTATTGTCCGTACAAACATAGACGCCACCTCGCTTTATGCCTTTTTCTTCTAAACCCATCATTCACACTTTCACCTTGCATCCCATCCAGCCACTAACCAATTCTTTATGAGAATTAAAGTTTCAATAATGGTGAAAGTTGAAAAGAAAGGCTGGTGTAACAGCGTTGCCAGGTTTCCCAGCAACACGCGTAACGTGCTGCTCCATTCTAGGATTATTTTTATTCTGGTGCTTATGGTCTTGGTCTTGTTTATTCCATTATAAAACCGGATTACAGTCCCAGAATCGAAAGGAAAAAAAACCTGAAATAGAGCAGCACTTAACTTGCGTGGATGTAGGCCATGCCTCTCAGAATGATTCTAGGTAAGGACAGTAAGTCGAGGAAGGTGGAGGATGAACCAAATCTTCAGTATTAGGGAGTTCTCTTACTGACACACAATTAAATGAACACCATCTCTAAAAAGTGAAGCAAAGCTTGCTTTACCGAATTGGAAAGTCTAGCCATGAGCATTCTCACAGATGTGGAGAGAATACAAGAAAAGATGGACAAGGCCAAAAACTTTCCAACTTTGAGAGTCATATACATTGGGTATTTGCCTCAGTCACCATAGGTAGTAGCTGAGCCACTATGAACCAGAATTAAACATATGTGTTGGGTTTACCTACTTCCTGGGATGTGGAATCTTGAGGATGGAACTTTGGGGCAACGAGAACGTTGGTGGTAAGGTTCTAGGTTGGCAGTTTCTGCCTGGAGCCTTTGTTACTGGAATAATAATAAATTGCCTCCAAAACGTACCTGTGTCCTACATTTTTAGGTCTCGCGACCTATCGATGTGCGCAAGCGCATCGAGCGGAGCAAGAATTCAAGTGGCGAAAACATCTTCAAACCAAAGGGCTTTCAGCCCCGCGGTTTTCATGCAGTTCCCGTGTACATGCACGCGCATCGCATGCAAGCCCAGCCTCTCGCAAGCCCAGCCTCAGCACCCCCCCCTCCCACACCAGCACCTCCCCCTCTCTCTCCACGCAATCACAGCCTTTCCCTAGCAGCACTCCTCCCACACCAGCACCTCCCCCCTCCCACACCAGCACCTCCCCTCTCTCTCCACACAATCACAGCCTTGCCCTAGCAGCACTCCTCCCCCCTCCCACACCAGCACCTCCCCTCTCTCTCCACGCAATCACAGCCTTGCCCTAGCAGCACTCCTCCCCCCCCACACCAGCACCTCCCCTCTCTCTCCACGCAATCACAGCCTTGCCCAAGCAGCACTCCTCCCTCCTCCTTTCCTTCTCTGCCTTCCCCTCCGTCTTGTTGTAATATTTTTGTTGTACTGTCGATCATTCTGTCTGACTCCGTGTTAGATCTTTCTCTCGTGTTTTGTTTGTATCGTACTGCTCGCCCCCCCCCCCCGTTTTCTCACTGAATCCTTTTCTTTAGCGCCCATCACAGCCTTGCCCTAGCAGCACTCCTCCCCCTCCCACACCAGCACCTCCCCTCTCTCTCCACGCAATCACAGCCTTGCCCTAGCAGCACTCCTCCCCCCTCCCACACCAGCACCTCCCCTCTCTCTCCACGCAATCACAGCCTTGCCGTCTGGTTTACTTCCATTTCACCACATGCTTTCAAGTCCGGCCTTTCACCATTCCGTGGTTGATAAACTGTCTACCACTGAGCTAGCTGGCCTTCTCTGCCTTCCCCTCCGTCTTGTTGTATATTTTTGTTGTACTGTCGATCATTCTGTCTGACTCCGTGTTAGATCTTTCTCTCGTGTTTTGTTTGTATCGTACTGCTCGTCCCCCCCCCCCGTTTTCTCACTGAATCCTTTTCTTTAGCATCATCTTCTTCTCTGTTTCTTCTGTCTCTATCTAACTCATTCTCCCGCTCCTCTATCTCGCTGTCTTTGCCCCTTTAATTTGTCTCCACTTTTTTGTAACACTTTATATTCTTCACCTTTCTCTCCCGCTGTCCCTCGTTATGCTTATGCCTCCGTTGCTTGCTTCCTCATTTTCTCCCATGCCATTCTCTCCTCGTCCCTGTTATGTTTCACCTTGCCCCTCTTTCTCCTACTCATATTCTATTCGCCCCTTCTTAAATTGTCTCCCATTTCCCGACCTCTGGTTCTCTCTCACGTAAACACACCTAATATTTCCGTTTCTCTCCCTCGCTCTCGCATAACCTATCCTTGTCCCTCGCCTATGCCTAAAGCAGACACATGAGGGCGGGGGATGTGTTCTGTAATCAACTGCTGAGGAGCGCTGTCCCATTCCGTGGGCTTGCTTTAAGTGTCGCGTTGCTCTGCCCACGTTTGAATTGGGGGTTGTAGTTAGAATTGGATATGTGCGAGCCCAAAATTAAGCGGCGAGCCGAGAGTTTGAGGAGTCAATGTGACCATGCACGAGTCGAGCCCTGAAAATGGTTGGCGCGTAAACAACAACAAACACTATGATAAAGAAAAACTTTTTTATTTTTTTAAGCGTCTTTAACATATAGAAGCTTTTAAACATAGAAGATCATATTATTGCAGTTGTCACGCAACACCACTCACCCACGCAACACCACTCACACACACGCAAGCCCCCTATCACCCATTCAATGCCACACTCACCCAAGCAACGCCACTCACCCAAGCAACACCACTCACACACGCAACGCCACTCACACACGCAACGCCACTCACACACGCAACGCCACTCATCCACGCAACGCCACTCATCCACGCACCGCCACTCATCCACGCACCGCCACTCATCCACGCAACGCCACTCACCCATGCAACGCCACTCACCCACGCAACGCCACTCACCCACGCAACGCCACTCACCCACGCAACGCCACTCACCCACGCAACGCCACTCACCCACGCAATGCCACTCACCCACGCAACGCCACTCACCCATGCAACGCCACTCACCCATGCAACGCCACTCACTCACCCACGCAAAGCCACTCACACCCACGCAGTGCCACTTTCACCCACACAACACCACTTTCAGACACGCAACAACACTCACACACACGCAAGCCCACTATCACCCATGCAATGCCACACTCACCCAAGCAACGCCACTCACCCAAGCAACACCACTCATCCATGCAACGCCACTCATCCACGCAACGCCACTCATCCACGCACCGCCACTCACCCACGCACCGCCACTCACCCACGCACCGCCACTCACCGACGCACCGCCACTCACCCACGCACCGCCACTCACCCACGCAACGCCACTCACCCACGCAACGCCACTCACCCACGCAACGCCACTCATCCACACAATGCCTCTCACGCAAATCCACTCACACCCACGCAGTGCCACTTTTACCCACACAGCACCACTTTCAGACACACAACGCCACTCACACCCACGCAAGCCCACTCTCACACACGCAACACCACACTCACCCATGCAATGCCACTCACCCACGCAACGCAACTCACACACACAACGCCACTCACACACACAACGCCACTCACACACACAACGCCACTCACACAATGCCGCTCACACACCCAACGCCACTCACACACCCAACGCCACTCACACACCCAATGCCACTCACACACCCAACGCCACTCACACACCCAACGCCACTCACACACACCCAACGCCACTCACACACCCAACGCCACTCACACACACCCAACGCCACTCACACACACCCAACGCCACTCACACACCCAACGCCACTCACACACACCCAACACCACTCACACACACCCAACGCCACTCACACACCCAACGCCACTCACCCACGCAACGCCACTCACCCACGCAACGCCACTCACCCACGCAACGCCACTCACCCATGCAACGCCACTCACCCACGCAACGCCACTCACCCACGCAATGCCACTCACCCACGCAACGCCACTCACCCACGCAACAACACTCACACACGCGACGCCACTCACACATGCGACGCCACTCACCCACGCAACGCCACTCACTCAAAGCCACTCACACCCACGCAGTGCCACTTTCACCCATACTGTGCAGTGCACAATAGGTCTCGCAGTAGGAAAGTTGGAGCTATTGGTTTTGTAAATGACAAAGCCCTTTATGTTTTTAAAATGAAAACAAAAATAAAAGGCATTGTTATTTGCAATTGTAATAGCTCCAACTTTCCTACTGCGAGACCTATTGGCAACGCCAGTGCTTGTTTTAATTTGGCACTCCAAGTAAGATTAAGAAGTGCCATCTTATAATAAGAAAGAAAGATTCCTATTTACTGTTGTGCCTGTAACAATGGTGATAGGCAAACCATAAATGTTCCTAAAAACACATCCATTCGAAAAAAGAAACGCTTATTCTTACCTACATTGTTCCTGCATCAACGGTGATAGGCACGCCAAAATGGTTGGAGGAAGCAACTTACCCACGTTACGGTTATTTAGGGTTAACAATGAACAAAATGACGGCACCCCTACTGTTTTTAGCAGTGTCCGGTACTCCTCCATTGTGTTGGGAACAATGGAAGAAGGTGTTTGAGGCATATTTAGAGGCCATTGATGGTGACAATGTCCCTTCAAAGAAAAAGGTTTTATTCATTTATAACCTAGGGACTGAAGGCAGAAATATATTTAAAACTCTTCCATTAGAGACCGTAAGTGATCATACAGAGGCTGGGGATGGAGATTAGGGTTCTAATGAGCTTATCAATTAATACCTTTCTGTGTTGAAAAATATGGGCAAAAGATTTAAACCAAAGAAAAACACAGTTTTAGAACAGCACAAGTTATTACAATGATCGCAACTTCCAGGTGAAGCCATCAATGAATTTGTGGCAGAATTGTGAAAACATGCAGCAATCTGTAATTATAGGCATTTAAAGACGAAATTATATACGATCAATTTATTGACAAAAATGACTACAGGAAAATTCGAGATTTAGAAAAAGCGCTTTTAATTGCCAGAAATATTGAACATTCTGAATATTGTGTTGAAGAGATGAATATAAATGATAGTATGCGTGAAGTACAGTTATTGGTGAAACAATCTGAAATGCTACGAAAGTAATAAAAGCCACGACAGAAAGAAAAGGTTAACAATCGGTTACTCCCAAGAGTTGGTGTGCGTGGAAAAATTGTTTGGGGAAGGAGTCATCAAACTTGTTTTTGATGTGGGAGCAAGAATCATTTAAGCAAAAGCAAGAATTGTCCAGCTGTAGGGAGGATCTTGTTTTAAGTATGGTAAGAAAGGACATCATGCTCTGTTGTGTAAGTCGGGTATGAATCAGAAGAGTCATACGGCAAATGTAGTGGATGATGTGAAGACTAAGTCTGATCACAATTTCATATTCACATTATCAACACCTGAAAATGAGGAAGGTTCACTTGTGGAAATTGCTTCAAGAGGGACAACAAGGAACAGAAAAATACCTTATTTTGGTATATTGTTGAATACAAAGAAAATCAAAGTAATGACAGATTCAGGTTCTCTCTATACGTCTGTATGGATGAATTTAAAAGATTTGAATATATTCAACTGCCGATAACCTAGATTTAAAAAAATGTCTATGGGGAAAAGACAATTTAAGTTTTGGGTAAATTCAGTGCTAATATTGCATTTGAGCACAACTCTACACAATGCACAGTATATGTGACAAAACTTGGAGTGAATCTTTTAGGATGGGATGAGCAAGGGCAACTCAACATTGTACTTGATCCCAATCATCCCAAACAAGTGATTTCGAGAAAAAGACTATTCAAAGACAGTGAGTTGAATAAGTGCCAATGTGTGTTGTTGGTTGATGATTGCGAATGGTTTGATAATTATCCCAGTGTGTTCACTTATGAATTCAGAATCTTGAGAAGGTTTCCATATCGAATTGTGCTACAGAAAAATGCTTGCCCGGTGGTTTATAAAGTGCAAAAGGTACGTGCCCCTGGCTTTCAGGGAAGATTTGAACGAAGAGATGGAGAGATTACGGGACTTATTTATGAGATTAGTGGCGCAGTGCTGTGCAGCAGGTCACCTTGCTGCGCTGCCCTGCACTACTGGGAAAGGGCAGGAATGCACCATACTTATCCAATACGTGCATTTCTGTCCTTAACCCGTGTGCTGTTACCGTTTTGGAAGCCTAGAGCCAATGTAGGCACACTTGCACCAAGGTGAAAGGGTATCTTTGTTGCATGCAGGATTGTTTTGTGCAGGAAGGGGCACCTTCCTGCACAAAAACAATCCTGAGAGGTGTTTCCTCTTTCTAGTTGTGCTGCCAGCACAAGTAGAAAGAGGAAATAACAAGGAGAAATAAAGATGATTCTCCTCGGTACGACTCACCTGGGGAGGCATCAGATTTTGGAGCATTCCTAGGTGTACAAGTCCTTGTAAATCTGGAACACGGAAATTTGCCTTACCTTACTGCAAATTAATGGCTTTAAAACCATTCAAAGCTATTCATAGTGGCTTTGTGTGGCTTCATAAATCTGACTTAGAGGCTTGCATGTACCACTTTGCATCATACAAACGTGCCACATGACTCTCATAAATATGCCCCTATGTATGTTTGGGATAATTGAGCTTATTCAGGAATCTGGATGAATTTCTTTTGGGAACCGATTGTAAGCCACTAGTAGATTTATTCAAAATTAAGTATGGTGGTTGGGCTACTCCATGAATTGCCAAGTAGCAATACCGAATACAAGAGACTCACTATATGCTGCAATATGTGCCTGGGATACAAACTTTTGCCACTGACTGTTTATCCAGGTTGCCCTTAGGAGTTCTAGCATGCAAAGTTGACAAGTCTATGAGGCCATGCATGAAATTGCATAATTTGAATAAAAACATTTGGATGGATTGGCAACCTCTCACAAATATAAATGAAATGCTAACTACTCGTCAAGGGGTTACATTTTTCACATCCTTGGATATGTCAGCAGCTTACCACCAGATAGAGTTGTGCAAGAAATTGAGATATTTTACATCTTTTGTAACACCTGAAGTAGCTTACCATTATCTGTGCATGCCATTCGCTTCAGCTTCTGCCTCAGCTGTATTTCAGGGATTCACAAAGAACTTATTTAAGGGCATGCTTGGTGCAGCGTATTTCCAAGAGGACATATTGGTGTATGGAAATAAATCAGAAAGGAACATGATTTGAGGCTAAACTATGTATTGCAAATAATCAGGAAAAGTGGGCTTACATTAAGGAGGGATAAATGTAAGTTTAGTCAGTCTGGTGTAGACTACTTGGGATACAACATATCTGCTAAAGGAGTTGAGACTAATATTGAGATCTTGAAATCAATTGAGGATGCACTCACAACTAAAAACAAAGATCAGTTAAGATAATTTTTGGGGCTTATTGAATATTATTCAAGTTTGTTGAAAAAGTTGCTGGAAAAAACGTGTGCCCACGTTTACTTTTGAAAAATGCCAGATTTGTGTGGGATGTGGAGTGTGATAAGACCTTTAGATCTATCAAGAAGGAAATGATTGCAGCTGGTCCCCTAAAACCTATCAACACTGGTGAATGGAAGAACGCATGTTTGGATGATGAAGTGATCCAAGAAATTGGGCAGTATTTGTTAGGTACATGGCCCCATACTAGGGAGATTAGAGGGCCCCACGACCCACCACCATTCCCCCACCCCACTCGCCACAGATGGAACAACATAATTGAGATCCAATGGACCACCGCCCTCCACGGCAACAGGCCCCACACATTACAACAACATTGAGCGAGAAGTCCACAACTTCTCCGATTGGATATCCAACTGCGCAGACATCATCATCTCATGAATATAGGCAGCACCAACAGATCCAGTAAAAATGCCATCTGGTTCAACCTTGAACTCCAGACCTTTAAATGTAAGTGCAAATGACTAGAGAGACAATGACACTCCAGCAGAAACCCAACAGACCTTACCACCTTCAAAGCTGCCCTCAGCAGATACCACCACTGCCTCAAGGAAGCCAAAATGAACAGTATAACCACCCACATTGAGGCAAGTACCGATCAGACAAAAGAACTCTTCAACATCGCCAGAGAATTCTCTCACCCATCTGCCGTCATGACCACGATCCGCTTTTCTAAAGCCCTTTGCAATTCCCTGGCAGACCACTTCCAGAACAAGATATACAGCAACTTGATCTGCAGTAAACCAACTTCAGCCACCTGCTGACGCACACCGACATCTCCCACAGACATCTCACCAATTGGACTCTCCTCACCATAGTAATCATGACCCCCATTCACAGCTCCGGGGCATTGGCAGACCGCTGCCCCACCACACCTTCAGACTGGGACAGAAGGAATTCAGCAGCACTCTCACCTCCATCCTCGACTCATCCATCTCTACCACCACCTTCCCCGATGCCTGGAAATACTCAGAGGTGAAACCCCTCCTGGAGAAGCCCTCCGCTGACCCAATTGAGCTCAAGAACTACCGACCCAACTCGCTGCTCCCCTTCCTAGCCAAGGTCCTGGAGAAAGCCATCAACCGCCAGCTCACCGACCAGCTGGAAGGAAACAACCTACTCGAGGCTTCCCAAGCCAGCTTCCGCTCCAACCACAGCACCGATAATGGCTTGATAGCTGCAACCGATGACAACAGAATCATCCTTGACTGTGGCAAGACAGCAGCCTTGACCCTCCTTGACCACTCAGCAAATTCAACGCCCTATCCCACCACACCCTCATTGCCAGACTCCACCCCATCGGTCTCAGAGGAAATGCCCTTAAATCTTTTCTCTCTGGACGAATACAAAAAATTTGGCTTCCACCATTTACCTCTGAACTTAAAGTATTATCTGCGGAGTCCCCCAGGGATCATCCTCAGCTGCACACTCTTCAATGTCTACATAACCTTTATGGTCGATATCGTCTTCACCCACGGACTCAACATCATTTCATACACCGGTGACATCCGACTCATCCTCTTTCTCACGGAAGACATTGCCACCACCAGATGTAATTTCCAGAACACCATGACCAATGTCGCCGACTGGATGAGATCCAGCTGCCTGAAACTCAACCCGTTCAGTGCGCCCGTCGACCAACGGCCGTTGCGAGCACTACCTTGGTAGTGCTGCTCACGTCTGTTGGCTGACGCGGACCCAGCTTGTGCAATAGAACGTCCGCAATTCTGCAGCAGAAAACGGGTTACCACAGAGAAGACAGAAGACCTCATCTTCGTAAGAAACACCTCCCCACACATGGTGACACATGGTGGCTGATGGCACTTGGGCCCTCACCTACTCCCACCAACCACACCCGCAACCTCAGCATCATCCTGGACAGCGATCTATTCATGAAGCATCTGGTCAATGCAGTAGCCTCCTCCTGCTTCTACACCCTCCACATTCTTCGCAAGATTTTCAGGTGGATCCCCGTCAGCACCAGGAAAGTGGTGACTCAAGTCCTCGTCATAAGCCAACTGGACTATGGGAATGCACTTCATAGTGGAACCACCACCCACCTCCTCAAATGACTACAAACCATACAGAACACCACAACAAGACTCATCCTCGACTTCCCCAAACAGACCAGCATCACCACCTCAGAAGCCTCCACTGGCTCCCGTCGCAAAGAAATGCCTGTTCAAACTGCTGACCCTAGCCGACAGAACCCTCCACAATGCTGGACCCTCATATCAACCACCACCTGACCTTCCACAAACTGACCAGATAACTCTAATCTGAAACCTTTGCCGGCACATACGTCCCCAACATCCGACAAAGCCACTGCAGAGGTCGTTCCTTCTCCTACCTCGCCTCCAAGTCCTGGAATAATTGCCCACTCCACCTCCAAACCTCCCCCTCAATCAACAAATTCAGGAGGGCACTCAAGACCTGGCTCTTTGACTGGGGTGCCGCTCGTAGTCGGGACGTTTGCCGATCCCCTGCTGTTACTACTTGTGGGAAGAAACCTCTGCTTGCCTGCGGCCAGGACTACGCCGATTTGGGACAAATATAGTAGTGCGGGACTGCGAGGACCAGTGCTCTTTGCGGCCAACTGACCTGCCGCACCTGTGTCCTCTTCCCGCCCTCCTCCTGGTGTGTTAAAACGACTTGCGCCCCCCACTTCGCGGGAGCCGCTCGTAGTCGGGAATTTTGACGATCCCCTGCTGTTACTACTTGTGGGAATAAACCTCTGCTTGTCTGCGGCCAGGACTACGCCGATTTGGGACAAATATAGTAGTGCGGGACTGCGAGGACCAGTGCTCTTTGCGGCCAACTGACCTGCCGCACCTGTGTCCTCTTCCCGCCCTCCTCCAGGTGTGTTAAAACGACTCGTGGCCCGCTTTGCGGGAGCCGCTCGTAGTCGGGACTTTTGCCGATCCCCTGATGTTACTACTTGTGGGAAGAAACCTCTGCTTGCCTGTGGCCAGGACTACCCCGATTTGGGACAAATATAGTAGTGCGGGACTGCGAGGACCAGTGCTCTTTGCGGCCAACTGACCTACCGCACCTGTGTCCTCTTCCCGCCCCTCCTCCTTCTCCCTATTTAAGACACGCCCCCTACCGCGCACGCGGGATGCGCACAGGTGTGCGCCGGGCAAAGGGCGGGCCATCTAAGGCCGTCCAAGGTCGTACGAGGCCGGGCCGGGCCCCCCCTCTTTCAACTGCAATTCCCTGTTGAATCCTTTTATGATTCCACTCTAGCATACCTTCATATTGATATTGTATGATTTTCATTCTTGTGCTAAAGTCCTAAAGAACTAGCTATTATGTCTTTACGGTATGAGAAGGACAGAAATGTAACCCTTTCCTCATCGGGAGGGGTGGTTACTGGTACTCTGGACCAATTTTTTAAACGGGCTACAATAATCATTGAAAAAGAAATAGCCCTTACAGAGAAGCGCTTATCCCTGGATCTTATTACGGGGAAGCGCTCGTCTTTAGGTCCAATTGGGTCAGTGGTCTCTCCCGAACCGCTAAGACAACCAGACCCTTTAGTTACCCATGGTTGTAGTGCAAGCCCCCTGCCGGTAGCCACTGATGATGTAGTGGGCTGCTATATTTTGAACTTATCTACAACCAGTACGGTCTCTAGTAGTTACAATGCAAGAGTATTAAATTCTCCCTTGACACACAGATTATCCCCATTAGCTCAGAACCACGGGCTACCAGCTACCACTACAGATAATAAAAGGAAAAGAGGGGGTGGTCCTTTGAAGGGGGTTCTGGCAAAAATTCAAAAGAAAAATACCAAAATACCGGTTCCACATGTTGCCGTTCAG
This sequence comes from Lissotriton vulgaris, assembly GCF_964263255.1. NCBI lineage: Eukaryota > Metazoa > Chordata > Amphibia > Caudata > Salamandridae > Lissotriton > Lissotriton vulgaris. Next base: position 1,163,543,685 of record NC_141687.1, on the reverse strand, counting down.
CCCCCTAGCCCGCCTAGGGCCCCAATAGAAGCTACCCAACAATCCCCCTTTTGTGGTTTAGATGATGATGGGTTCCTGGGTAAAATAGAAATTTTGATCAAATCTTTGATGTTACCTCTTCTGGAAAGAACTAGGATGATCAATTCTAAATTAGATCAAATTGAAAAACAAGTCGTAGTTAACTCAATTACATTGAATAATCTGGTAAGAGGTATGAATAGCATAAAGGTCCCAGGAGTCCTAAGTTTACTACTACTAAATTGAGAAAAATCCTAATTTTAAGACTTTCGGTATTCACAGAAGGCATTTAGGAGTCCTAAAGTTAGTAGTCCTAACTTTACTACTACTAAATTGAGAAAAATCGTAATTTTAGGACTTTCGGTATTCACATAAGGCATTTAGGAGTCCTAAAGTTAGGAGTCCTAACTTTACTACTATTAAATTGAGAAAAATCATAATTTTAGGACTTTCGGTATTCACAGAAGGCATTTAGGAGTCCTAAAGTTAGGAGTCCTAACTTTACTACTACTAAATTGAGAAAAATCCTAATTTTAAGACTTTCGGTATTCACAGAAGGCATTTATGAGTCCTAAAGTTAGGAGTCCTAACTTTACTACTACTAAATTGAGAAAAATTGTAATTTTAGGACTTTCGGTATTCACAGAAGGCATTTAGGAGTCCTAAAGTTAGGAGTCCTAAGTTTACTACTATTAAATTGCGAAAAATCCTAATTTTAAGACTTTCGGTATTCACAGAAGGCATTTAGGAGTCCTAAAGTTAGGAGTCCTAACTTCTGTGAATACCGAAATGAGTAAGTTCATTCTGTGAATACCAAAAGTAGTAAGTGTATTCTGTTAATGCCAAAAGTAGTAAGTTCATTCTGTGAATACCAAAAGTAGTAAGTGCAATCTGTGACTACCAAAACAGTAGTAAGTTTAGGATTGAGTCCTAAGTTCATTCTGTGAATCGGGCCCGTAAAATCTATATTGGAGAACATGGGCCTTAGCCAGCTGTGGTTGGCCCCTGGAAATAATGCATTTCCTCCAAAAAAGGTATTTAAGGAACTGTATTAGGCGGCCCAAAGAAATCAGATTACTGTCTAGTTTGACTCATCCTCTCTGTCTGGTAGGTTTCTGGATCATAAGCTCGACCCTTCGTTAGAAGATTACTGGGATGTTATCACCAAGAGCAGCGAAAGGAAGCTTTACCACCAGTTTAGAGTTGGGTCGTTACCACTGAGATCCTTTACAAACAAATGGCGGGGTCAGTCTAAGGACACTTGTCCTTTGTCTGCCCAGCCTATCTAGCCCCCCGGAGAAAATGGTTAAAACCAATCTGTAATAACCTGAGAACACGGGTGGGACAAGAAGTCCTATGGCTGCTGAGGACAAATACATCTGCCCCAGTGGCCATAGCTGTAGCAAAATCTTTGGGTTGGACATGGATCATTAGAGCAAGGCACCCGTCTGACACCTGTTAGTCGTCTAACTGATTGTTTTAATTGTAATGTATTTTTGGTACGTCTTTAAGCGTCGATTTAATCCTGTTTTATGTATCTTAACTAATTACCTTGTATGTTTGGTTTAATTTATTATCTGGTATGAAATGTGTTCTGAAATCAATGGCTAACTAAGTTTTAATGTGTTTTTATTATGTAGGGCATATGCTGTAATTAGCTAGAACACAGTGTTTTAGGATTGTCTTTTATGATGAAATATATCGAAATAAAGACGTATGAACTGAACTGACTGAGGCTCACCATACCCCAGTGCCTGGATACCCTCAAGGGTGACAAGTTACACTTACTGATTGATTGTTTTGTTGATATGTGCATCAATAAAACAGAAGCAACAATTATGGTTTAGGAGCTGTCCTTATGCAAAAAAAGAAATAATGGAGCAGAAGAAACCATTGCATTTGCCTCTAGGGCATTAAGAGTTGCTAAGTTTACTTACTCTGCCACAGAAACAGAGGCCTTGCCAATGTGGTGGGATGTCCAGTACTTTAAGAATTTTATCTGGGGCAATGAATTTCTTTTGGGAACGGATTGTAAGCCACTAGTAGATTTATTTGAAATTAAGTATGGTGGTTGGGCTACTCCATGAATTTTCAAGTGGCAATACCGATTACAAGAGACTCAATATATGCTGCAATAGGTTCCTGGGATACAAACTTTTGCCACTGACTGTTTATCCAGGTTGCCCTTGGAAGATCAATCCCACGAAATGTATCAGAACTTTGAGGACGGGGTTGATGTAGTATTGAATAGTACACTCTCCAAAGAAGAATAGAAGAACGCATGTTTGGATGATGAAGTAAAGCAAGAAATTGGACAGTATTCGTTAGGTATGTGGCCCCATGTTAGGGAAATGAGAGAAACCTTAATTCGTTTTTTGAGAGTTGAAGAGGAATTGTCTATGATGAATGGAGTGATGCACAGATGTGATCTTTTGGTCGTACCCCACAATCTTCACTGTAAGGTATTAAATCTCACTTGTGAATGCCACTTAGACATACGTGCCATCAAAAGAAGAGTAAAGGAAGACTTTTGGTGGGCAGGTGTAGACAGGAATATTGAACATCATGTGAAGAAGTGTTATACATGTGGTCTGAGTGAAAAAACACAAGTGACTGTGCCTGCTTCTGTTACACCAGTGCAATGCGACAATATACCATGGAGAAGGTTAGCATTGGTCATTGCTGGGCCACTGGGCATTCATGGTACTACTCCTAAGTATATTTTGGTCTTAAAAGATTATATGTCAAAGTGGCTTGAATGAAGTTTGTGGAAACAGTAAACACTGCATCAATCATTAGTTTTCTATAAGAGGTATGTGTTAGGGAAGGTTACCCTGAGCTCCTGGTATCTGACAATGGAACCTAATTTTTTCTAGGTAGATAAGGGAATTTTTTAACTCAGTAGGTATCAAGCACATCAAATATTCCTTATATCATCCTTATAGTAATGGATTAGTAAAACGATTTACTCCCACCATTAAAGATCAGTTACAATTGGCACTAGCTAATGGTATGGATTGGAAAAAAAGTTCTCAAGATATGTTTTGTACAATCAGAACAACGCCTCACATAAGTACTGGAATTTCTCCTTTTTTATTGTTGAGAGAGAGGATAGCGGCTTCCAGATTGACTAAGGAGTGGGAGGGCAGGAAAGTTATGGATTCAAGGAAATTAGAACATGTGGCGTACATTGGAAGTGCGGTACCAATGAAGTACAGCACTGTTGAAAATAAGAGGAAAACACATGCATCTCATGTCCTCTGCATCAGGGAGAGTAAAAGAGGTCAGAGACCAAGTTGTGGTGCAAGAGAATGGTAAGATATGGAGAAAATAGTTATTGTTCCGGATGCCATCACTGATTATGTGCGGAAATGTTTAAGCACCAGTTCAGACCATGGAAGTGAGATACTACCAGATTCTGGGGAGTGTTCCAGGGTGGTATAAGTAAAATCCTTGCCTTCCAAGTTTAAAGATTATGTAATGAATAGGCAATGAACCAGTTCTGACCATTATTGGATTCTTTAGTTATTGAAATTATAATAGATGACTAGGATTTGCATTCAATGTTATGTCATTATTGACTGGGTTATATTTTATAAGGTACTTCTATTTAATTTGCACTTATCATTTCATGTGTACCACACTCATAATATTTACCTCCACGCTATTGTTTTTGTATTATGTTCCGAAGTATTCTTTTATTAATTTGTAGGGAGGGTGATGTGTTGGCTTTATCTATTTCAAGGGGATTGGAATGCTGAGAATGGAATTTTGGGACAATGAGAATTATTGTGGTAAGGTTCCAGGTTGACAGTTGCTGCCTGGATCCTAATGTCACTAGTGTGGTAATAAACTGTTTCCAAAACGTACCTGTTGTCCTCCTCTCCAGTATGCTTGAAAAGCTCTGAGGAAGCACATCCAGGTCTAGGAGTTGTGATCAACAACACCCACACCCATGCCCAAGCGAAAGCCCTCTCAGCTAATGAAGCCATAAAACATGGCAAGTGGCAAGGCTGGAGGAAACAAAGGGCCATGCACTCCAATTCACTGCTGGAAGTCAAATGCCATTTAAGCGTATGAAAAGTAAAGTTGTACTGTGACATCAGCAGTGGAAGGTTAAACTTAACCAATGAAAATAAGGTTAGACACAAACTGCTCTAGTAGTCGGACAAAGAAAAGAATAGGGAGTTAAACCAACGTATCGGTTACTGGGGAAGGAAATCGACAAGACAGCCAGCCAATCATGTGTGTATAGTAGCCCCAAAAGCTCACTCTTAATGCAAGGTAAGCATTGTTTACAATGCTGTCTGTGAGAGACATCTAATGCTATTTGTAATAAGTTTAAGGTTCTTGTTAGACCTGGCATCTTTGCCGTGGTTTCCCCTGTTTTTTTTTGTCTCTACCCCCTGTATTTTTGATGCTGTGCTGGATTTCGTTTTTGCTGGTTTAGATGCTTTGGGCACTTTGCCACTGCTGATCAGTGTCAAAGTGCAAGTGCTCCCTGAGTAAATTGTAAGTGTAATTGGTCATCCATGATTGGCATACTTGTAGTACCAAGAAGTCCCTAGTAAAGTGCACTAAGTGTGCCAGGGCTGGTGACTCAAATGCTACTAGTGTGCCTGCAGCACTGATTGTGCCACCCACATGAGTAGCCCTAAAATGGTTTCTCAGGCCTGCCACCGCAGTGCCTGTGTGCAGTCTGTGAACTGCCATGTCCACCTGGCCAGTGTCCCTACTGACCAGGCCTAACCCTTCCCTTTTTGCACACATTGGACACCCCTATCGAAGACCCAAGGTACCCTCTTGGGCAGAGTGCAGTGTATGTGAAAGGTAGAGCATGTACTAGTGCAGGTGACATGCTCTGGTAGTGAATTGCAGCCATTTTTGCTTTTCACTATTGTTATGTTATGTTATGTTATTAAAATTTCTATAGCGCACAGCTGCCCCAGCAAAGGGGCGTCCTGGCGCTTTGACAGATGCTGTAACATAACACACAAAAGAATTTAGCTAGAAACTGGAAAGAGGAAAGTTTTAATCGCCTGCCTGAAGGCGAACATATCCTCAAGAGCTCAAATGCGAACTGGGAGCGAGTTCCATAGGCCTGCCGCTAGTACCCTGAAAGAACGGCCACCCATCCTGCTCAACCTAAAACGAGGACAGACAGCCAAGTGAAGCCCCTCAGATCTTAAAGATCTCGATGGCACATAGGGCGTGAGTAGAGTGACAAGTGCCGGTGGCGAAGAAGTTTTCAAAATTTTGAAGGCCAGACACAGCGCCTTGAACATGATTCGCTGTCTGACCGGGAGCCAATGCAGGGCCGAGATGGTACCAGACACTGAACAGTGTCTGGGAAGGCCCACAATGGCTCGTGCCGCGGCGTTTTGTACTCTTTGGAGCCTTGAGGCCTCCGCTTGATTCACCCCTAACAACAATGAACTGCCGTAGTCCAGCCTAGATAGTATTGCGGCCTGAACTACAAGCTGTCTGGTAGGGGGATCAAAGTACTTCAAGACTGGCCTAATACCAGGCAATATTCCGTAGCACGTGGCAGCCACCTTCTTGGTGTGATCCCTGAAGGTGAGCGCAGAATCCACCCAGACTCCTAGATTTCTCACTCCAGTCACTGGAATAGGAGTGACACCAAGCTCTGACGGCCACCACTGGTTGCCCCATAGCTATCTTGCCCATAGGCTATCATGGGGAGTACCGTGTACAGGGTTTACCTACATATCTTCCCATAGGAGCAAGATAGGACATAAAAGTCTGGTATCCCTGAACTCAGAATTTAATAACACATCTTTTAGGAAAGGCGGTTTTTAAATCCTGTGTTTGAGAACAGCACTTTTAGAAAGTGGCTGTTCTCTTGTCTGACCTTTCTTTGTGCCTTGGCCTGTTTGTGAATTGACTGTCTGGTTTGTGACTGACAGGGGCTGAGTGGCTCCCAGAGGCTGAGTGGGCCATCCCTGGGCTGAATAGCTCTATCTGCATCTAGAGTGGTGCGAGGGGGTAGCACCTGAGCTTGAATAGGGCTGTGCCTGCCTTCCACAATGCTGGCTCCACCTCCTGCTAGGCGGCTGACAAACTTACCCCTCTCTCTGAAAGGAAAGGAGAAGCCAGGAAAACAAAGTGCTCAAGGAACACCCAGAAATGGTTCAGACCGGGCTCAGAGCCCTCCTGCACAAATGAAACAAAGACTTTTTAAGGTATAAGTACAGGACCCCAGACTACAGAAAATTAGATCATCCTGGAATCAAGAAGGAACCTCTGCCAAGGAGAAAGCTGGAAGACTGAAGAGGAAGGACTGTCCTGCTGTGTACTCGTGGGCTGACCTGAAGTTGCTTTGCTGCCAAGGAGAGGGAAAGGACTTTGTTTTGTGGTGTGTCCCCCTACTTGAAGAGATCTCCAAGGGCCTGAGTATAGCTGGCTGAGAGAGTTCTGTCCTTCCTAGAGTGCTTGGTCCAGTTGTGGTGCCTCTGTAAGTTGTACCTGTTGTTTGGGAAGCTGGACAAGGAGAAACTAAGAAAATCTGCAAATTTTCACACATCACTCGCTTGCGGAGCGCATCCCCGACAGTGCGAGGAAATTCCCGCCGCCGCGAAGATCGAGATCGTCACAGCGCCTGTTGCTGCTGCAAGAACCGAAGCATCCTTCGCTTGCGGAACGCATCGCTGTGGTGCGGGAAGATTACCATCGCTTCGAGTATCGTCGCAGAGCCTGTCGTCGCTGGGTGAGATCACCGCACCGCTTGCTTGCGGACCGCATCACGCCGCTGCGAGTATCGTCGCAGAGCCATCGCATCGAGGGGCCGTGAGAGGAGAAGATTGACGCTGCGCTGAGCATCCAGTCTCCACTAGTGGGCCGGCAGACTCGGTCGGCGGAACCCCAGCTTGAAGGAGACAGCCCTTGGGACGAAGGCTTTGCATCAGCCAGCCCCCTACAGAGGCAACCCTTCACGTTGAGATGGCATCGCATCCACCCGTGATTTACTGAGAAAATTGACAAAGTAAAGAACCATTTGAACCCCCGTCTAGGAACGGCTGCCCAATTCACGGAAGGCTCGCCATACGCCTAATATAATTGTGTACCTCTGCGACCCCTGGACATTGGAAAGAAAAACTCAGCGCTAAACGAGCCGGCATCCCCGGCTCGATAGATGCCAACTATTGTTTAGAACCTGCATGACCTCCAGGGCATTGGGAAAAAAAAAGCACAACGCTGAGGTGCCGGTTATACCGGACCTGAATCGACCTGAAGTCTTGCCTATGAAATACCAGCCGCAGTGGTGCCCCTGTATTGTAATGTCGCCATCATATGCCTGGTATCTTTGAATAACAGAGTAAAATACGCATACAGATTTTTACCCCTGTGCCCCTCCCAGTATACTGCCCCTTGCCCTGACGAAGGTGCGGCCTCACTGGCCTGTCACCGAAACGCGCGTCGGCTTGTGTCTCCAGGAATACGGTTATTGTCCTTACTACATCAGGACCCGTAGTTAAAACCATCTACCTGGACTAACACCCCGATTTATACAACACATTAACCACCTATGTGTTGTACTCGCCAGGATCAGAAGAATGAATGGTAGAATGAATGGTGAATGGTACAAGATGAGAAAGAGTGGGTAGAGATTGAAGTGAATGAGACAGTGTGTGTGAAGTGTGGCCGTTACTGGGTAGGACGAATTTTCCTGGTGTTGTTGCCCTTATATCTATGTCTGTCCTATTTATGACTTATATGTACTTGTGATACAAAAAACATTCCATTCAATATTTATATCCTTGTTATCAAAAAATAATAAAAAATATATACATTTCTAACATGAACTGTAAAGTCTATTTGATTTGACCATGTGATTGTTATGTGTAGTGTCAACCCCTAGGCGAATCACCCCTTCACATATATCTGTTGGACCCTCTAGCTAGGGCCTTTATATCCTGAGGCAGGGCGTTCTCTCTTTCTATTTAAATTGGTTTCTCCCCCCTACTACCTGCCCATATCCTAAAGCTACCCACGGGGAACCCCCTTCTTTGTCTACAGAAAATTAGATCATCCTGGAATCAAGAAGGAACCTCTGCCAAGGAGAAAGCTGGAAGACTGAAGAGGAAGGACTGTCCTGCTGTGTACTCGTGGGCTGACCTGAAGTTGCTTTGCTGCCAAGGAGAGGGAAAGGACTTTGCTTTGTGGTGTGTCCCCCTACTTAAAGAGATCTCCAAGGGCCTGAGTATAGCTGGCTGAGAGAGTTCTGTCCTTCCTAGAGTGCTTGGTCCAGTTGTGGTGCCTCTGTAAGTTGTACCTGTTGTTTGGGAAGCTGGACAAGGAGAAACTAAGAAAATCTGCAAATTTTCACACATCACTCGCTTGCGGAGCGCATCCCCGACAGTGCGAGGAAATTCCCGCCGCCGCGAAGATCGAGATCGTCACAGCGCCTGTTGCTGCTGCAAGAACCGAAGCATCCTTCGCTTGCGGAACGCATCGCTGTGGTGCGGGAAGATTACCATCGCTGCGAGTATCGTCGCAGAGCCTGTCGTCGCTGGGTGAGATCACCGCACCGCTTGCTTGCGGACCGCATCACGCCGCTGCGAGTATCGTCGCAGAGCCATCGAATCGAGGGGCCGTGAGAGGAGAAGATTGACGCTGCGCTGAGCATCACCGCTGCACCTGAGATCGGCGCAGTCCCGAAGATCGTTGCATCGTACCTTTGCGAGACACTTCCTACGAAACCTACGCACCGGAATCCATACAAAGTATTGGCTCCCTCCCCATACAGACTGGATTCATCGCAACACGCCCGCTGCGTCCAGCGGGGCTGTCGCATCGCCTCCCCAGGGTCTCAGGAGTGACGCATCGCTTGTTTTTCAATGCTGCAGCTTTCACTTTGGAAATTTTGTCGCATCTAAAGGTACTTTTGGCTAAACGTGACGCAACTGTGGATTATTCTGACGCAAACCCTAGAACGCTTTAAAAATTATATTCTTGAACTGTGTATGTTGGATTTTTGTCGTTTTGGTCTTGTGTAGCTTTGAATTAGTAACTTTATTTTTCTAAACTGGTGTGGGGTCTGTTTGTGGTGTTTTCACTGTGTTATTCTGAGTGTTGGTACAAATGCTTTACACATTGCCTTTGATAAGCCTGTCTGCTCCTGCCAAGCTACCAAGGGGGTGAGCAGGGGTTATCTAAAGAGTGTATCCCCCTTATCCTGACTAGAAACAAGTGTCCCTATTTGGACATTGGTACCTACATCTGCCAAGTTGCCAAATAGAGACCCCCAGATCTAACAGTTCTCAACACAGATGGAACCAAAGCATATGAGACACCTTCAGTCATCCCTGGTATTTTAGTCAATAGAACTCTGCATTCTAAGATATATAGCTTCGTTTGTGTAAAAAGATTGGGCCTAAATGCGTTTTTAATGTTCTTTTCTGGTTCTTCCACATTTGTATGCGCTTGTCTGTTTACCTTGGGTTTTCTTGATGTACAGCGCTGTGATACCGGAACGTGCCATGTCCACACTGCATAAAACTCTATAAATACATAAAAATAAAATAAATAAGTGTCCCAGGACAGAAAGAACTAGTACCTAAAAATCACCAGCAGTAGTTTAAGAAGTCTCTCATAATGAGGGACTACTTTGCAGGCATGCAGATTATCGAAGTCATGTCAAAGCCAGTTGATGGAGCAACTGGTAGACCTTGTGCTGCATCTATCAGGCAGCATGAGCATTTCTCATGCAAAGAGGAGAAAGATTTTCCAGCTTTGAGGAATTACATGGATCTATGATCATTTCTTTTAGGTGTAAGTCCATTTGGTTGTATTAATGTGGCTCAAGAAAGCACACAGCCATGATCACTGATGTGTTAAATTGATTTCCCGGAATGGAACAGTGATGGGGTCAAATGATCATGCAATCCCCTTTTCATTTCTCAGTGGAAGTTCAGTTCCTCAAAGACAGCCATGCAGATGGCCAGCTGGTCTGTTTTTGTTTTCATAGCGTGATTTTAAAGCACGTGAAAGGTGGTGGTAGCTAGTTGTGTAATTCAAGGCAAAGTAACTTCATGTTATTTTGTCTTGTGACTCACAAAAACAAATACTGGCTGGTGTCCGCTGCTGCACGTGTGGGACCGTAAACAACATCGGGCCCAAAATAAAGTAGTCTAACTCTTTGCTCACATGACGCATGTGTTTACATTCCTAGCATTCCACAGTAGCTTGTCTTATCTGGTTCTAGAATTCATGCCCTATGCTGAGACTGTCTGTGGCGTAGCTGGAAAGTAGACCATCTCTGCCTTTTTTCACGCACCCTTTGCATGAGGGAATGTTTTCTCCAAAGCATATCAAAGAGGTAAAAAGCATCGACCACACCACAAGCTTTTTTTGTGCCATGAGCGTTTCTAAAAGTCCCTGTTGCCATTAGGTTGCACTCTGCCCGATCCCAGGCCCCTTATGTTTAGAAAGCATCCGAACTGTCCTGATCTATCCCCACTGGCTCCCCACTGATGCTAAATGTAGCCACAAACCGGGCTTGAGGAGTACATACATTTCTTTACACTGGTTGTTGTCCATACTAACTGAGACATCAATCATCTCTGGAGTTTTGAAATCCCTGCTTAGTACGGATTTACTGTTCACAGAAACCCCAAACTTCAAGGAGCAATTCCCCCTTACTCAAGCCTTCTGACGTTTTGTCCTGTACTCTGCACTATCCTATGGACTTCACTTACAAATTTCGAGCAGTCGTATTTGAAGGTACCTAGCTCTATAAATAAATAAATATATATACATATATATACAGATATATATACGCACACATATACATACACATATTAAATATATCTATATAGCTACATATAGCTATATATACATAGATAGATAGATAGATAGATAGATAGATAGATAGATAGATAGATAGATAGATAGATAGATAAATAGATAGATAAATAGATAGATAGATTATCCAATAGCAACTGGGTAGTTATAGTTAGGGCCACATTTCCGTGGGAAACATACTATTTGGTTTGCTTATAACATTGCACCGCTTGACAAATCTTCACAAAACTTTCCAGAAAAAAGGGTTTATCCACCTCATCTCCTCCCTGGAAAGTTGGTTATGATGTGTGAATAGAGGGGGGGGGGCCAAGAAAAACAGGGGGGGTCCCGAAGAGGATTTTCCCCATACAATTTCCCATAAGAAAATTAGACACAGCTACAGCCAAACCAGCTGAACGGAATTGCACCAAATTTGGCGGAAAGCTAGATCTCAGTGTTCCTGGGACCCCACAACTGGGACACTGTTTCCTGCCCATGAGAGCAGTGTCAGGAAAGACTTCAGCGCTTCCACCCACCAGGAGCAAGCAAAAAGGCTGTCACCGGGTGGGAGCTGAAAAGATTCCCCCTGCCCGTGCGCTCATACGGAAGGAGCAAAGATTGCTTTTCCATGGTGGATGCAGAGCCTACTCCTGCAGCGACAGGATGGGTGTTGGCAGGGTTGCAAGCAGGACTTCAGGGATCAAGGGCCTCCCCCATGACTCCCAATATGAAAAATGTTGTTGGGTGGGGTGGGTGGGACCAAGGTACCCAATTAAAAAAAAAAGTTTCCAGGCTCCTGCATAGGCCAACTGAATCAGGCTGCTTGCAGGGTGCTGGTGGGGCCATGGGGCCCGTGGGGCTGCTGCGGTAGCCCATAATAAGAAAGAAAGCTGTGGGTGTCCCAGGTGGGACAGGGATACCCACAAAAAACAAATTTACAAAAAAAGAGAAAAAAGAATAAATGAGTGGGCTCTGCTTCTTAATTATATTTACTGCTCCTGCCAAGGAGTGCTCCATAAGGCCCTTCATGGGCCAATACTATAACTCGTGCCCCTGCCATGCACTGCTTATACCCTCGCATAATACATCACTCATGACACACTCAATACCAGCATTGATGTGGAGGAGTGTGGCTCAATGGTTAGAGCGGCAGACCCTGATGCAGAGTTCTGGCCTGGGACCAGGGTTCAATTCCCGCCTTGGCGGGTCTTGGGCTCAATTTCCTCGGACCTGACAATTCTTGGCTTGGTGCCTATTCTAATCATGGCCCCCACGCTGCAACTCTGGGCAATAGCTTGCTTAACCTCCACACCGGCCCCAACAGCGCTGGGATGCCTGGCTTCACCCTGGGGGTGCCCAGGAGTGGACACTTCACAGGGAAAGCCAGGATGGGTTCCACAGCGGTATGAGTAATAGCGCCAGGAAACTGCTTGCTGACAGTGCGCTCTACAAATACCTTGACATTTACATTTACATTGATAACTTCACAGTTGAAATCTGAAATTACAGCATTTATGACACCGTGCTTGATAGGGGCGCAAGTTATGGTTACTCGAGGGCTCGAGTTATAGTTTATTCAATTCAATATAACTGCCAAATTTCGGTGTTTTATTTTTAGTTTAAAAGGTTATGTTCAGTGGTGACACTCCTCCGCCTTAGCAGAGGAGCCGCCACTGAACATAACCTTTTAAACTAAAAATAAAACACCGAAATTTACAGGACAAAGCAAGCCCAGCATGAGTGTGTGTGTGATGAGATGGGATAATCACTCCAAGGAAGTGTCCACACAAACTCTAGGGTGTCATGTGTAAGCTGGTGTAGACCTGGGTGGGTTCTAACATTAATGTTGTTTCCCTACACACGTATCCTCATCCACAATGTAACCCTGGCCTTGTCACCTTTTGTAGACCATGGTATCAATATGAATAAACAAACTAAATGGAAATGAGCTTCTAAAGTGCCCTAATACCCTAAGTTGTCTCGACACTAAGTAGCCTGACCTAGGGAAAGGAACAGTGTGTCCTAAGCAGAATTAGTATTTGAGCTGGAACAGCCACGTTTTAATGTGTTTCATAACTATGAGGTGATTATCAATATTTTTAATGTCTAGGGGAGGGAGTTCCAAAGCTCGGCTGCAAGAATGGACACTGATCTGCCTCCTTTTCTACTAAGCCTGATCTTAGGAATGCAAGCATCATGGGTGTGTGCAGATCTATAATTCTGTATGGGGCCATACAAAGCAAATGTATCTGTGATTAAACCATGTCCTGTCACATGAAGAGCTTTGTGGACGAGACACGGTGCCTTGAACATCTATCGTTTGCATGTAGGAAGCCACTGTAATGTCTACGAGTCAGAAACCAATTTATGTTTAGGGATGTCCAGAATGATGCAAGCTGCAGCACCCTGAGCTACCTGCAATCTTTGACAAAGTATTTGAGTAGGACCTAGGTACAAGGAATTGCAGTAATCCAACTGAGAGGAAATGAAAACCTAGACAACAATTGTACGAGATGCCACTGGAATAAGTGAAGAACAACAGGGGGCTGGCTCTAATCAGTAAGGCTGAGCCGATAAATTAACCAACAAAAAAGAGGTGCCAATACTGATGCAAGCAAATTAACAAGATCAAATCACAACCAGACAACTGAACAATAAATCAGGAGTGGGAATTACTACTTAATAGTATTTTTTATTCATATTATTTGCAAAATTTGAAAGCAACACTAAATTCATAATATCACAAGGATAAAATTTACAATGGACACAGGGTAAGAAAAGGAGGATATTTTTCACTCATTCACTCATTCACTCATTCAATCAAAAAGATACAGACATGTCACAGACAACCATTTTTTTTTTTTTTAATATATTTTTATTGCAGGAATTAGTAAATCGTTACAATATCGACCAGCATTGTATCACAAGCAATATCAACATAGTAAAACCCCTGGCCCCCCACCGTAAGTTTCGTACACAGCCATCCGGTCCACAACCCTGGGGTCGGGCGGCGAGATGCAATGGGGGCTCAGCAGGATGCTTGAGCTGGTCCGGATGATCCACTGTCCGTCATCTGCTTTTCCAAACAAGTCTATAAACCCAAAAGAAAACCCCCACCCTCAAAATACTACTAACCAAAAGAAACCCCACCCACCCCCGCCACCAGCGCCTGGGAGCTACCGCCACAGGATCTGCCATGGGACCCACGGGGAAAGCAATAGGACTAACAGTGCAAACGTTTACCGGGACTCAGGGTGAGTCGCTTCTTCATCTTCAGAGTCGCTGGGGGCACAATAATCCCTGAGGGCCTGCACTAACATTTCCCACTCCAACGCGGCCTCCTGCGCCTTCTCATTACGCTGCCTCCAAGCTAGTTGATATCTCAGCGCGCTCTCCCCCGCCGCCCACTTCAAAAGCTCACTGTGCCATCTGCTGCCTGTCGGACCAACTCGTGCCTTCCAGTTCCTGGTCACCTCTCGTTTAGCAAGGAGGAGCCCTAGGTCGATAAATTTACTAGAAATTTTATTCCTGGGGGTATGGGGGAACCAGTGTAGGAGCCCCACCGCCGCATCAAATGATAAGGATCTCCCCGTCACCTCCTCCAGGGTCTTCTCTACTTCCTGCCAGTAAGATGACAATCCCGGACAGGCCCATAGCATATGTAGGAGGTCCGCTTCCTGAGCTGGGCACCTAGGGCATTCCGCCGAATTCGTGGCAAAATACCGCCTAATTTTCACTGGGGTCAGGTACGCTCTGTGGAGAACGTAATAGTGGACCAGCTGGAAACGGGCGTTACGTGTGCCCTTCCAGGCTCGTCTCACCAACTGGGCCCAGGTCGTCTCCGGGATCTCCCTGCCAATGTCCTCCTCCCAGCGGTTTCTCAGAGTGGTAAGGGGAGCCAACCCTTCGTTAATCAACCTGCCGTAAAGGCAAGTGACCGCCTTCACCGTGCCCGCAGACATCATCACGTACTGGCACACCTGAGATAAGGGGGGTTCCTCCTGCCCGCTCTTCCAGTGTGCCTGGATTGCTCGGACAATGGCCGAGTGCAGCAGAAAATCACCACGGGGGATCTCGAATGGGTCGATAAGATCCTGGAAGGACAAGAGTGCTCCGTCCTCGTACAGATCCCCAACCAGCTGTAAGCCGGCATCCTCCCAGGCCGCCAAACGTGACCAATCCCCTCCATGGGGGAGGGCCGTCAGCATCCCCAACGGTATTTCAGGTGCATATGGTGTTCTCAGTTGGCCTCGGGCGTGAGCCCGATTCCAACACAGGCGGACAGTCCGCTCCTCCATCGACAAATCCCGCAGGGCCAAACGTTGTCGCAGCACTATAAAGGAGAGAACATGCCTGGCCATGCCCGTTCCCCTCCTGTCTTCCGGGCCCCGGAATTCCCTGGCGATCTCCTGGGTGAAGGTTTGGAGCTGCGCCGCCAGATAATACTTTTCAAAGTCCGGCACCGCGAGCCCCCCCTCGTCTTTCGGCCTCATCAGGGTTTTGAGGGCTACCCGCCGGCGGCCCGACCCCCAGAGGAATCCGACCACCATAGAGCGTAACAGTCGAAACGTGGCCGGTGGAACCCAGATCGGTAGAGTCCGAAAGTAATATAATAGCCGGGGAAGCGCCACCATTTTCAGCAGGGCGATCCGTCCCGCCACCGAAAGCGGCAGCGTGGCCCAAAAGTCCATGCAGCCTCGAAGTGCTCGAATGCTGCGGGCAATGTTCCCATCCAGGAGGTCGGGTTGGTCGTGATAGACGAACACCCCAAGGTACTTAAAGCAGTCGGGTTCCCATCGAATCTCCCTAGTTAGGGTAGGGGCGAGAGCCCCTTTGCGTACCGGAAAGAGACAGGTCTTGGACCAGTTCACTCGGAAGCCCGAAACCTCCCCAAACTCTGTGAGCGCCACCGCCGCTCCACGTAAAGCGTCGAGCGGGTCCTCTAGGAAGAGCAACAGGTCGTCCGCATACAGCGAAACATAATGCGGGCCCGCGGGCGTCCACAAGCCCGTATAGTGGGCTCCCGACCGAAGGTGCAGCGCGAGTGGCTCCACCGCTAGCGCAAAGAGAAGTGGGGACAGTGAACACCCTTGCCGCGTGCCTCGTTCTACCGGATACTGTGAGGAAATCAGTGGACCCGCCCGGACCCTGGCTGATGCAGAGGCATAGAGAACCGCGGTCCACCTGACAAAGCCCTCCCCGAGGCCGAATCTCCGCAGCACCGTACAGAGGTAGTCCCACTCCAGGCTATCAAAAGCCTTCTCTAGGTCCACCGACAAGACGACCGGGGACGGGGCATCCACAAATGGTTCCCCCAGCAAACGGAACAGCCTGCGAATATTCATAGTCGTGTTTCGCCGTGGGATGAAACCAGCTTGGTCTTCATGCACTAGGGAACTCATGTGTCCCAGCAGCCTCGAGGCCAAGATGCTGCTCAGTATTTTATAGTCCACCGTCAACATTGATAGGGGGCGGTAAGACCCCGGGTCGGACGGGTCTCGACCCGGTTTGAGGAGAGGAACCACCAGCGCCTCACACATCGAGCTCGGGAGTCGCCCCAGCCTCTTCGCCTCCCTGTAGACCACCAACAATCGAGGGGCTAGGAGATCAGCGTAAGCTGCGTAAAACTCCACGGGTAGGCCATCCAGGCCCGGGGTCTTGTTTCTCGCCATCCGTTTAATGGCCCCGCGGATCTCCCCCAATTCAATGTCGGACCCCAGGGCCTTCGCCACATCTTGCTCCACTACGCGGAGCTCCAGTGGACGTAGATAATTATCGAGCCGGGCAGGGTCTCGTGCGGAGCGACTGCGGTACAAACGTTCATAATAATGCCGGAAGCAACTAAGAATCTCCAGTTGGGTGTGTACCTCGGTGCCGTCTGCCTCACGCATACTTGTCATCAAGTGGGACTGGCGCGTAGGGTTGGCCAACCATGCCAGCAGCGCGCTCGATCTGTCCCCCTCTGCGATGGATCGGACCGTATAGGCTTTATAATCAAAACAGCGAAGCCGTTCGACCTGTGCCGCTACCTTTTCCCTCGCCTCCGCCATTCGTACCTGCAATTCCGGGTGTCTAGGGCGGCGAATTTCAAGCTCGCGGAGTTGCTGGTCCGCTGCATCTAAGTCAGCCAGGATAACGCGCCTCATACCCACTTTCTTAGAAATACAGTAACCCCTCACCACTACCTTAAAAGCGTCCCATTCTAACGCTCGTGTACTCGCGGTGCCGCCGTTGGACGCAAAATATTCCAATACCTTGTCTCCCAGGTCCGCTCTAAAAACATTGTCCTCAAGAATCTCGGGTCGCAGCTTCCAGGTGGGCACCGCCGGCGCCCCGGGGAACCAGCGAAGGTCCAGCAGGAGTGGGTTATGGTCTGAAATGGTTCTGGACAAGTACTCAGATCGGACCGCTGCCGAAACCAGTTCGGGCGACCCAAGAAAGGCATCCAGTCGGACATGCAACTCATGCAGGCCCGAGAAGTATGAATAATCCCTAGATGCGGGGTGATGTGCCCTCCAGATGTCCGTCAAACCCCATCGGGTCTGCCAATCCTGACGACCCTTAGCCGTGCGACGAACTGGAGAATCGGGAAGTGGTGGATGGGAGCGGTCAATATCCACGTCCACTACGGAGTTGAAGTCTCCCCCAAGCAGAAGGGGCCCGGAGAAAAGGTGGGCCAACGAGCCCGATAACCTGGAGAGGAAGGCAGTCTGGTCCACATTAGGAGCGTACACACAGCAAACATTCAAGTCCCTCCCTCCTAGAGTGCCGGAGATGGCCACGTAACGTCCCTCTGGATCTATCACTGTTCTCGTGACTTGGAAGGGGACCCCCGCTCTGATCCATATTAGCGCCCCTCTGGCATACGCGGAGTACGACGTGGAAAAGACCTGCCCCCTCCATCTACGCTGTAGCGCCGCCCCTTCCGCCCTGGTCAGATGAGTTTCCTGCAACAGCGCCATTTGCACTCCCCTGCGCACTAAATAAGCGTGGACTTTGTGGCGCCTGGACATAGTATGAAGCCCCCTTACGTTCCAAGTAACACATTTCAAGTTAGCAACATCAGCCATTGTCCCATATTGTTCTCGCACAGTCTCCCCGTCCGGGCTCCCGCAGAGAAAAGATATCATCCATCCCAGCACTGATGGCGGCCATTTTCCCCAACCAAAACCAAACAACCCAAGAACAAACCGAACTCTCACCCACCCACCCCAGAACAGGACCCAAACTGCGCCATCCAGATCCCATCCAAACCTCGTCTTCCCTCAACCCAATAACCCCTACTACTCCTACGGTCGCCACCGTAGGAAGGCCTTAAGGGCCAGGTGCGGGCCGGGCGGAGGCAGTGGGCCCTCGACGCTCAGGCCACCAGGACTAAAACAAGCCCTAAACAGTACCAAAAACCCCCTCGGGGCAGAAACAGGGGCACCCCACCCCTCCCACCCTCTTTGTCAGCAGCGATGAACGGCAACCGCCTCCCCCCTGCCGGGCCCCCACCCAAAATAAGGCAGCACACCCCGTTACCCTTGTCCATCCAAAAGGTCCTCCACCGATTTCGGTGTGATCACCGGTGTATGGGCACTGTCAGTCACTGAGTCCTCCGATTCCGATGGTGCCTCCTCATCACCCGGGTTGTCTTCCTCCTCAATGGCTTCGTCTCGTGCACCAGACAACTCCGACAATACTTCCAGCACTCCCCTCCGCTCCGACGATGTCTCTGCAGTTGAGGGCCCTCCCGTGCGGCCGCGGCGATTCCTGATCCTCCTGGACCGCCGTCTCTGTTCCGGCTCATCCGCCTGTTGGGACGAGGAGCCGAAGCCATCTTTCCCTGCCCTGTAAAGCTCGAGCCAGGCACAGACATCCTCCGGGGTGTCGAAGAACTGAGTTTTGTCATCGACAATGATGCGGAGCCTTGCAGGATAGAGGAGCGAGTACTGGATGCCCTCGCTCCTGAGCTCGCGCTTGACCGCCAGGAAGGAGAACCGCTTGCGTTGAGTCTCGTAGGTGTAATCCGGGAAGATGTGCACCTGACTGTTCGCCACTTTGAATGGACCATTATGCCTGGTGGCATTAAGGATTAAGTCCCTGTCCCGAAAGTGCAATAACCGCGCCACCACCGGTCTCGGGGCGCGTCCTTGTTGCAGTGGCCGCGCCGGGACTCTGTGGGCACGCTCCAGAGTGTAGAAGGAGGATAGCCCCTCCGGGGCCACCGTGTCACGGAGCCAGGTCTCCAAGTATGTCACCATGTCGCCATCCTCGATCTTTTCCGGGAGGCCCACTACACGGATGTTGTTCCTTCTGTTGCGGCCTTCCGCATCCTCCGCCCTCTGCTCCAGGGTCGCAATTCGGGATAAGGCATCCTTCATCGTTGCAGCCAAGGTTCGCTGCGCCGGCTCCAAGGTTTTCACCGAGCTCTCCACTTCCTTGACCCGGTCCGACAATTTACCGTGGTCCGCTCTGAGGAGGCCTAGGCTCGTCGCCACCTGGGCAATGTCCTGTTGGAGGGCCGATCTCGTGGTCGCTATCGCCTCCAGGACGCGGTCGAACTGTTGTTGCATCGGTGCGCCACCAGAACTCTTTGGGTCCCCATGTTCCTCTTTGTCCTGGGCTTCCGAGTCCGAGGCAGTCGGGGTAGTCCCCTTGGCTCCTCTAGGTTTCCCCATGTCACCGGGGGCACTCCGTGAAGGTCCCGGAGTAGGCGTCTCCGGGTGCAGATGCCGACCACGACCCTCCCGGTTACTGGTCTTCAAATCAAGTATGGGAGACCTCCTTCTCCAGGGCCTGTGGAGACTTCTCCGCTTCGGCTCACGCCACCGCCACGGCGTCCGAGGGCACCGATGAGGGGGCGGAGACAACCGCCGCTGAGTCAGGCAGGCCCGCTCAGCCGCTAGAGACCCGGGGTGAGGGTCACCAACTCCACCGGACGACTTGTGGCGCCAAAGTGTCGCGCCTCCCATGGAAGTGGACTGGCCAGGAAAACGTAGCTAGGTGCGGTGTCGTGAGTTGGGCCACCGCCTGGATCACAGGGCGTCCGCTCCCGGGGTCCCCTATACCGTGGGCATCCGCCCAGTCACCCAGCCGAGTGCAGACTCGTTGTAAAAAGTCCGATCCAATTGATATCTAGTGCACAGAGCAGCCGGGGATGGCAAAGCCGGGCGCAAGTCGCTGCTCGCGACGCTCCTCCGAGTCAATGGGTCCGACCAGGGGGACAAAGAAGTCCGGGCGCCATGTTGGGTCGCACTCCGCAACTCCGCAAACTTCGGTTCCACTCCGGATCAACCCTCGTCCGAGCCCCACCAGGGGCCCCGGCAGGTCTCCGTCGGTCCGCTCAGCAGAATGCGGGGTCTGGGGTGCCCCGCAGCCTCCGATTTACAGGATAATTCCGGGCTCAGTCCCGGAGCCGAGCTCTCAGGCGACCATCGCCATCGGCGCCCAAGCCACGCCCCCGTCACAGACAACCATTAGCATACATACATGGGAGAAAAAACAAGAAAAATTAACAACATGTACAGTAAAAACTATGAATACACAACAGAAAAACAAGTGCCAAGGTCTACCTAATGTTGAAAGATATTTAAACTGAATATTTATACAAGTACATTCCTATGTGTCTACAGAGGTAAAAAGTAATTGCAATCAATTGTTAAGCGGTAATGTACAATACTTAGAACTGGGTTTTCCTAGTATAATCCCCAGTTACTAAAGTAGACCATTGGGATAAAGCCTACACGTTTCGAATCCCACTTGGATTGACGGGGATTCTCTTCAGGGCCAGTAGATTCCTGTAGACCAAAACAATGGAGAAAAGAAAAAAACGAAAATTGAATAGAAAATAATGGACCGGTTATCTACTTAAACATTAGACCACTTGAAAACATACAGGATACCGCTGAGTGACGACACCATTAATGTTTCCCACAATGATGTCAAACTTACATCCAAGCCTGGACATATCTCAAGGAAACTGAGTCATAGCTGTGCTACATTGTATCATGTATCAAAACTGAATGGCTGCATCGCACACAAAACATAGTGAAATACCGGACATTTTTCTAAAGGTAGTTATATAAAGCTGCTTAATGCCGAGTGTTTTTACTGACCTCTCAATCGAAAGATCAAGCGTGTGAAGATGCCAATAAACCCTGTGTAACTGCGCGCTGGAGCATGAACGGCTACCTGTAATGTAATTGGATAAAAAATATTTTGAAGAAAACTTCTACAGATGGACTGACATCTGCTCTAACTACTAAGCGTAACAGTGTCTCGGGCTGAAAACTTACCCCTCTCTCAAAAGTCAGAGTGAACTTCAAGCGCTGATTATTGCTAGAGGATGAGAGATGACTGGATTACTATGGACGAAAAAGGAAAAGAGAGAAGCTCTTAAGAGTAGAACCTTTTTGTAGACCTCGAGTGTTTATAGTAGTTTACGCCTCTTCTTACCGATTTATAAGGACCGACACAGAACATCAATACGGAATTATGAGAGATTCAAAAGTCATGAAGTGTCTTCCTTCGGCGGATGGAGTATTAGGCTGCAACTTTAAAACAGGTTGCTGAAATAGGCAAAAAAGCGAATTGTAAACAAGGTTTCGAACTATTTATGACAAGAATTACTGCACAGTTCAGTTGGTCTGACTCACCTAGTCTTTTCCAAAAGGGAAGTGTACGGTTTTAACTTTCCAAAAGCAAGTACCTGAATTACTTTCTGCAAATTTAAGAGAAGGGGCAGTGAGAGGGGGCGGTCAAATCTGTGTTGACTAAAGTGTTAATCGTTAAATCTATATACACACTTACTTGTGTGGAAGATGGTAAATCCACATAAGCGCTCGCTGTGGTAATAACCGAAGTCTATAAATACCAGCGCGAGATAACTGAAATGGAAAATAAAAATAAAAGAGCCTCAGTTATTAGAGTTAGAAGCGCACTCTGGGGTGCTGAATAGAAATGACGAGTCAATTGCTCACTTACTAGAGGTTCCGAAGAACAAGAATGAATGAAGCCGACGGCGTCTCAATTCGCACTGCTCAACGGCGCATGCGTAGAAGAACGCATGCCGGAGAGCAGTGTCTTTTATATCGGCACGCAAATGCGGAGGAAAATCCCGTGGGCGTGGTTGCGCACCGATCAAAGCTATTGTAAATAAGAGAAGGAGTATACCAGCAAAAAGGATTGGAATCGATGCAGAAAAATGGCATGGACTAGGTCTACACGCGCACGAGTGTCAGAATGACTTATCACCATCTAGCAAAGTGAAATAAGATACAATGAAATGCACGCACAGCAGAGCTTCGAAAAAACAGGAGCTTAAAAGAAAGCTTTAACTCAGGAGTTCCTAAGTCTCTAAAAGGGGACCATCAGAAAAAAGCAGAAAAGGTGGTAAAGTTGCTTCATAGTCTATAGATTTCACTCAGTTCATTTAAACCCGACACAGCTGCGTCGAATTTGACTATAAGCAGAGCCTCTCTGGTCGAAAGTTTAAGGTTCAGATCACCACCACGTGGGTCCCTTTCTACCTTCGATATAACTGTCCAACTCAAGTCTTCAATTCGATGTTGCATCCTAGTCCAATGGTTTACCAAGGGTGCATTTTCAACTTTCCTTTTCAGACGTGACTTATGTTGAGAAATGCGTTGGCGCTCTTCTTGATTGGTTTTTCCTATATATAGGCAATTACAAGGGCACTTTATTCCGTAAACTACAAATTTGGATTTGCAGTTACTGAAGGCCTCATGTTTCCATGAGATACCGTTATGTTGGAATAATGACCCTTCCATGGTGGAATCACAGCATAAGCAGGTGCCACATCTGTGGTGTCCTGTTACTGAGGGCATGTTTAACAATTGACGCAATGAAGGTTGGACTTTAGTAGGCATGGCCGCTCTTATCACATGATTAGCTATACTGTTTTCCTTTTTGAAGGCAAATAACAGAAGCTCTTTCATGCTGGCATCTAGATTTTTAACGAAATGCCAGTTTTGGCCGATAATGCGTTTGAGTTGGTTGGCATTAGGGCAGAAAGTAGTGACGCAAACCTGGCGTTGTTGATTGGACTTTTCTTTGCGTTCAAGTAGCGTCTCCCTAGGGGTGTATTTCGCTCTTTTCATACAATTTTTTACCAACCTCTTAGGGTATGTGACCGGGGATACGCAAAGAAAAGTCCAATCAACAACGCCTTCAAAAAGGAAAACAGTATAGCAAATCATGTGATAAGAGCGGCCATGCCTACTAAAGTCCAACCTTCATTGCGTCAATTGTTAAACATGCTCCCAGTAACAGGACACCACA